>NC_080163.1:122886731-123229233 GCF_950295315.1 Erinaceus europaeus | reverse complement strand
AGTGAAGGCATTGATTTAGCGGTAAAACACAGCTCTATAGCAGCATATTCAATCTGACTATAAAAACAATTTTTAATGTTAATATTTTTAGCTGAAGGGACTGAAAAAAAAGGTGTATCTTACTTGAAATAGCAATACCCTTTTGAAAATGGTCTGCTTTAACAGTTCATATTTCTGTTTATTAAGATGAACCTTCTTAATATACCCAATAAAATTAGACTCAAAGGTATCCAGCCAGTTTTAATGCCTGAACTAGGGGAAAATGCTCATGAAACCTTAGCTCTGAAGATAGTTTAGCTGCTGCTGCCGTGACTGAGGAAAAGGCAGTCTGTGAAGGATCTGGTAACCAGTATTCTTTCTGATTTGTGACCTTCCAGAGCTGAATGTGCACTGGAGACCATTGGCACATCCCAGGTGTGACCAACACGTAGGTATGAGGGACAATTAATGAGGCTAGGGTGGCTGATCCGTTAGAGCAAGAAGAGAATCTGCCATTCAGAGACATTAATTTTACATGACACCAACATGGGGTGTTTATATGTGCTCACTGTGGTGTCAGACATTCTGCTTTAATTGAGTTAATTAAAAGTTAATGGCATAGAGCACATCACAATGCTATAAATGAAAAGCATGTGACCAGACCCCATTCCCTCTCATTTGAATAGATCTTTCACTCATCGTCATATTCCTCTTCTAAAAGATTCATTCCACATCACTGCCTCTCCTTCTCCCTTTGAACAGAATGAGCACTGTTTCATTTGCTATATAAACAAAAGAAACTAGAAAAGATAAAAGAAGGCTTGTGTACTATGCCATAAATATCACCCATAATTGCCAGCCACTTTCTTAAACTTCTTGATGGGATGGAGCAAAGCCTCGTTGGGATTGTGGAAAGACAAGGAGAGGGAAATGCTGCTATTGCCCAGCCATGGCTGTTAGAGGGAGGCCATGAGGTGGTGATGGAGAAATTGTGACTAAGAGGACAAGGATTAAATCCTATTGGTGTAGGTTTTGTGAAGGTGGGAAAGCTTCTTAGTCTGTCTGAGTGCCAGCTTTTCTCATCTGTGAAATGGAGAATATATGAAGAGAGAGTATCCACCTGAGTGGATGCTTCCCAGAGGAAATGGGAGAATTTCTCTCAGCACTTGACAAGTGAGTCTGCAAGAAATGCTCTATAGTGCTGACTGGGGAATCTGTCTTCTGAGCCTGCGGACAACAGAACCTCAGGTGTGGCTTTACCACGTACCCTTCTCATAAGTCTTATCTGGGCTGATTTTTATGCCATTGTTTTAAATATTGGGTTGTTTCACTAATGTACATATGGCTACACAACAGGAGTGTAAACATCAGAGGCAGAGAAGCACTCAAAACCTATTCTTATTAAACAAGACAAAGTCAAATCAGAGAGGCGTAGGTCTTGAATCATAGACAACTCAGAGGTTGGGTTAGACTGTAGTTTCAGTCTTTAGCACAAGGCAAATCGAGAAACATGGTAGTTCACTCTGGTTCTGTGAACCAGACCACCTTTTCCAGAGGAGAAAGTTGGGGGAGAAAAATGGAAGAGGAGGAGGAGGAGGAGGAAACCATTGCTACTCCCAACTCCCCAATGAACATAATTCTTGAATAAATTTAGAAAGTAGATTCTCAATCTTTCAGTGAAACAAATTTTACTTTATTTTATTTATTGAAATATTTTCCTTTTTACTTTTAGTGAAACAACTTGTATCTGGCTTTTTCTTGGCACAAATCTAGGTGAAGGTCAAAAATAGTATCTTTTGAACTTTTTGATCCCACACTGAAAATAATCCCGCACTGAAAATAGGTTTTGCATCATTACCCACTATCCTCTATACAACTGAAACAAAGTTGTATGAATAATGCTATTCTTACAATAGGTGGTGCTCACTTTCTAGCTCCGATTATACTATATTATACTTTTGTTATTTAAAATGCTGCTCATGACCTGTAAATTGAATTCATGATCTAAAAAGGAGTGATGACAACTGGTCTAAAGGTGTTAGTTTACAATGCCCCCCCCCCCCCACTGGGGATCTCCAAGGTGCTCAGTGCCTGCAGGAAGCCCCACCTCTCCTGATGGCCTGCCTTTTTTTAAATCTTCTTTTTCTTTTCCCTTTTTCATTGATAGAAGGTGAGAGACAGAGAAAGATAGAGAGGGAGACAGAGGGAAGGAGAGATGCCTACTAAAGTACTCCACCACTCCTAATGTCCCCCTACCACCACCCTCTCATAGAGGATGCTGGGGACTTGAATCTGGGACTTTGAGCATGATAATGTGTGTGCTCTGCCAGGTGTGCCACCATCCAGCCTTAAGAATGTATTTCTTTTTAAGATTTATTTTGTTTATTAACGAGAGAGAAAAAAGCGGAAAAAGTGAGAGATAACCAAAGCATTACTTTGGCACATGCTGGGATCAAACTCAGCACTTCATATGCTAATTTACCTATTGTGCAATCTCCTGACTCACAAGAAGCTATTTATATGAAAGTGCTTGAAGGACAGGGCTAAGTGGGGCTAAGTGTATGCTTGGGGATTTGGGGATTCAAATCAGTCACTCACAGCGCCATCCACCAGTGCCCCTTTGTGCTTCAAGATCATCTCCTATCTCACTTTTAGAGGATGAATATGTCATTAATTACACCCTTGCTGAATTTTTAAAAAATCACTTGGATGAAATTAAATATTAGAAGAGAATGTATTTGAAAATCTTCTAGAACTGATGGTAAAAATGATGAGGTACTTTTTGAAGGCAGAGGATACAGCAAAGTGTTGACTTAGCAAGAACCAGTTAGGGAGGTAAGGGAAGACGGGTGTCTCTCTTCAAATGAGACTGTTGTAATTAATTAGCACCAAAGGCCCTAGGAGTCCTTTGTCCTGGACATTGAAATTCTAAAGAGAGTTTCCAAATAGACTAGCCTAAGTCTCAAACCCACTCCACAGCCAGGAGAGTACATGGAGTCTTATGAGAGAGCCATCAAGTATGTTAAATAGAATAGTCATCATTAAGACCCTGCCCAAAGAGTCATGGGTACTGGGCAGGTGCAAACAGAGTCATTTGCTAAGTTCCAACTTTATATAAATTACTTTATAGAATGCTAACATATTTTCATATAAAATATTTGTTTTCTCTTGATTTTTTTAAATTAGTGACTTAATATTGATTTATAAAATTATGAGATGACAGGGGTGTAATTCTGCACCATTCCCACCACCAGAGTTCTGTATCCCCATTCCCTTCATGGGAAATTATAGTAGATCTCTCAAGGTCACAGATATGGATTTACTACTATTTCTATAACTATCTCTCTCCCTCCTTCTCCATATATATATATACACATTTGCCCATTCTTTTCCTATGGTCCTGCCTTCCCTTCCTTTCTCAGTAACACACTTATTGCTACTTTCAAACAGCCATTTTGACTTAATACACACAATAAGTCAGTGTTTATCCCTGGGGATTATGCCATCCAAATTATAGTTGGCAATGTCAGGACACATTTTTGTTGATCACAACTGACTTGTTAGTGCTGCTGCGTCTAGTGGGTAGAATTCAGTAATGCTGCAAAACACTGGGTTGTTGGAAAAGTCATGACATACTTTTCTATGCAAAAGTGCATCATAATTTATCTGACAACTCAATATAATGCACAGGACAGACCTATTTAAAGAACTGTCCTATCCCAATTGTCACTGGTATTAAGGCTCAGAAACTTTGCAATAAAATTAAAAGACGTTGACAGTTTTCATTTTTGATGGATTGCAGAAAGTTAGATGAGGTCAGTAAGTTGACATACAGCATAGCTAGAACTTGGATCCACATCTGTGTGATTCTGGGACATGTGGAATCCTTTGCTGTATCTTTGAAAAATAGCCTTTTGCATGTATCTGGTCAGAAATGTAGAAGTGAAGGAGAGGAGCTGCAACATAAATCTTACTGACTTCATAACAAATGTATGTGTTTCTCTTGGGTAATCAAACTTATTCAGTTTATATTCTGAAGTCATTCCAACCTAGCAGGTTTTAGTTTAACAGTAACATGTGGAAAGGTTTCATGTCTGAGGTTTAGTTGATACAGCTGTCTTTATACTGGCACAGTAAAAAGTTACCAAGTAATTAGTGGCCATGGAGTTTCCTGAAACATCTAAGTAGAAGACACAACCAGCTTATCTCTTTTTAATTTCCAGTCATATAAACTTATTGTAACAGGGTAGCAGCAGGCACCGCTAGAAACCTGAGTGAAAGATTTGGTCTCATGTGATCCCCTCTACGAGTAATTTTCTTAGACCACATGGTGGGTAATGGGCCACCATCTCTCTGACTTACCCACAGCAAAGAGGATGTGAAGTGTGCAAAGCTGTGTAGGGAGTCAGAACACTAGAGGAAGTTTTTCCAATGCTGTCTCTCCTGAAACACCCATAAATAAAGGAGATTTAGCGAAGGCATATTATTTGAAAAGAGGGAATTTCACTTCCTTTCATGGTGAAATGCCTGTAGTTTTTCTGTTTGTACTGTGAACCACTGGGAGATATGAGCATATTTTGTAATTACTTAATGGCTGTTTTTCATACATGTTTATTTATTTATTTTTATTAGTGATTTAATATCAATTCACAAAGTTATAAGATAATAGGGGTGCAATTCCATATCGTTCCTACTACCAGAGTTCTGTGTCCACATTCCCTCCATTGAAAACTGAAGTAGTTCTCAAGATGCAGGTTTTCTTAGAGACTTTGAGGAATGTTCTCATTGGAAAGTCCCATATCCACCTTGGGAGGAACTATCTAAATTAAAAAAAAATATATATATTGTTTATTAGAAAAATAGGAGGGGAGAGAGAGAGAAAGAACCAGATGTCACTCTGGCATATGTGTTGCTGGGGATTGGACTCAGGACTTCATGCTTGAGAGTCTAATGCTCTATCCACTGTGCCACCTCCAAGACCATGAACTATTTGATATTTTTTAAATCATCTTTATTTATTGGATAGAGACAACCAGAAATCAAGAAGGAAGGGGGTGATACAGAGGGAGAGAGACAGAGAGACACCTGCAAGACTGTTTCACTACTCACAAAGCTTTCCTCCTGCAAGTGGGGACTGGGGGTTCGAACCCAGGTTCTTGTGTATTGTAACGTGCACTCAACCAGGTGAGCCTCCATTCAGCCCTCAAACTATCTGAGTTTTTAAAAATATATACATCTCAATTGGGAAAAACATACAAAGTAAAAAATGAAAAAAAATCCATAACTTTTTATTTGCCACCAGGGCTATCTGCCACAGCGACTTTTTCTTCTTTCGTTTCTGTCCTTCCTTCCTTCTTTCTGTCATTCATTCATTCATTCTTTCTTTCTTTCTCTCCTTTTTTTTGTCTTTCTTTCTCTTTGTCGTTCTTTCTTTCTTTCTTTTTCCTTATTTGTTGATAGAAACAAAGAAATTGAGACGGGATGGGAGACAAAGAGAGAGAGAGAGAGAGAGATGCCTGCCTCACTACTTCACCACTCATGAAGTTTTCCCCTGAAGGTAAGGGACCGGGGTCTTGAATCTGAGTCTTTGTACAACATGTTCTCCAACTGGGTGTACTACCACCAGACCATGAAATATCTGTAACTTTAAAGTGAAATTTTTTCTTAAAGATTAATGGCATAGATTATAGGTTTTCTGTTTATCCTTATGCAGTTTTCTTTTGATGTGTAGAAGCTTTATAATTTGATATAGTCTCATTTGTTCAATCTTGTTTTTGTTTCCCTTACCCATGGGATGAAGTCTACAAATGCAGCTTTAGTGTTAAGTGACATAGATTATAATGGACAGACTGGAAAAACTTGAATGAACATACTAATAGTTTTTGTTTGGTAGAGAGCTCTACAATATTTAGAATGATTTTGATGGCCTATGTTTTCTGTTTTAAAAAGCCTTTGCTTATATGCTGCCTATTTGAATTATCAATTGTGCAGGACTTTTTTTTTAATAATTAATAGTCTAAATTCATTAGGCTTTAGTGTAATTACATTTGAAGCAACCAATTAAACTAATGCTATGTCATTAGGTCTATGAATGACTTAGGGACCTATTGGAAATGGGGGAATAATTTTTTAACTTGATTTCCTGAGATCTTGGCACACTATCTGGTATTCAATAACATTATGTTAAGTAAATGAATGCACTATAGTATACATAATGGGGAAGGGAAGATATGGGTGAGTTGAGTGTGGATAAAGTATACAAACGGGAATTGTAACTCTTGAGAGCTGGTATTCATTTCTATAAATTCAGTGCTACTGGTTTCTGTACAAGATATCAAATAGGAAAAAACAATATAAATCAACTACTTCAATTTTAAAATATATATTATTAATGACTTATTATTATTAAAGAACTTATTATTACTGTTAATGACTTATTATTATTAAAGAACAATATAAATCAACTATTTCAATTTTAAAATATATGTTATTAATGACTTAATATTGATTTATAAAATTACAAATATCAGGGGTCCAATTCTACTCCATTTCCACCATGAGAGTCTTGTGTCCCCAGTCATTCCACTGGAAAATATAATGGTTCACCCAAGGTCACAGATATGAGTTGATTATTATTTCTATAATTGTCTATATTTTTGCCCGTTCTTTCTATGGTCTAATCTTCTCTTAACTAAGTCACACCTACACCTATTACTACTTCCAAATGTCTTTGCTTTTATTTTCCTCTTCTCTCTCTGGGCACTGATGGAATTGGGTTTCAGACCTCTCTAGTCATCTTCCCCTAACATTTCTCCCCTTCAAGGAGTATGGACCAAAACTCTTTTGGGAGTATAGAAGGTGTGAGTTCTGGATTCTGTAATTTCTTCTCTGCTGGACATGGACTTTAGCAGGTCAATCCATACCCCAGCCTGTTTCTATCTTTCTCTATTGGGTAGGACTCTGAAGAGGTGAGCACACATTGGTGATTTTGTCTGTCCAGGAAATTTAGGTTGAAATCACAGTAGCATCTGCATCTTGAAGGCTGAAAGGCAGTAAGATATAAAGCAGGAAAAAATATTTAATAAATAGGAACCAGAAAGTAGGAATGGAGCAGGCGAGAATAGGGATTTTAGGGTGGTAAGAAGCTAGGATGTCTATTTTAGATATGTTTCTAAGAGGCCATGACTTTAGTAATTTTTGCTTGAGCTTGATAGTTAACCTGCAGGTAAACTAAAAATATTGTCTGGGAAGATGGTGTCACAATTGAGATTAGGGCTAGAAAGCTGGATTAGGGCAGAGAATAGCTTCCAAACTTGAAGAAAATATATAAATATAATTAACTGTTTACCACATCAATCTGACCCAGGGCTCATGTATATTCATATTTAGCACAGGAGCCTGTATAGCCTCCAAGTCCCTCTACTTACAGTCCATGGTGACAACTGGGAACATTCTAGACTTCACTCAATTCAGTACCAGTTGTTCTTGAACAGCAGAATAGGCTGACCTTTCAAAAAGCCTCCTTTCAGAAAGTGGGACAGTCCCTACCATTGCTACTTTCTAGTGAGGGCATCATCCAGGAGAACCCATAAAGGGGCTTATCATGACTTTTCCTGATGGAAGTGACCAGTGATGGTGGAGAGAGGGTCTATTAGAATTCTAGGCCCATCGTATCTATGGGGAAATCCTAGGATTCCCTGATTAGGGCCCCAGGTAATAGGGTGGCCTGTTAATGACCAAAAAGGCCACCATTAAGTAAGCCAGTCCTTTGCCCTTTCTCAGCTTTTGTAATCCCTTCTTCATCTAATGAGCTTGGACTTTCTCCCAACTGTTAAAGCATTGAGTATCAATTGTGGTAACTACAACAACATTTTGCATACAACATCCTTTTACTTGAAGTAGTTGTTCAGGTCTTTGTAAATATTTGGGACATTTCCAGTGATCAGTGAATATATAAAATAATCTTTTATTTATTATTTATATTAAAGAAACTTTCTAAGGGGCTGGGTGGTGGCGCACCTGGTTGAGCACACACGTTACAATGTGCAAGGACCCAGGTTCAAGCCCCCGGTCCCCACCTGCAGGGGGAAAGCTTCACAAAGGGTGAAGCAGGGCTGCAGGTGTCTCTCTGTCTCTCACCCTCTCTACCCCTCCCTTTCCTCTTGATTTCTGATGGTCTCTATCCAATAAATAAAGATAATAAAAAAATTTAGAAAAAGAAACTTTCTTGTACTGAATTAAGATCTGCCTTTTGAAAAGTACCCATTTCGTTCTGTTTGTTCTCTCTTGAGATAGCCAGAAGTCCACCAGCCATTACTCACAAAGGAACTCATTCTTGAGGAGAAATTCTTTGAACGTGCTTCATAGAAAGAGTCTTAACTCCTTCCAGCTTACCTTCACTAGATATGAAGGTAAGGGGGAGAACAACTAGTCTCTAAAATATGATGTTAGGATGTAGCTAAACCATAAAATACACTATTATTCAAACAGATGCTATATAACATCAGCTCCATAGTCTAATTGCAATGCCCATGTCAGTGTTGTTCCCATATGTTCCCCAAGCTGTCTCTGTCAAAGATTTGTCTTCTCATCTCTCAACACTCCTGTCAACACCTAAAAGAATGAAAGGCAGATTAGATACTTTACCAAAATTTTCAAGTTAAGATATGGAAGTCTAGATAAGGGGGATTCATGTAGCAAGCATTAGACCAGTAACTTCCTGTGGTTGTCCAAGTTACCAGCACCACAAATTTGTTTTCATCTCATTCCTGCTGACTGACAAAGGAACATCCTTCTCAAGTTTTCACTTTTGTCTCCATAAATGCTTTGTAGGGAAGGCAAATCTTTAGTTACCCTTACTTGTCTCCTGTGGGGTGCCTCCTACATCTGAGGTACACCCCTTTTTACCTTTCTGTGAAGCCTTCAATCTCCCTTTATTCACACTCTAATTGCAACCAGCAGTCGCTCTGATAACTATTGTTCCAGATCCCACTATCTACCTACACACTTTCAGCTACCTTGTGTTTTCAGTCTCACTTTCCTCCTCAATGCTATAGATGTTTGGGAGGCGGGGAAAGAGCTAGTGACACACAAAAGTACAGCAAGGACTTGTGTTCTTTATTGAAATAGCTAAAATGCCATGAGAAATAAATAGAAAACCCCAACCCAACTGTCATAATCATCAAAGAAAATCCATCATCTCACAAAACTAAGTCTGGAGGGACAGGGACACCCCAAAGATGGTTCATTCAACATCTAACTAGAATCAAGGCGTTGAGTTCTTTCTATTTCTCTGCTGTGCTGACTTATGGCCAACTCTCTCCATGGATGCAAGGCAGGTATACAGCTGCTGTTGTCACAGGTAGGCATATCAACCTATGATGAACGAAAAGAGCATCTACTTTGTCGTGTCTCTTTTATTACCAGAAGCCCACATTCCCAGCACATATGCCTTTATGACTCATTAGCCAAATCTGGCAAAATGTCTACCCCAACCAACATTAACAAGAGAAAATGAATGGTCATGAATGGCAAATTAATAGGATCTACCTCCTAGTTTGAATGACAGTATCTCTCTTCATTATACTGATGTATGGAAAAAAATAGATCTTCAAATATAATTACTTATTTAGCCAATAAGAAAACATTTCAAATAAATTGCCAGTTGGTATCACCTAAACTTCTTTCCTGACAAATATGCTTGTTCAAACATTTAGCAAACCATCAACTTAGCTTTAGGTATTCTGCTAACTATTAGATATACATTTATAAATAAGTCACAATCCCTGTTGATGAGGATGAGGTAGAATAAAGTGACAACCAATTTTTCAAGTTTTGATATGCGTTAAACCTAGTGTTATTCCCACCCCAGTTAAATATAGTTGTGCTAATATAAACATGTTGTTTCACCTCTGTGAGCCTCGATTTGACCAGCAAGATAGCTCATTTGGATAATGTTCTTGCTTTGTCATGAGTACAACCTTGGCTTGAGCCTGACCCCTGCAACACTGAAGGCAGTTTTGGTACTTTGGTGTCACTCTCTCTCTTTCTATCTAAAAATTTTATTTGGAGCAGTGAAACCCCAGGTGGCAAGACCAATAATTATGATAATATATCCCTCTGAGGACTATCACAAAGATTAAAAATTTATAGATATGTAGAGATGGGTATATGTACACACATGCCTACACACATCAGCATGAACACCTACATATGGATAATAAGACAGTGATAGGAACAGAGTAAAGCCCTGATCATTGTAGCTGTAAATATCAAAATAGCTACAGTCCAGTTTGATTTTAATATATTGATACATGCATGCATATACATGCATATGTATATTCAGAGTCATGTTATAGCCTTTTTATTTTGTAAGAAAAAAATTAGAAAGCTTTGTGGAACACTAATACGAGACAAACTGGATGGAGACACTGTGCAGATTGTATGCAGCTGATGTGTCTGCCACATCTTGGTTCTGCTCATAGAAATGCTATTGCCACTTACTCACATGTGCCAGGGCAGGTATTCATACACTAACTCTATTTTTTCAATATCGTTACAACATAAAGCATGATCGATACTTTTTCTGGTTTATAAAAATTTATTTGTGTGACATGAATTATAAAAACATGTCAAATTATAAGAGAAGTATGCCAAATCATATTTACATAAACTATAGAATACATATAAATAAACTTTATACTTTATAGATACACAAACTATAGATAATAGATTATATTTTTATTATAAATTGTGTATACAATTTATATGTGTATGTATACAATTATTGGAGAGCATTAGTGATATTATATGAAATATATAAATTACAGTATGTATATCATCCCGGTATCAGTACTTTTCCCAATTTAAGCATTGCGTTGTCAAAATATGATGTGAACTCAGTATGATTAACTAAGAAATACTATCTCAGTTCCATAGTCCACTAGTGGGTGTGAAAATGGAAGCTGTATATTTGTTCACAAAAAAATTAGTGTCTAAGAGCACAGCAAGCTGCTTTGTTCTTCATCCTGTTCTTAGGTTCTGCCTAACATTCTTTGGCTCTTTATTGTTGGAGTGAACTTGCCCACAAGCTGAACTGCAAGAGCAAGATCAAAGCAGAAAGACTGAAGGCATGTCAAAAAAATAGTTGGAGTTATTTCTTTTTTTTTAATATTTATTTTATTTATTTATTCCCTTTTGTTGCCCTTGTTGTTTTATTGTTGTAGTTATTGTTGTTGTCGTTGTTGGATAGGACAGAGAGAAATGGAGAGAGGAGGGGAAGACAGAGAGGAGGAGAGAAAGATAGACACCTGCAGACCTGCTTCACTGCCTGTGAAGCGACTCCCCTGCAGGTGGGGAGCCGGGGTTCGAACCGGGATCCTTTTGCCGGTCCTTGTGCTTTGCGCCACCTACGCTTAACCCGCTGCGCTACAGCCCGACTCCTGTTGGAGTTATTTCTATTGCATCTGACCAGCATATTTCCTTAGCTTTAATTTTCAGAAATTGGACACACTTTTATCTGCAAAGGTTCCTTATATTGTTGGTGTTTGTAACAGAGAAACAGTGACTCCACAAGTCCAGAACTCAATGGCATCTCCTTTTCTTTTTGAAAAGCAATTGATTTTTATTCCAATTTTTGAAAACATAAGGCTTCTCAGAAATTCAGCTATTTTAGCATGACATAATTTATATCACTGCAGACAACTCACTGGATGGCATGCCAAATATCACAGTCTCTCTCTTCAGGATGCCTAGAAACATGGAATGTGCAGGACAAATCCTATCATCATGGATTTGTATAATCATATTTCATTAAAACATTATGTAATATTTAATTAATACTAACATAATAAGTACATTATCCTTTATGTCTCAAATATCAATTATCTAAGTTGTTCCAGGTTATCTCCTTAGACCTGGGTATGTGAAGATACAAAGATGTAGTCTACTATGACAACAAAGCTAATGAAGTCATTATAATAACATGGAAAATATTACAGCAAGGTAGAGTGCTATTGAAATTTAGCAGAGGTATCTTAAACCCAGTAATAATTCTAGGGTCATCCCAGTCCAGAAACTCCCAAGTGAAATCTGAAAATGTGACCTCTCAGTGAATCTAGCTTCAGAATGCTCCCAAATTCACATATTTGCTCACTATGAATTGACTAATGTTGTTGCCACCAGGAAGATTTTTTGGACTGTAGTTTTATTACCAAAAGTTGGGCTAATCTACTATCAAATGTGTATTCTAAATAATAATATTTTCTCTATATCACTTCATACCTCTTTATGTCCACATCTTTTATAATTCAGAGGGAGAAGTGAAAGAGAGTATATATCCCTTTGTTAAGTATTACCATCTTTCTTTGCTACCTGTTTACTTTCATACCAAAAAAACACTTTCTGAAGACACTGAGTCCTCTAGGCCCACCTCAACCATTGTAAATCCTTCCTCCAAAGTCTTATTCCAGAATTTATACAGTATATGACTACTCTAGAAAACCTCGTATGGGCACTTGACAAAGCAAGCATAGTTCAGCTTCCACAACTTTGAAGGAAGCTTTGGTACTGTGGCTTCTTTTCCTCTCTGTCTCTCTCTGAAAAAGAAGGAATGATGAAGTCTCAATCATGACCAAAAAAAAGAAAAAACATATGATCTGAAATAAGTTTTGAACTTAAGTCTCAGATTTGTCATTTACTAGCTGTGTATATTGGGAAAAATCACCTGATGTCTCTAATACCTTAATTTTCTCATCAACAAAAATTAGCTTAATGATGATTATATGTACCTTCTATGATTATTATAAAGAGTAAATGAAATAATGTACATTCAAACAGCATTTTGTAAAAGATAAATGGTTTTGTTGACCTTAGTGAGTGGTAGCAGTATCAATGAATTATACCAGAGGGTTTCATACATGGTCCATTAAAATCTAAGACCAAAGCAACGTCTGCCATGACCTCATCTCCTTTCCCTGAACTTTTTTTTTTTTTTTGCTAGATAATGTCAACTTATCATCCAGATAATTTGGACACTAGAGAACTGCTCAATCTCCTCTCTATTTAAAGAACAATCTTATCTGCTTTGTTTGCTCTCTTCTTTAAACCCCTAAAAAGCATTTCTATGCTAAATTAAACAGAATTGATTAAGGATAGATTTACTAAGTCCTTTGAAATGGTTCTACTATTTTGAATGCAAGAAAATAATGTACTACACCTCCTGAGAAATATATCTTCTGCAACATTTCCATTAATCTCTTTATTAAACTAAACTGGTTTCTTTTTGGAAATTAATTACTAAAGTAGTATTGAGAATTTTAATTTCCCCAATATACCAGCAAGAAATACTGTTGTTTCCTTATACACTGTTACCCAGCAGGGCAATAATCCATTGAAATAAACCCGAAAAGGGGGCAGCTTGTAATTAAAACAGTATAACATAAGTATTTAATGATTCTCTTAGTGCTAAGATGGCTCTGCCATGCTGTGTTTCGATAAAATAAATATACATATTGAGGAAACAGCTTTACGTAAAGAAGTCTGAGAGCTCTAGTTTTACAGTTTGGGACATGGCAGTGTTTCACTGTAATAATATGCCCATGAGGAAATATGGTTTGTTTGGTACATCTTAAAATTACAGCTAATGCTATACCATAGAAAATTCCCTTTATTGTACCACCCCCTTGTGAAATTCAAAACATTTAAATTATGAGCCAGAGTGTGTGAATTATGGAGACTGATATCTGTGGGTAGATGTGTGTAAATCTCTGAATATATGCACAACATATGTGTAGGTGCAAGTCCATGTGTGAAATCAGACCCTTTCTATATATGTATAAGGCATTTGTCTATGCAGAGGGGACATTTAATCATTCTCTTTCAAGTTTAGAGGATGCTTTTTTTTCAAGACATGTTCTTATCTATCATCTTCTATCTTCCCAAGAGTGCTTTCTCATGATAAGAAATATTTACACATCATTTATATTTATAGATTTGCTTCTTTTCCTTATGCCAAAGACAGTTTTATATATCCTGTGTTTTCACCTCTCTTCTTTCCCCTTCCCTTCCTACTTTTCTTTTATGAGAACCATAACTTAAGATATTTCCCCTTTATTTGTTTCTTCCTAAACATTTCTACCACCTAGTGAATCACTCTGTACATTTCTACAAAGCCTGCTTATACTGAGGCAGCTCTAGAGACAGCTCCACCATTTTTTTAAACAGGCAATAGAGTTCCTGAAATAGCACCACAACATGACAAAGCAATCTCTACTCAGTGACTCAGGGTGTGCCCTCAGTTGGTAGAAGTAGTTGTGTGTGTGTGTGTGTGTGTGTGTGTGTGTGTGTGTGTGTGTGTGTGTATGTGTGTGCGTATGGAGAGGGGGTGTTACATGGAATCTGATCAGACAATTTGAGACCTTAACCCAGGTTATATAAGACTGCATGGTGCATCCATCCCAGTGGGTATGTAAGGTGGACTTCCTGTTCATTAATTTTTTTTCATTCATCCCTGCGGTTTCATAACTCTGAGCTAACTTTTTCAAAAAGAGGGAGGGATAGAGAGAAAGAAGGATATAAACCACAGCACCCAAGCTTTCTCCAGTCCAGTGGGGGCCAGTTTGGAACTTAGCTTATGCACATGGCAAAACAACACACCATTCAACTGAATGGTGTTCGGGTTGCTGACCATGTCTTTAAATTTTATGTGCTTATTTATTTATTTATTTTTGATATAACAGAGAGAAATTGAGAAGTAAGGGGAAAGACTACTTCACTGTTCGTGAAGCGTCACCCCTGTAGGTTGGTACTGGTAACTTAAACCAGGTTCCTTGCATGTGGTAATGTGTGCACTCAACCAGCTGCACCACTGCCTGGGCCTGTGACCATGTCATTAATGTTCACATCAGTCATTCACTTCCAAACTTTATGACTTTGTGGTGTCTGGGAGTAAATTTACCTGATCCTAAATATGTAATATCTATACTTTATGTAGTATTTATTATTGGTTTTTCACACATTAGTGATAAACTATAAAATTCAAAATCTCTTCCTTATAATCTTTCATACTACTGATGAAAATTTTTATTACAATTTGGAAATGTGTGCTGGTTTTCTTTGGCCAGATGTTTAATGATTGGTTTTAGAATTCTACCAAGTATCAGTAACTGTTTTGACCCCAACAGGAGTTTGGGTCTATTAGCATACGAATGACATCACCCTGAGGTGGGACAGACAGAGAAGGGAATATATAAAAGCACTGGACTTCGAGCAGGTTGCTCTCTTTTGGCTGCTGCTTCTTCTTCTGGTCAGAAGCATCTCAGTGGATGTGCCTCAGGTATCCGCCATGGCTACTTCTCCTGGGAACTTCTTCTTCTTCTAGCGTTTGCCCTTCTTCCGTAGCCAGTCAACAGCGTCAGGTTGAGCCTGATGTAAAGTTTCGAGACCTCCTTTGAATCTGGAGAGGTGGCAGTCGTTGACTATGTGGGTCAGTCTGTCTGTAGCCGCAGGGGCAGTTCGGGTCGTCTCTGGCTCCCCAGCGATGGAACATAGCGGCGCACCGGCCATGGCCTGTTCAATAGCGATTGAGGAGGGCCCAATCATAACGTGCTAGGTCAAAGCCGGGTTGACGCTTGCAGGGGTCTGTGATGAGGTGTTTGTTCTTTACCTCAGCTGACTGCCAACTCTGTTTCCAAGAGACTGGAACAGAGAAGTTCAGTGTAGGCGTAGGGGACCAGATTGGGTGACGAGACATCAAGCGTTGGACAGGGTGGGCAAAGATATCCACGTATATTGGCAGGTCCGGTCGAGCGTAGACGTGGGAAATGAACTTAGATGATGCCGCATCCCGACAAATATCTGGCAGGGCGATGTTGCTAAGAACTGGCAGCCATGGAACCGGGGTGGAACGGATGGTTCCAGAAATTATCCTCATGGAGGAATATAATTTGGAATTGACCAAGTGGACATGGGGGCTACGGAACCATACTGGGGCACAGTATTCTGCAGTGGAATAGCATAATGCCAGAGATGATGATCGTAGTGTGGAAGCGCTCGCGCCCCATGAGGAGCTGGCCAGTCTTGCAATGATGTTATTCCTCACGCCCACCTTTGCTGCAGTTTTTATGAGATGTTCGTGAAATGATAGGGTGCGATTGAGAGTAACGCCAAGATAGACTGGCTGGGCTTCATGCCGGATTCTCGTATCGCCAAGCTGCACATTAAGCTCAAGAGAGGCCGAGGCATGGTGTAGATGGAAAACAGATGATACCGGTTTTGCAGTGCTAGGGATTAGTCCTGGGAACTGAACACATGTGACTCTGCTAGCCAGTAAACTTTTAGACCCCTATACAGCTATAAGCAACCTTTACCAGAGCTGATAATTGTTTATCTTATGGGACTAAACTTTTGATAACTATATTCAGACTTTATGGACCTAATATACTCTTAACCCTTGATAATGATTGCTTATTTTACCTTTTACCTGTTTCACCCTAGTAAACCTTGTATTATTTAAACCAGTTCCCAGTTCCCTGCAGTGAATACTTTTATGCACTGTAGCAGCCGCCTCTAAACCCTTTTTAAGTTAAATTACAAGTATCAAGTAATTGAGACATCCTTTTTCAGTTTATATTTCTATTTGAAAATTGGGCCAATTAATAATTTGGTGAACCCCCTGAGGGCTCCTATATAAAATGGAAAAGGCTGTGGTACTTCTCTGCTAAAAAGAAAGCTAATATTCAGCTTAGGAGCCTATCTGACCTCTGCATCCTTGTAGATCTGACCTCACATTCTGTGGTCATCAGTAGGAACATTCCAAGCTTCCCCAATATCAGGACCCATCTTCCTCAGTTATAGTATATTGTCCAGCCTCCCTTCAGAGGATGGATCATTCTCTACCACTGTTGATCCAAGTTGAGGGCAAGGTCCTATGGGGGCCCACAAAGGGGTCTATTGTGTTGTTTAGGCCATGTGGAGCTAGCAAAATGGCTCCCGCTAGGCACACCAGCTCTTCTCTGGGTCTTCTCCGAGTCGGGACACTGAAGTGAAAGAGAGCAAAACCAGAACAGCTGCGGGCTTTATGGGGTAAAAACTGGAAGTGGCAAGTCAGAAATGGAAATGGCTAGAAAAGGGGGTGGAGAGAGGCAAAAGGCATGCTGGGAAGGTGGAAGCATCCTTAACAACTGTTGCAATGGTTTTAACTGAATTAGCAATACCCTGAGGGGAAAACGTGATGGGGATCTTTCAGGCAAAACAATGATTATGTAAATAGACCATAGTGTGAGCAACGGAGCATGGAGGGGAGGGGGGATGCTGCCTTAATGCCAGTTAGGAAGTGAACCACCTGAAACGGAATTAGAGAATCCTATGAAATGAAAGGTCTCACCGGAGTAATAAGGCTGAAGGGTTGACATTCCATGCCTGAAATCTCTGGACACAGTGTGAAGTGAAACATAAGGAGGTGGTGCTCCTTGCATTGATTAGGTTGAGATCAGCAGATGTGATGTCATTTGGTATGAATTGAGAGAAGCATGCAGTAAAGTGAGTCCCACTCTAGAGGTTCCAGGACTGGGGAAATATAAGCTTTATAGAGGAAGCGGGAAGTTCCTACTGTCTTTGGGTTTAAGAAGGCAATAGATAGTTATTGCTAAAATCAAATTATTTGGCAATTTAGTTAACTTTGAAAAATCCCTCTGTAAGAATTTTCTGTAGCATACACAACATACCATAATTTATGTCCTTTGATATTATTTGTATATAGGTGTGCCACCACTTATTTCTGTTCTCCCTGGCCCTAAGCTGAATATGGGCCCCAGATGACATCAGATCGATGGGGTTTATAGTCAACAATATTTATACACCTTTCCCATACTTGGGAGCTACTTCCATGATCCAGCTTTCTGGTCTTTTTTTTCCAGCTATGACATCATATTCCCAGACAATAACTAGGATCCACCTGCATATCAGATGTCAGGCTCAGGGGAAAAAAAAAAAACCAGTATAGCCACAGGACCTTTGGAATATAACTAAAATATGCCTACTAGCTATCTACAGAACAGAACCCCCCAACTCTTCATCTGCACTACTCTAGCCTTTAAGTTCATGATTAGTCAACAACTTGCTTGGTTTTATATGTTAACTCTCTTTTTAGCCACCAGGTTCCAGATGCTAGCAGGATACCAACCAGACTCCCCTGGACAGACAACCCCACCAATGTGTCCTGGAGCTCCAATTCCCCAGATCCCTGCCCCACTAGGGAAAGAGAGAGGCAGGCTGGGAGTATGGATTGACCTGTCAATGTCCATGTTCAGTGGGGAAGCAATTACAGAAGCCAGACCTTCAACCTTCTGCATCCCACAATGACCTGGGATCCATACTGCCAGAGGGGTAAAGAGTAGGAAAGCTATCAAGGGAAGGGATGGGATTCGGAGTTCTGGTGGTAGGAATTGTGTGGAGTTGTATCCCTCTTATCCTATGATTTTGTCAGTGTTTCCTTTTTGTAAATTAATTAATTAATTAATTAATTAATTAATTAATAAAGCTAAAGCCCACTACACAGCAGTGAACCAAAGCCCATATATTTGAAAATATGCCTTGAATTAGAAGACTTTTACATTAGCAAATGGTTCCTTTTTCCCTTATATGGGAGAAAATATTAGGCAATTGGCCAGCCAGGTCCAAACAGGAGCTGACAGTTAAAAGGGATTGATACTTACACAATCAATAAGCTTTGTTAGTCAAATAGGATTGAATAGAACTATAGGTACAGGGACTGGGTGGTGGTGTACCTGATTGAGCACACATGTTACAATTAGCAAGGACCAGTTCCAGCCCCCAGTCTCCACCTACGGGGGTAGGTTTTGCAAATGGTAAAGTAGTTTTTTCTGGTAGCCCAATTTCTGGCTATCTCTACCCAAATATTAAGTAAAGATGATTATAACAAATTTGAAAAGAACTATATGTACCATAACAGATGAATAATTTGGCAAAATTTCAAACGGACATCCAATTATCCTGTAGACTATATTTATCAATAAGGACAGTTTAACCCAGCAGCTGAGAAAGGGAATCCTCTTGTGATTGTCTACATCACTCTTCTATTACCTTAAGCAATTCAATTCCAACCTTAAATTGCAAATATTAATTCTACAATTCTTACCTCTGCCTGTACTATCCAGGCCTGTCTCTAGGTACTGAAAATACAGCTATGAATAATACCAAATTTCCACAGAGCATAATTCTGTTCAACCTAGTAAATCCTAACCCTGCAGTTAGGTCTGAAGAGACAGTTTATTAACTGTCACCACCAGCAAAGTACTTAGAGTTTATGCCCCATTCCCATTAGTTTTTCAAAGAAATCATTATATTGTTAAAACACAACATTCCTTGTATGAAACCTGTGACCTAAACTTTCTTTCTTCTCATTGTGGTCGCATTTTACTTCTTATGTATTAGTACATTTTATGTACTAAATGTTTCCCCTATCCTGGTTTAAGGTCTCTGGCAGCATTCTAGAGTTGTATCTAAGGGGCTGGGTGGTGACACACCTAGTTGAGTGAGTATATTACAATGCACAAGGACCCTGATTCAAGCCCCTGGTCCTCACCTGCAGTTTGGAAGCTTCACTAGTGGTGAAACAGGGCTGCATATGTCTCTCTGTCTTTCTCCCTCTCAATTTCTGGTTGACTCTATCAAATAAGGAAATAAAGATAATAAAACTATTTTTAAAAATAGGGTTGTATCTAGATGGAAACTCTATCCTCAAAGAGGCAAACTCTAAGCACCAATTCAGGATAATGGACTTCTTATAAAAAGGTGCATGGAAAAAAATAGTTAAAGACAGAAAGACATAATGTACACCCATGACCATAAAATTCTGAAAACTGTAGTACTGATGGTTATTGAATGAAAATAAGAAAGTAACTTATGGTGCTTGAGTGGAATGTAACACTTCTGAACCAACCTTATTTATAGAGACGCTTATCTTTTCCTGCAAAGTCTTTGACCAGAATTTTTCACTTAGAATCATTAGAGAAAATTGTTGTAATAAATTCTATGTATGTAGTGACCACAAATCAATTCCAATAAAAAGCTACTGTCCAATCATCTGAAATTGGGAGGTAATAATTTAATTCAAGGCTCTTTATCTGGAATAATCTCTTCAAACCTAAGTGATCCATGTGAAGATCTTGTCAGTGCAAATTACGTTTGATCTGATGCATCCTTCATATCATAATGGTGATAAATAAACATTTGTGTCATGCCTTACAGTTTACAAAATGCTTTCCCATCCATTATCTCTCTTCATTTTCATAATGACTTTTAGATAGTTAATTCATTTAACCCACATTTGAGTGCCTCTTGTTTATTCATTTGACAAATATTTATAGAGCCTTCCTTTATGTCAGGCACAGTGGTAATCATTGGAAATGTGACAAATAAGACAGTTTCCAGCCATATAGAAACTATCATCTAGTGAGAGAGACATATGATAAGTTTAAACATTATACAATTATATGACCCACTGTTGGGGGCCTATTAAGGACTGAAAGGCCAAGGGATAGATATAGAAATGATTTTGGGGGGTGGTTGTTTTTTAATTTCCTTCTGTGGCGTCATCAACCCTGAATGATGTGGAAAAGTGAGTTGAGAGGGTATTTAAGGTAAAGGGAATATCCAGTTCATGCCTTACCTGAACCATTATGCTCTGCACCTAAAACTTAATGCCACATGAGTACTTTTTTGTGTCTTAAAACTAACTTTTGGAGGGTATAAAATAAGTCTGTTTTATGATATATGTACAGATTGTATAGATATCCAAAGTTTTAGTACAGAGCTCATTGAAATTCTTTACTCCTCACTGGGCCTCAGATCTACCAGGCCACACAAAAGCAGTCAGCAAAACATCATTTGGGCTAATGGGCTTGTTCAGGTTCTGAAGATTTTATAATCTGGGGAATCTGCCTTCAAGTTCATAGGGATTGGACTGGGTAAACTAAATAGTTTTTCTAAAAAAAATTAAACCTAAGGATAAAATGCAGAGCTGTGGGAGATGCCCTTAGAAATTCCCAGCACAACCATTCTGTGTGGATCAGTCCACCATTATGGGATTTAGAAGTGAATTTTATTGTTACAACTAGCTGATATATTTTCTGGAAAATGACTTTTCCACTTTCATATATCTGACTGTAAAATGACATTTTCCACTTAAATACTCTAAACCCTAATTCCATAGTTGTAATCCAATGAAGTATGTTTAATTATTTCTAAATTCTACAGACAAGGACATGAGACAAAAGGTGATAGCATCTACTCTTAAATAGTTAGTATAGAACCTGGAGTTTAAAATCCACATGTAGATGTTCACACTCTTAACTATTGATCCATTTAGGACCACTATATACCAACATACAAATTTCACCTGACCCTTTGCTCACATGTTCTGCTCTTCCTCTACATTCCTTACCAATGATTAGTCCTATCTTTCCCTAACTTAGATGATCACAACAGTCTCTACAAAAATATATCATACCTTCAGTTTTCCCTTAGAATATCTAATCTATTTAGCTAACATTGCAAACCTTACAACCTATTATAGCTTAAAATCCCTAATAACAGCAGTTCTGCTGGGCAAGGCTGCAAAAAAAAAAAAAAAGCCTCTGGGGAAAGACTGGTTTCAGTCAAATCTGAAGGTAGATAAGGTGGATAGAATGTTCTAGATAGACATGTTGATGGAAGGAATTGTTGATCAGAGACTTCAATGCATGCTTTTCCCCTTCTTCATAGAATGCTGATACTTCCTCTCATTATTTGATTCCTACACTAAAGAGGCCATTCCTGGGTACCACATCCCTATTCCTAGGATACTTGTTCCAAGACTCCTGACTCTCTCCTTACAGTCCCTACAACCATTGGAATGTCACTAATAGCTATAAATTATACTAAAATGCTTACTCCTTCAAGAAAGGGATTGTTTTTCTCCAGAGAAATCACCATCCCCAGCAGGGCCTAATTTGAGGAGCTTGCTCAGTTCATTGAAACAATAATTAATTATTACATAGACATATTCAAAGGATACCAGGATCTTAAAGCTATGGTCCCCAAGTGTATCTCATATTAAAAAAAACTAAGTGTTTGTTTAATATATATATATATATATATTCATCCCCCTCTCTAATATGTTAGTTAGAAATTCTTGGTGTCTATAAATAAGTTTCTAGGGGGCAACTGATTTAGATGAGTTTGATGACTTCTTTCTTAGCTGATAGAATTCACTCTGTACATATCATTATTACATATAATTGCACTTAAATGTCGGGAAATTGTGAGAATGTGGTTGAGCTTGGCAGGGCTTGACTTGAGGGGATAACCATCCTCTCGTCTTATCAGACTTATTATCTACATAATCATTATTTTGCCTGAAAGATCCCTACCCATTCCATTCCTTTCTTCTATCTTCTTTTTTTTAATCTTTTTTTTTATATTTATTTATTTATTCCCTTTTGTTGCCCTTGTTGTCTTCTATCTTCTTTCTAACCTCAAGACCCTCCCTGCTTGCAGGGTTATTATTAATCATACCAGTTAAAACTTTCACAACAGTTTCTAAGGAAGTTCCTACCTTTCCAGCCCCTTTTGCCTTTCTCAGCCCCTTTCCTAGCCATTTCCATTTCTGATTTGCCACTTCTGGGTCTGCCCTTTAAACTGATCAATAAAGAATTTGAATTGCCTTGCCACCACAAGTCTGTTCCTGAGTCATCTCTCTTACGTCGCTGATGTTCCTGAGTCATCTCTCTTACGTCGCTGAGTGAGTAGCAGCCCAGGCTGCCTTCGGTAGCCATCTCTCCTACCCAGAGAGTACACACCCAGGAAGAGGCACCCCCATGATAGCCCAACACTTAAACAGTGTCAGTACAAGAGTTCTTTAATGAACCCCATCCTCCTACTTACCCAACTAGTAATCTTGGCCCACACATGCTATAATTTTACGCAGAGAAATTTCCTTTCACCACACACTAAAATATAAGTTCATGTAGATAGGAACTTTTGTCTGCCATACCATGTCAGGGACATAGTAGGCTATTTGAATGAATATGTAGTTTGCCTAAGGGAATATTTACAATGTTCAAGATCTTATACAGCTGGAAAGGGAAAGATACTGGGCCACTCCCATTTGAAATAATATTGACATTCTCTTCTCTCTCTTTCTCTTCCATTTGATTAGATGACACTTGAGAAATTAGGGCAGACATCACACTTTCTTTCCAAATGCTGTTGGGTTATGTCCACCTAATAGAAAGACAATTTTGGTTGATAATTTCCTGTCTTGTCACATTAATTGAATTCAGATGGTCGACATAAAGTGCCCCCTTTAAAACAAACAAGTCAATGCTGAAATTAATTCTCATCCGGCTTCCTAACTTTTCTGTTTAAGAGCTGTTTAATTGACCTGCCATGTTCAAATTACTGAGAGGAGATGGGGGAATTGACAGAATACATTGGAAAGGCTTAAGGAAAGAGGGGATACCCTTTCTTCACTAACATTAGTGAAGTTGAGGAGTGAGCCTCTTGGCTATAGATTGAGAGTTAAGGGGTGTCTACTTCATTGATTGTAATGATTAAGGCTTTAGTAGGTACCAAACTCAGACAGTCTACTGCCTGCTTCATGGGAATCAATGGAAATAAGTGTTGTGCATGGACAGGACGCAGGTACAGGAGTGAGGTAAGGGCAGAATAGGGGTCAAGAAGGTGAGAGTAGAACCACAAATAAAATGCTCTCAAGAGTTTGCAAGTTAATGAGAGACTTTTGATTTTATGCTTTATGCATTAAACTGAGGAAAATATGGAGGTGGCTTATAATGAAAACCTCAAGCTCATTATGACCATTTAAATAATTATAAATATAGTATGTAAATAATAAAATTAATTATTAAAAATTAATTAATAATTTATTAGACCATTTAAATAATTATAAACATGTATTTAGGGAAAGGAGTTCATAGACCCAGAACACTGAAGGCCAGACTAGTTTACAGGCTTGTAAAACAGTAGGACTGGAAAGGCTAATAATGACTCTCATATGAAGCCCTCCCTGTACATTCAGTCTGTTGACTGAATCCTTTTGTGGGGGTAGCTCTCTCATTCCCATCTCCTTCTCAGAGTATCTCTATTTATTTCACTTAACAAGCCAATATCTATTTTCTACCCACTGAGTTTAGCCCTACATTCAGGAGCAACCTTGTCTTTCTACAGGGTGATTTATTATGTGTGCATATTCTCTTCAAGTTCCCCATGTAACTATAGTTTTTCCCTCATATGAGTTTGCATTGTTTATACCATCCAGAGCTAGCACAATTCCTGATGCATAGTAGATGCTCAATAAATCTTTAATAAATTGATGCCCAAGTTTACTTTTCCTTACAGGAAATTCCTCTTGCTGCACAGAGGAAAAAACGTATTCAGTTGGAAGTTCTGTCTCTCTTTATTTTGAACATGCATGTAGATGGGTGTTCTTCTAACTTAGAAATGAGGTGTGTTTTTTTAAAATTTTTATTTATAAAAAGGAAACATTGACAAAAACTGTAGGATAAGAGGGGTACAACTCCACACAACTCTCACCACCAGAACTCTATCCCATCCTTTCCCTGATACCTTTCCTATTCTTTCTCCCTCTGGGAATATGGACCCAGCGTCATTGTAGGATGCAGAAGGTGGAAGGTCTGGCTTCTGTAATTGCTTCCCTGTTGAACATGGGCATTGACAGGTTGATCCATATGCCCAGCCTGTCTCTTTCCCTAGTGGGGCAGGGTTCTGGGAAAGCAGGACTGCAGGACACATTGGTGGGGTTGTCTGTCCAGGGAAGTCTGGTTGACATAATGGTAGCATCTGGAACCTGGTGGCTGAAAAATGAGTTAACATATAGAGCCAAACAAATTGTTGACTAATAATTAACCTAAAGGCTGGAATAGTGCAGATGAATATTTGGGGGTCTCTGTTTTATAGATAGTTAGTAGTCCTATTCTAGTTATATTCCAAAGAGCCCATGACTATACTCATTTTTTTTTCCTGAGCCTGACATCTGATATGCAGGTGGATCCAAGTTATTGTCTGGGGAGATAATCTCATGGCTGGGAAAAGGACCAGAAAGCTGGATCATGGAAGAGAGTAGTTCCCAAATATGGGAAAGGTATATAAATATTGTTGACTGTAAACCCCATCGATTTGATCTGATGTGGGCCCATATTGAGCTTAGAAGTGAGTTTTAAACCTATCCTTGGAATTTAAGTCATCCCATTATTTCCTTCTTATCCTTTCACATCCACCATTGACATAGTGAACGGAAGACATTTCTAAGCAACAGGCAGCTCCAAGACTTGTTCACCTGGACTAGTTTCTACTGAGGATAAGTGACAGTGGAGAAGTTGCATGTAATGCCCTGATTTATAGGATTTGTAGCATTTGTCAGTTGCCATGATGTAAATATTCTTGCCTTGCTCATTTTAGCTTGTGTGTCTGGCATCCCTGAATATCAATTTGAAAGGGAAGGTGAGTGCTGTTGCAGTCTCTTAGCTGCTCCCTCCAAAGACTTTACTAGTGTATCTTGGTGAAATCCCCAGAGATGTTACTATGGAAAGAAGTGCAACAAAATAGGTTGAAGGGCAGAGGAAGCTTTTTGAGTCCATCTGTTTTCTCATTCTATTAAGAACTCACACCTGTAGCAAGAGATGAACTGAAAAGGGAGACCAAAGCCAACAAGTTTAGAACCTGATCTCACTTTGTCAGGAGAGGAGCAATGACAAAATACTGAACCTTTTCCATTAGTCTTGTCAGAAGAACAGCAGCTGGAATGCTAGGTTACTGTGAAAATATAAATAAGGAAAGCACACATCTGATGGTGTATAGTCATTTCCTTTTCTTATTTTAATAGGTGCTCTTTTTCAGAAGAATTAATCAACTAATTCTAAATTCAGGTTCTGACTATTTTTGTGAAGGTTCATCTCATTTTAGCATTTTTTTATCACATCGTGAGATTTGAATTGAATATTTAGTCACAGGAAATTGCTTTAAGTTCTCTGGGAGTCCAAAGGTAAGAATTCTATGTAATAGATACAGGCAGTCTAATGTCAGGGCTAGATTTATTCTAATTAAGTCATTGTAAGCCACATATTTTTATAGATCTGAGGTAGAAGAGAAAGTAAATTCGCCATCCGTGAGGATTTGTTAGTGAGACTTACATGCCTCTTTCCATTCTTGAGTTTGAATTTAAAATACCTTCAATGCCAAAGGGTTACTGGATGCACATACAAAATAATTATTTTAAAATTCTGCTAGGGGAACACCACAGCACAACAGATGAACCACAAATGCCAGAGGTTAGAAAGAACAGTTTAACATCACTCAGACACCACACTATCTGCCTCATTCTGGATACTATTACTAAAAACAGGTATTAAATCTCACCTTAAAGGTGAAGGACAATTTGCCTATCCTTATTAATGAATCTAAATTATCATGAAAAGTCCTGTCTATTCAAATACAAAGAGCTCAGGACAATTGACTGTAGGTCTAGCAAAAGCACTGTTAGCTTTTACTTCACAACATAAAACATTATACCATCCCCTGCCCTCTCTCCCTGCCTTTATGGCAAATAATGAAATCCAGCACCTCCAGTGGTAGCCTAAAACCACAGATTGTACTGAGCTCTATTATGTTGGATTTTTTATGCATATACATATTTATAAATCAGGTATGTAAGAAATTAACAAAAATTATAGTAATGTATCAAAAATAATGTGAGCGTTGGTGGTATAGTGGTGAGCATAGCTGCCTCGTAATAATATGAATGAATGTTTTCTTTCTCCCTCCCTCTCAAAATATTGAATGCTATATTTTAAGACTGTCTGACAATAGGTAACTGAAAGCACAGATAAAACGTGGTAGGGGATAAGATCTATACTTGAATATGTCTATAAGATCTAAAAATGTTTAAATACTTAAAACAGCAAAAGATAATATAGTAATTATTCAAAATGTAATTTAAAACTACAGATGATGATCCTAATAAAATTCTAACTCCTGAAACTTTAAATGAAAATATACAAGGAACTAAAACTATATATTTTGGAGACAATAAGGTTAAAAGACAAATGACAAGGTAGCAGTAAAATTTTGCAGTATGTGTAATAGAGACTTGCCTTTAATATAAAGAGTTCCTGTGCATCAATATGAAGAACCCCAGTGCCTCTCAACAGTCCTAAACAATTATAGGGATTTATAACCATACTATCTGCCCATTAGTTAGGATCAGTGGTAAGTAGATTTTCATTGAAGCACTTTTTTTCAAATGATCTAAGTGTTTCTCCTTGGTTGACAAACTGACATGAAACCTTATAAATTTGGCATTTGACTAGATGATATAATTTTATTTTTTTCTTTGTTATTAATAGTGGGTTATAAAATTGAAAGATTACAATGCATAGTCCCATGCCCAAGGGGTTGAGTCTCCACATATATCTTTGATGTGGAAGCCCTGCAAAGTTTCACTTCTTCTATACGTTTTAGTTTCTAGTCTTATATTTAGATCTTTAATCCATTTTTATTTAACCTTGGTGTGTAGTGTTAGGAAGTGGTATAATTTAACTTTTCTATGTGTGACTGTCCAATTTTCCTGGTACAATCTGTTGAAGAGACTTTCTTTACCTTATTGAATGAGTTTTACACCTTTGTCATATATTAGGTGGTTGTGTATGTGTAGGTTCATTTCTGGGTTTTCAATTCTGCTCCATTGATCCAAATGGCCATTTTTAACTCCAATATCATTCTATTTTTGATTATTATTTCTTTTTAGTATAAACTGAAGTTGGGAGCATGATACATCCACATTTTTACTTTTTTCTCACAAGTGCTTTGGCAATTTGTAACCTTTTATTAATCCACACAAATTTTTAGACACGTTGTTCAATTTGCTTGAAAAATGTCACTGGAATTTTTATAGGGATTTCATTGAAATTGTACATTGATTTTGGTAGAATGGCCATTTTAATGATGTTTATTATTCCAGTCACCCAGGAAGAAGGAATGTTCATCCACTTCTGTGTGTCCTTCTCTATTTCTTTTAGCAATGTCCTGTAGTTTTTGTTGTAAAGGTCCTTCACGTGAGATTCATCCCAAGGTACATTATCTTTTGGGGGTCTATTGTAAATAGGAATGAGTATTTTATTTAATTCTCCTCTGACTCTTTGTATGCAGAAATGCCACAGACTTAAGTGAATTGATTTTTTTTTTTTTTTACCAGAGCACTCACTGCTCAGCTCTGGCTTATGGTAGTGCAGGGGATTGAACCTGGGACTTTGGAGTCTCAGGCATGAGTCTGTTTGCATAACCATTATGCTATCTACCCCTGCCCTGTGAATTGATTTTGTATGCTGCTGCTTTACTCAATTTATTAATTATTCCCAATAGTTTTCTGTGGGAGTCCTTTGGGTTCTCTAGGTATAAAATCATGTCATCAGTAAATAGTGATAGTTTGATTTCATCTGTATGAAATCTGTATGCCTTTGATATCTCTTTCTTCTCTGATTGCTGTGATGAGGACCTCAAGAACTATATTGAATAGCAGTGGAGATAGTAGACATCCTTGTCTGGTTCCCAATTTTAGGGGGAAAGCTTTCAGATTTTCCCCACTGAGAATGATATTGCCATGGGAGTGTCATTAATGGTCTTTATTATGTTGAGGAATAGTCTTTCTATGCCCTTTCTGGGGGCTCTTTATCATAAGTGGGTGTTGGATCTTTTCAGCAAACTACATGAGATTTTTAATGCTCCACACAGTTCCAGTTGTGACAAAATTTCCAGTGCATCCAAGCTTTTCTCCCTTTATTCACAAAATTATTAAGAGGATTAAATGGAATGCTGTATGTTTAGAAGCAAGAATTCTCTCGCTCTATGGTGGGGCTACTCAGTAAAAGTCAATACTTTTCCCTTCTTCATCCACATCCTACACTTTGGCTGCTTGTTAAATCATGTATGGAACTGTTGGATCATACCAATGCCCAGACTTCATCCTAGCCAAGTTAAATATGGACCACTGTATGTGGTGCACTGTGTATTTAAGAGATCCACAGGAAATTAATGTGCTTAAAGATGTTTTGGAATTCTTGCCATGTTGACTTTATCCTTGAGCTCCTCCTCCACTCACTTTGCCATGATCTGTATATCTGTATATTGAGCTTTTAAGGTCGGTTGGAAATTATTTCCTCCTCCTCCTCCTCCTCCTCCTCCTCCTTCTTCTTCTTCTTCTTCCACTTTTTCTTCTCCTTTTCCTTCTCCTTCTCCTTCTCCTTCTCCTTCTCCTTCTCCTTCTCCTTCTCCTTCTCCTTCTCCTTCTCCTTCTCCTTCTCCTTCTCCTTCTCCTTCTCCTTCTCCTTCTCCTTCTCCTTCTCCTTCTTCTTCTTCTTCTTCTTCTTCTTCTTCTTCTTCTTCTTCTTCTTCTTCTTCCCCTTCTTCCCCTTCTTCTCCTCCTTCTCCTCCTCCTCCTCCTCCTTCTTCTTCTTCCCCTTCTTCTCCTTCTTCTTTTCTCTCTCTCTCTCTCTTTCGTATTTCTTTATTGGGGGAATTAATGCTTTACATTCAACAGTAAATATAATAGTTTGTACATGCATAACACTTCCCATCTTTCCATATAA
The DNA here is from genome assembly GCF_950295315.1 of Erinaceus europaeus. Taxonomy (NCBI): domain Eukaryota; kingdom Metazoa; phylum Chordata; class Mammalia; order Eulipotyphla; family Erinaceidae; genus Erinaceus; species Erinaceus europaeus. Next base: position 123,199,576 of record NC_080163.1, on the reverse strand, counting down.
CAATACAACCCCCACTAGGTCCTCTGTCATCTTTTTTGGACCTGTATTCCTCCACCCACCCCAGAGTCTTTTACATTGGTGCAATACGCAAGTTCCAGTTCAGGTTCTACTTATGTTTTCTCTTCTGCTCTTGTTTTTCAACTTCTGCCTGAGAGTGAGACCATCCATATTCATCCTTCTGTTTCTGACTTATTTCACTTAACAAAAATTTTTCAAGGTCCATACAAGATTGGCTGAAAACAATGAAGTCACCATTTTTTTATAGTTTAGAAGTATTCCATTATGTGTATGTACTACAACCTGTTCAGCCACTAATCTGTTGTTGGACACCTGGGCTGCTTCCAGGTTTACATTCCCACAGCAGTGCAAGAGGTTCGTTTGACCCTACAACCTCTCCAGCATTTGTTGTTGTTACCTTTTCTTATGTATGATATTCTCCCAGGAGTGAAGTGGTATCTCATTGTTATCTTTATTTGCATTTCTCTGACAATCAAAGACTTGGAGCATTTTTTTCATGTGTGTCTCGGCCTTTTGATATATCCTAAGGAACCCAACACACCCATCCAAAAAGATCTGTGTACACATATGTTCTAAGCAGCACTATTTGTAATAGCCAAAACCTGGAAGCATCCCAGGTGTCCAACAACAAATGAGTTTGGCAAGCTCTTTTTATATATTGGTTATTAACCTCTTGTCTGATGTATGACATGTAAAGATCTTCTCCCATTCTGTGAGAGGTCTCTTAGTTTAGGTAGTGGTTTCTTTTGCGGTACAGAAGCTTTTTAATTTGATTAAAAATGATTAAAAATGCCTTAGTCTTCTTTGTAACTGGATTCGTTTCATTGAAGATGTCTTTAAAATTTATGCAGAAAAGAGTTCTGCCAATATTTTCCTCTAAGTATCTGATAGTTCGTGGTCTAACATCCAAGTCCTTGAACCACTTGGAATTTACTTTTGTATTTGGTGAAATATAGTGGTTCAGTTTCATTCTTCTGCATGTTTCAACCCATTTTTTCCAACACCATTTGTTGAAGAGACTCTGTTTTCCCCATTTAATAATCTGGGCACCTTTGTCAAAAATTAGGTGTCCATAGGTGTGGGTGCTTACTTCTGGGGTCTCAATTCTATTCCACTGGTCAGTGTGTCTGTTCATGTTCCACTAGCAATCAGTTTTGATTACAATGGCCCCATAGTACAATTTGAGATCTGGGAATGTGATGCCTCCAGTTTTATCCTTTTTTCTCAAGATTTTTTTTGGCAATTCTAGGTCATTTCTGGTTCCAGATAAATATTTGTAGCATTTGTTCTATTCTCCTAAGAAATATAGTTGGGATCTTGATGGGGATAGCATTAAATGTGTAGATGGCTCTGGGTAGTATTTTCAATTTGATGGTGTTAATTCTGCCAACCCATGAGCATGGAATATCTTACCACTTCTTTGTGTCTTTTTCTACTTCCTGGAGTAGTGACTCATAATTTTCAGTATACAAGTCTTTCACTTCTTTGGTTATATTTACTCCTAGATATTTTATTGTTTTTGTTGCTATGGTAAAAGGTATTGATTTCTGGATTTCAACTTCTTCTAACTTAGTGTTTGCATAAAGGAATGCCACTGACTTTTGAATGTTAATTTTGTTGCCTGACACCTTACTGTATTGCCTGATGCTTTCCAAAAGTTTCTTGCTGGATTCTTTAGGTTTTTCTATATATACTATCATGTCATCAGAAAATAGGGAGAGTTTGACTTTTTCTCTTCCAATCTATATCCCTTGAATTCCTTGCTCCTGCCTGATTGCTATGGCAAGAACTTCCAACGCTATGTTGAATAATAATGGTGATAGTGAGCAGCTCTGTCTAGTACCTGATCTGAGGGGACATGCTTCCAGTTTTTCACTATTGAGTATGATGTTGGCTATGGGTTTGCTTTATATAGACTCCAGTATCATCAGGTATTTTCCATCTATTCCCATTTTTTGTAGTGTTTTGAACATAAAGGGATGTTGTATTTTGTCAAAGATTTTCTATGCATCTATTGATATGACCGTGTGGTTTTTGGCCTTGCTTTTGTTGATGTGGTGGATCATGCTGATTGATTTACGTATATTAAACCAACTTTGCATGCCTGGGATAAACCCCACTTGGTCATGATGAACAATCTTTTTAATAAACTGCTGTATCTGGTTGGCTAGAATTTTGTTCAATATTTTAGCATCTATGTTCATCAGAGTTATAGGTCTGTAGGTTTCTTTTTTGTTGTGTCCCTGTCTGCTTTTGATATCAAAGTGATCTTGGCTTCATAGAAGCTGGAAGGGAGTATTCCAGTATCTTCTATATTCTGGAAGACTATTAAAAGTAGAAGCATTATTCTTTGAAGGTTTTATAGAATTCATTTGTAAAACATTCTGGTCCAGGACTTTTATTATTGGGAAGGTTTTTGATAACCGTTCCAATTTCATTAGCTGTAATGGGCCTGTTCATGTCATCTAGTTCCTCTTTATTAATTTTTGAATTTAGTAGATATCTAGGAACTTGTCCATTTCTTCCAGGTTCTCTGGCTTGGTGGCATATAGTTGTTTATAGAAGGCTCACATGATTGGCTGAATTTCTGCAGTGTCTGTTGTGTTATCTCCTGTTTCATTTATGATATGATTTATTTGGGTCTTCTCCCTTTTTTGTTTTGTGAGTCTGGCTAAAGGTTTGTCAACTCGGTTCACTCTTTAGAAGAACCAACATTTATTTTCGTTGATCATTTCTGTGGTTTTCTTATTTTCAATGTTATTTATTTCTGCCCTAACTTCAGTGATTTTTGTTCTTCTCCTTGCTTTAGGGTTCCTTTGTTCTTCTTTTTCTAAGTCTTTAAGATGTGCAATCAGGCTGTTTATTTGTGCTTTTTATTGTTTCCTAATGTGTGCTTGTATGGCTATGAACTTACCTCTCAGTACTGCCTTCGCAGCATCCCAAATATGTGGACTTGAGTAAAATGTGTATTCCAGTTTCTTGGGATGAATGACTCTGAAAATGTCCAATAGTTCTAGTTTATCTTTCTCCTCATTTAGCTCCCTTATGTCTGTATTGATATTCTGCCTGAATGATCTGTCAATTTGAGAGAGTGGGGTGTTGAAGTCCCCTACTATGACTCTGTTGCAGTTAATATATTGCTTTAGCTTTTCAGTAGATGTTTGATGTATTTAAATGGCTTCTCATTGGGTGCATAGATGTTAATAATTGTTAAGTCCTCTTGATTGACTGACTGATCCACTCAGCAATAAGTACTGTTCATCCCTATATTTCTAAATTTTATTTTAAAGTCTGTCATGTCAGATATGAGAATAGCTGTTCCTGACCCTGTTTGTGGGCCATTGGCTTGTATGATAGTTTTCCATCCTTTCACTTTGAGTCTGTGTTTGTCTTGTTGAGTTAGGTGGATTTCCCGTAGACAGCATATTGTTGGGTTGTGTTTTCTGATCCATCTTCCTACTCTGTGCCTTTTAATAGGTGAATTCAGGCCATTGAGATTTATTGATATCAAAGATTAAAGATATTTTAACACCATTCTTTTATTTTTTTTTAGAGTATTGTGATAGATGGCCTATTTATGGTGGTCTGACTATTTATAGGAGAACTTTCAGAACTCTTTCAGGGCAGGCTTGGTGATAGTTGATTCTTTTAACTGTTGCTTGTCTGAGAAGGTTTTTATGCTTCCATCTAGTCTGAATGACAGTCTAGCAGGATACAGTAGTCTTGGTTGAAAGCCTTTCTCATTGAGCACTTGATAGATATCTTGCCATTCTCTTCTGGCCTGTAATATTTGTGTGGAAAAGTCTACTGCTAATCTTATGGGTTTCCCTCTCTAGGTGACACTTTGTTTATCTCTTGCAACCTTCAGCATCCTTCTTTATCCTTATTCCTTTCCATTCTAAATATGATGTGTTTTGGTGTCTTTAAGTCTGGTTTAATTCTGTTTGGCACCCTCTGGGCTTCTTGAACCTCTATGCCTTTTATGTTGTCTAGACTGGAGAAATTCTCAGCTATTATGTACTGCAGAATGCTTTCTTCCTCTCCCTCTCTTTCTTCCTCTGGTAAGCCAATAATGCATATATATATATTTTTGAAGTCATCTATAGGTCTCTGTTGCTGTTTTCAGTATCTCTTAATCTCTTTTGAGATATCTTATTTCTTTTTTAGTTGTCTCTAATTAATCCTTGATCTTGCTTCTTCTGTCTTCAGCCTGATTTATTCTAGTCTCTCTCCGCTCTACTGGGTTCTGGAGTTCATCTATTTTGTTACCTTGTTCTGATACTGTTTTAGCTTGTTCAGCTAGTTGTGTTCTTAGCTCAACTATTTCAGCTTTCAGTTCTCTAATAACCTTGGAATAATTGGTGTTTTCTTCCATGGTCTCATTTGTTGTTTCTGCATTTCTGAAGACAATTCTTTCAAACTCTTTACTCACTCCTGTGATTATTTCCTTAACTAGTGTTTGGATGTTGACCTCATTATTTTGTGCTTCAACCGTTGGAGGGATTTTAGCTGGACTCCTGTCCTGGTTCATTTTTCTAATACTTCTTCTTATTGGTTTAACCATTTTATATAGTATGTCATGAGGTCCCTCTCTCAGTACTTTCCAAATTACTGATCACTCTTGCCTGAACTGACTTGTGTCTAAGTAGGGTAATTAAAGGGTTTATAGCTGTGAAAATTGACAGTTGTTTCAATATTTTTTTAAATTTTTTAAAAATATTTATTTTATTTATTTATTCCCTTTGTTGCCCTTGTTGTTTTATTGTTGTAGTTATTATTGTTGTTGTTATTGATGTCGTCATGGAGAGAGGAGGGGAAGACAGAGAGGAGGAGAGAAAGATAGACACCTGCAGACCTGCTTCACCGCCTGTGAAGCGACTCCCCTGCAGGTGGGGAGCCAGGGCTCAAACCAGGAGCCTTATGCCGGTCTTTGTGCTTTATGCCACCTGCGCTTAACCCGCTGTGCTACAGCCTGACTCCCTTTAATATTATTTTAATCACTGAGTTGGAGCACAGTGGTTTAAAAGCCTCTTTTGTTCTTTTTCTTCCCTGTAGGCTATGGGATCCTGAGGGCTTTTAAAGTATAAGTAGGCTTCTTAGCTTAAACACTGACTCCTGACCAAGAGATAAAACAGAATGGGGCAGAGATAATCCAGTGGTTATGCAAAGAGACTCTCACAGACCCACAGCTAGGCCACTGAGGTATAGGTCTTCTCCTGAGTTTCCTCGTTAGTTCTCTGTCCGCTGGTGTCAGCACAGGGCCTCCCTGCTGCTGCTCCAGCTTCTGAGGGCAGTAGCAATGGAGACTCACAGTTGTATTTGAAGAGTCTTAGGGGAGTTCTCTCCTCCCTTCAGCTGTCTTTTTTGTTGGTGAAACAGACAGCAGGTGGTGTCTCAACTGGTAAACTGCCAGACTGTTATCAGCCACTTAATCTCTCCCTAGGCTCCTCTCTGTCCACGAGCCATACCTATTTGCACTCACTGGTGATTTGGTGGGTTCCTGAAGTCGTTCTAGTCTTGTCTTGTTGTGGTCCCAGATGATCTCCTTTGGTATTCCTAATTGACCTGGGATTGGAGAGGAGACAAACACAGCTGCTGCTGCTCCACAGCCCTGCCTCCTGAAAAATATTTTCTCCCCTCTTCTGAACTTCTGATGCATTTTCATCCTTCTTTTTCCCCCCCATTCTTATTCTTATTTTCCTCCTCCTCCTTTAATAAACAGAGAAATTGAGGAAAAGATAAAGATAAATATTGCAGCACTTTACCACTTGTGAAGCTGTTCCATGTCCAGGGCAATGTATGTGCACCACTGTCCATCCCCTGTACTTCTTTCTTAGAATGCCCTTTCACTGTAATAATATATACTTGTGAGTTTTCTTCTGTCATCTAAAAGTATAAGCTCTTGAGACCACAGATCAAATTTTACTCATTATTGTATATATAATGTTTGTTCATGCACTTAGGACATCATTTCTCAAAAAATATTAAATGAGTAACTGAATGTAAGTTCAATGAGGGCAGACTCTTATCTTCATAGAAGCTTAGAGATAAGATCTTTTCTGAATATAAAATAAAGCTCCTATACTCCCTGGGTTACCAAAAACTCACCTTCATAGAAACAGACTTAATAGACAACTCAGCTGACATTATTCAGAGTGTAGGGTTATTGTCAATAATGGACTTGCTATCCATTGTGCAATTAAATTTGTTGCATTATCATTTCATTACCTCTGCAAAATGGAAATTTAATACAGATGTCTAACTCAAAAGTGAACGAAGTGAGCACAGTAATTTGAATAAAATATTGTACCAGGCACATAGTAAACACTCAGAGAAAGATTGACTAGAGAAAATAAAAGTGAAATTATAGAGCATAGGTCACTCTGAAACAGGGAGGGAATTCACTTTTCTTAAAGGCCAACCATGCTCTAGGCTAAGAACTTCTCTGGTTAGCTTACTGCAGGAAACATAGCAAATTATTTAAATGTTATATCATAATACAATCTAACATGGTGTTATATTGTATGACTAGAATGAGTAAGGTAATTATAGTTAGTGTAATTAACATAATTAGCATATTTAATGTGTAATACAATTAAGTTTTGATTAATATGGCATAAAATGATACAGTATGAAATATTGTTCCATAGCCTAATTTGCTTATTGCTTTTATAAACTTTTTCCAGAATAGGTTGAATAAAACAACGTTTCAATTTTGACAGTAAGATGATTTTAATAAGAAAGCTACTAAAATATTATGAAACAAGTTTTGGTAATAAAGTGAGGAGGACTCTGAGGATCTGGTTCCAGGTATTCTGTAACTATATTTTAGTTACAAAAGAACTATAAGGCTCTCCCCAGAACATATCAGTCCTGGTTCAGAGGTCCTCTCCTATGTTTATTCTCTCCCTGTCTTTGCTTTTGAATGAGTCTGTAACCTTATGAATAGGGATGGGAAACTTTTTTTCTGCCAAGGGTCATTTGGATATTTATAATATCATTTGAAGGCCATAAAAAGTTATGAACTTAAAAATTATCAGTCGATGTTGCTATGAGGAAAGCTTCTACATTTATTGAACTTTGGGTCCTGTCTGTGGTTGCGTTGGCAAGGCCAAACCCAGTGATTTTGTGGGCAATAGATGCCTGTGGTCCAGATGTTCTCTACTCTCTGGCTTTAGAGGAAGTATGCTTTGTCTGGACACCAGGATTTCTGGGTCTCTCAGTCAGAAAGAGAAACAATATTTTAATGGAACAATTTAAAAACTCAAAATTAGTCTAAAAATGCATGATGAACAAAATATCAAAAATTTAAATAAAGACAGGATATAAATTAGTACAGAAAATTCACAATAAATAAAATGTTAGAATTTTAAATAAAGATCTAATCTTTCTTTTTGCCTTAGGGGCCAATATGGTTCATGTTAGCACTATGACTGATCCAGTATTTATTTTAAAATGTGGAGTCTAGTCATAATGAGTTTTTTGCATTACTTCTTAATTTGTCAAATATTGCATTAAAACATGTAGCTGGAAGACTGAGGTGTGTGTGTGTGTGTGTGTGTGTGTGTGTGTTTGTGTGTGTGTGTCCTTTGCATGGTACAGAGAATAAGTGCCTCACTCTCCTCACCTAGTTCAGCCCTGATCACTCACTAGTTAGCCTCCATTGTCAAGAAGTTCAGCTAGGAATGTGACTTTGTGCCATATCATGTTAATAACAACCTTATGCAATGTAATTATTTTGCTAACAAAAGAACAGAGAAGCTGAATAATTTGCCCACACTAGGTCCATATTAGGTGGATTAAATAGGGTCTGAGAAAAACATGAACTTGAAACAAAAACAAAACAAAAATAATGACTGGACTGTCTTTAAAGCTTTGTAAGAACTATAGTGGCTTTTGTGGGGGCTAGGGGGAGAACAATAATATAGACCTTTGGTGGTGTGTACACTGTGGAACTATAGCTCTATAATCTTACAGCTTTGTAAACCATTACTAAATTACTAATGAGGTCACCTTTCCAAAGAGACCTATGCATATTTATGTTCATAGCAGCACAATCTGTAGTAACCTAACCTTGGAAGCAACCCAGATGCCCAATAATTGATAAGTGGCTACAAAAGTTGTGAGAATATGTGTGTGTGTGTGTGTGTGTGTGTGTGTGTGTGTGTGTGTGTGTGTGTGTGTGTGTGTATGTGTATATATTGCAACTGTTAAAATGATGAAGTCTTCCTTTGCAGTATCGTGATTAGAACTTGAAGGTATCATATTAAGTGAGATAAGTGAGAAAGAGAAGGGCCAACACTGAGTGATCACACTAATAGTTGAAACTTAAGAAAAAAAGGACAGTAAGTGAAAACTAAAGTGAATGTTGGACTGGTGAACTGGGTGTGATGTATTGCATCAAAGAAAAGGATGCTGGGAAATGAGGGAAAGGTGGGATGGAGGGGCTCTGGGCTCTTGGTGTATGATGTTGGAAAAGGACCTAGATTGGGGGAGAGAATGTCTTGCAGACATCTACCAGGGGAAGATGAGAGGTTGTACCTATGTGCCAACAACTGTACTATAAACCATTAATCCCCAATTAAGTAGAAAAAATTCACCACTAATTTCTTTTTGTTAATTTACAGTAAATAAATGAAGCTTATGGCTTTGACCAGGTTTGGTGACAGGTATGGAGGAGGTAGGAGTCCTGTTCAGGTATAGAAATAAGTGTGAGGAGCTACCTTAACAGAAACTGTCCCTTAACTGAAGTCCCAGGGTCAGAGGTGCACCTTGGAGTCATTCAAAAGTAACATTTCACAGGGAATAAAGTTACCAAGAATGTTTGCATTCAAAACTCATGTAGGGAAACTGCTCAACCTTCCCCCTAAATTCTTCAGCAAATATGCATACGTACCAAACAAATTATTTTTACCTTTCATAAAACTCAAGTGGATGTATTTCCATTTCTCTGCAGAGAAAGCTGTAGAGCAATCACTCAAAATGCAGGGTCTGAATGGAAATTAATGCTGCTGGTGAAACCAATGGTCTAAAACATTAAAGGATATTGGACTGAAAAGACAATGGTATTTGCATCTCTTTGAACAATTGCCTGGATTAGCATAATGGAGATGTCAATTGTATTTCTGTTGAAAAATCAGCCTACCTGGGCTTACATTAACTCTGCCTGCTCTCTACAGCTTTCTTAAGAAGCTGGAATCCACCTTTTGAAAGAGAAAAATGTAAAACTCCTGCCTTCATCAAGCGAATCTTTAGTGAAATTAGAATGAGACACATTATATACTGCTACCTGCAACCTGATCTACAAGTACCAATGAGAAAAAAAAATCCACAGCGAGGCGGGGTGGGGGGGCGGGCAGGGACTAGGAATAATTCACTTTCTGCATATGAATGGTCATTAACTTAGTTGTAAGGAAATGAACATTATATAACCAAACCTTGGAACTTATTAACTTCTATTGTTAGACTGCATCAACTTTCATACCCAATTTTGTTAGTCTCTTCATTTGTATTGTGTTTGCTGCAGTTTTTATGAGATGTTCCTGAAATGACAGAGTGCGATCGAGAGTAACGCCAAGATAGACTGGCCGGGCTTCATGCCGGATTCTCGTATCGCCAAGCTGCACATTAAGCTCACGCGAGGCCGAGGCATGGTGTAGATGGAAAACAGATGATACCGTTTTTGCAGTGCTAGGGATTAGTCGCCATTTTTTACAGTAATCAGATATCAGAGACATGTCTTTCGTGAGTGTTTCCTCGAGGATGTCGAACTTTGATGCCTGAGTTGCACAGCAGATGTCATCGGTGTAGATGAAGTTCCTTGAAGAAGTTTCTGGGAGGTCATTGATGTAAATATTAAATAGCGTAGGAGCTAGAACAGAGCCCTGGAGGAGGCCACTCACGAACATCTCATAAAAACTGCAGCAAAAGTGGGCGCGAGGAATAACATCATTGCAAGACTGGCCAGCTCCTCATGGGGCGTGAGCGCTTCCACACTACTATCATCATCTCTGGCATTATGCTATTCCACTGCAGAATACTGTGCCCCAGTATGGTTCCGTAGCCCCCATGTCCACTTGGTCAATTCCAAATTATATTCCTCCATGAGGATAATTTCTGGAACCATCCGTTCCACCCCGGTTCCATGGCTGCCAGTTCTTAGCAACATCGCCCTGCCAGATATTTGCATCATCTAAGTTCATTTCCCATGTCTACGCTCGACTGGACCTGCCAATATACGTGGATATCTTTGCCCACCCTGTCCAACGCTTGATGTCTCGTCACCCAATCTGGTCCCCTATGCCTACACTGAACTTCTCTGTTCCAGACTCTTGGAAACAGAGTTGGCAGTCAGCTGAGGTAAAGAACAAACACCTCATCACAGACCCCTGCAAGCATAAACCCGGCTTTGACCTAGCACGTTATGATTGGGCCCTCCTCAATCGCTATTGAACAGGCCATGGCCGGTGTGCCGCTATGTTCCATCGCTGGGGGACCAGAGACGACCCGAACTGCCCCTGCGGCTACAGACAGACTATGACCCACATAGTCAATGACTGCCACCTCTCCAGATTCAAAGGAGGTCTCGAAACTTTACATCAGGCTCAACCTGATGCTGTTGACTGGCTACAGAAGAAGGGCAAACGCTAGAAGAATTGTGTTTGCAATAGCTCCTCCTTAGGCTTCTGTTGAGAGCCCAAACACATTGCCTTTTTTTTTTTGTTGTTATCTCATTGTTGTCTTTATTTGCATTTCCCTGACAATCAAAGACTTGGAGCATTTTTTCATGTGTTTCTCAGTGAGCATCCACCTTTTAAAAAAATTTTATTTACTTAAGAAAGAAGACATTAACAAAACCATAGGATAGGAGGGGTACAACTCCACACAATTCCTGCTACCCAATCTCCATATCCCATCCCCTCCCCAATAGCTTTCCCACTCTCTATCCCTCTGGGAGCATGGACCCAGGGTCCTTGTGGGTTGCAAAGGGTGGAAGGTCTGGTTTCTGAAATTGCTTCCCCGCTGAACATGGGCGTTGACTGTTCGATCCATACTCCCAGCCTGCCTCTCACTTGCCCTAGTGGGGTGGGTCTCTGGGGAAGCAGAGCTCCAGGACATATTGGTGGGGTCTTCAGTCCAGGGAAGCCTGGCAGGCATCCTGATGGCATCTGGAACCTGGTGATTGAAAAGAGAGTTAACATACAAAGCCACACAAATTGTTGAACAATCATGGACCTAAAGGCTGGAATGGTGCAGATGAAGTGTTGGGGGGCACTCACTGCAAACTCTAGTGTACTACTGCTTTCAGGTATATATTTTACACTAGTTTATGGATACGTGTAAACATATGCTCTATCTCATGGGACCTGGTCTATATCTAGGTTTTGGGACTTTGTTAGGAAGTAAACCACCTGGGATGGAATTAGAGAATACTATGAAAGGAAAGGTCTCACCCATGTAATGAAGCTGAAGGGTTGTCATCCCACACCTGAAGTCTCTGGACACAGTCTGAGCTGAAGCATATTGAGGTGGCAATCGTTGCATTGATTAGGTTGTGATCAGCAGATGCAATATTATTTGATATGAATTGAGAGAAGCATGCAGGCAAGTGGGCCTTACCCTAAGGTTCCAGTACTGAGGGAAATATAGGCTCTATAGTGGAAATGTGAGGTTCCTGCTGTCTTAGGGTTCAAAAAGACAATGGATAGTTATTGTTATCATCACATTATTTGGTAATTGGGTTAACTTTGAAAAGTCCCTTTGTTAGGGTTTGCTGTATAATACCCAGTATCTTCTATATAGCTGTGCCACTGGTTGCTTCTGATCTACTTGGTCTAGGCTTTTGAGAGAGTCCACATATCAAAGACACAGCCTATATATTAAAAAGACTCAGTCTCTGTTTTAAAAACTTCGAGACATGCAATCAATTTTCCTCCTCTCATATTAATTAAATAGTGATTTATATGACTACACTTTAATAGGAGTGTACATAAACACCATTCCCACCACCAAAAGACTGTGTCCCATCCCACCCACCCCAACCCCCTCCCCAGCCCCACCCCCCGCCGCCCCAGGAAGCCTCATGTCTACCCTCCCCCTCACCACAGGGTTTTTACTTTGGTGCCCTACTTTGAATTTATTCAGGTCCTGCTTTTAGTTTCCCTTTCTGATCTTCTTTCTCAACTTCTGTTGATGAGTGGGATCATCCTATACTCATCTTTATCTTTCTGACTTAGCTCACTTAACATAATTCCTTCTAGCTCTGTCCAAGATGGGTCAGAGAAGGTGGGTTCATTGTTCTTGATAGCTGCATAGTATTCCATTGTGTATATATACCACAGCTTTCTCAGCCACTCATCTGTTGTTGGGCACCTGGGTTGCTTCCAGATTTTAGCTATTATGAATTGCGCTGCTATGACTTTTTAAAACACAGATACCCAAACCTCCCTTTAGTGTTGAACCCAGAGATGGATATATTTCAATGCTGCTGTGCAATTCTTTGTGCAGATTTAAAAGGCTTCTTCTGTTGCACATTATATTTCTTCATAACTGAGACAATGTTATCCTGAAACTTGAAGGATTTAATCTCATAATGTTCATTATGGCATAACCTCTCATCTTTATAAGATTACATTTATGCAAATAGTAAGGATTAGGGATAGGGATGTTCTAGCATCTTTATAGCTACTTGACTTTGAAAAGGAGTTTTAGCCTTTTGGCATCTCAGTTTACTCACCTGTGAAATGGAGAAAATAATTATTCTCCTTGGGATAATGCATGAGAAGCATTTTGGTACCAAAGTAGCTATCATAAAGTCAGTACATAAACGTTCGATTCTTTTTTTACATGACCTTGAACAGAACTTTCTCTTTCTCAGCAATAATTTTGTATACTGCACAGTGAATGAATGTTAAAAAAAAAAAAAAAAAAGCAGGTCTGCCTGTGTAACCGGCACCTGGGTGAGGACTTAGAATAGAACTCACCTTCGGGAGTTGGGCGGCAGCACAGAGGGTTAAGTGCACATGGCAAAAAGTGCAAGGACCGGCTCCAGGATCCCGGTTCAAGCCCCTGGCTCCCCACCTGCAGGGGAGTCGCTTCACAGGCGGCGAAGCAGGTCTGCAGGTGTCTGTCTTTCTCTCTCCCTCTCTGTCTTCCCCTACTCCATGTCTCTCTCTCCTATCTAACGATGACATCAACAACAATAATAACTACAACAATAAAAAAACAAGGGCAACAAAAGGAAAAAATAAATATTTTTAAAAATCTCACCTTCTTACCCTGTCCTAGTTGCTATCTCCTCCTTATGCACTGACTCTTCTTGTCCTTTTAGACATATTAGCAGAACTATACAGTATGAAACTTCTGTGTTGACTCCTCTCACTTATCATGATTATGAGATTCCTCTAAGCTCCAGTATGTGGCTGAAATTGGCTTTTTTTCTTTCTCACCACTCTGCAATATTCCATTACATAAGCCAACTATAATTTAGTCACAAAAGTAGGTTCTATTTGTATGTAAATATTAAAGTGGTGTCCTACTGATTTCTCTGCTGGGATTAATCTACTAATTCACCATAAGGCATGCCTACTTGTAGCAAAATGTTTGAAATCTTCAAAGTCGTGCTTACATTTTCAAATAATGCTTTGTGAGCCCAATGACTATTCAAAGTAGATGTTCAGTAAATTTGTTTCCAAGTAGGCAAATGAAGTGTCCTGGTGACCTCAAACTGGTGTTACTAAAAATAAACTTATTTCTGACTACTTATAACTCAAAGTCAATGAAGGTTGCAGTGGGAAAAAGTGGCTAATTCATCCCCAATTTACTTTGTCCAGAATTTATGCCAAATGGGATATATATATATTAATATATATATGTATATATATATATATTTGCTTGGATTATTTAGGAAAATACCCTAAGTTGTTTCATAATATATGCATCTTGTATGTCTAAAACCACATTTTCTATTATTATATTCCCTATCAGTAATATAGCTTTGGATAAATTAGTATTACCAAAAATTATTATTCTTTTAAAAATATTTTAGTTACTTATTTCTTGGATAGAGACAGAAAGAAATATAGAAATGGAGGTAGAGAAGAAGAGGATGAGGAGAAAGAGGATGAGGAGGAGTAAGAAAAGAGAAGGAGAAGGAGGAGAATGAGGAGTAGAAGGAGGAGAGACACCTGCAACACTGCTTCACCATTTGTGAAGCTTCTCCTTGCACATATGGACTGGGTAATTGAATCCAGATCATTGCACACTGTAACTTGTGCACTCAACCAGATGTGCTACCTCCCAGACCCCCAAAGTTACTTTTTATTATATAGATTTAGTGTATCATTTTAACCACACCTGCTTTGGTGATACAAGTGAGTGAATTATTTGATTTAGCAAAATTAATTTATAATGGACTCTAGGTATTTTTTGCCACTGGCTTTGTCACCATCTTTGTTTTCATTTAGTTCAGAAAATACATATTTAAGAGGTGGCAGGTTGCAAATAGACATAAGATCTGTGCAGTTAGTTTATGTTAGCCTTTAACAATTTGGTAGCTGTCAACGGAAGCATGAATGTAAACACTGGTAAACCCCAATTAATGTACAAGCCTACTCACAACAAGAGTTAACTGTATTTTCTTGACTTCACAAATGAAGCTTTTAAAAGTGACTTCATTAATATCATATTTTTTGGTTTGGGTTCTTACATACTTTTCATATTATCTAGTTCTCTCTCTCCTAGGGTTACATTTGTTAATGTGAAACTTTTGGGAGGGCTAGCATCCATCTATTACTTCTACTGTTTTGTTGTCTAAGAGTAAGTCTCTCTCCTACAACTGTTTTGACTGCTTTGTTAAAGTGCAAAGCTTTTAGTATAGTACTTTAAAGTTCACATCCAGTCTTGTCCTGAAATCCTCATTATTATCTTGAAGAAGTCTGCCCAATTCAAGAGATAAATGCTATAATTCTCCCCAATACTATCAAATATGCTGACCAAATTTAGATGGTTAAAATTATTACATAAAATAATTATTACAAATATCTGAATCATTGGGATGTTTATTAAAAATACTATCAATTAGCACTGCATTTCTGTGAATTTCTTTAGGGCATATGCAGAAAATCAGCACTGAAAGCCTAAATGGTTATTTGGTTTAGCTTGATTGTACACTGATTCTTTTTTTTTCATTTATATTTACATGGATTAATATGCTAATAAGAATTAAGTAATTCTTTTGTGAAACAAATGAGTTTGCTTTTGGAAAGCAGTTTTAAAATTCCTGTTGGGTAATTAGGTCCTAATCCTTGATACTATGGTTTTGGATTGGATAAATGATTACATCTATAATTAAACACATCCATTGGACTGAAGTTACTTATCAGGTACTTGGGTTAGTTATATAACAGCAATGAATGTTGCATTAGATGTTATCAGAACTATAATTACTGTAATATGTTATGTGCTATTTTAAAGCACTCTTTTTAAAGGGTGGATCATTAACATTGGAAAATGCACTGAGCTTTTATCTCAGATTTCTTTGTACCAAACATAGCTGATAGGGAGCAAACCATCTAGTAAGATGGAAAGGACTTACCTTGGCATGGATAAAGGATTTTCAAGAAGTTATTTTTAACAGGAAACATTTATTGAATGTTTCTTGTGTTAGGAGCTGAAGATTCAAAGGCCTGATCTGACCCAGACCTTTAGGAGCTCGTGCTCTAATTTGAGAGATGCAGCATGTGCAGTGTGGTGGCATCCTTGCCACTTGAAGAAAAGGGAGCCTAAATCCCTAGTAGTTGCACCTGGGTCAGTGCAGCTTTGGAGACAAGGCTACTTAGGAACAAAATGGCTTTACAGTGTCAAAGTATGTCGCCTATGTAGATGTAGAAGCTTGGTGTATGCACCCAGAAGTGATCTGTCTCTTGGGGATAGACATTTACTAATGAAACTGGGCCAGGGATAAGGTGCTTGCCTTACCATTGCCTGGCACAGGTGTGTGCTCTAACACCACGTGAAATATGCTAGGGTACTGGGGGAAGCTTTGCTGCTTTTTTATTCTCCATTTCACTGTTTGTGTGTGTGTGTGTTTCCATCTGAATGAAAAAAATAAAACTACCAGAGCAATGAAATCACACGTGTTTGACGCCCTGACTCCACAAAACAAGTAAATAAACCCTTATGCGACTGGAATATATTGGTCAGAGTGAAAATGTATTAATTTAAGTGAAAAATCAATGATCTTTTGATTTCTATCCATAGATGAGTCTTAGCTGAGAGAATTAAAGTAGTGCTTAGGTGAGTCTAATATTCAGTCATTGAATAAAGTCTCTCTATTGCAAAAAGCTCCCATAGCCTTTCATATATAGGCAATTTTATAGGATAAAGTTCTCTGACCAGTGACTTTCTACATCCTTAGTGTGGTTTTTCAGTGGGTATGCTCTTATTCCTAGCAAAAGACTATAGTTTTAAGATAGCCTTTTCCTGATCTTTGTGCTTTTCTCCTATCTGATGCCTTCTTTCCTTTTATCACACTTACTAACTATGCTGGGCATTTCATCTGCATTTTCTTTTTTATCCTTCTTAATTTCCTATAAACTGGGTTAGATCTCCATTTTACAAATGAGAAAAATCAGTTGCTACTGTGATTTAGTCACTACCCTGGGATAGTCAGTGTCAGGAGGTACATTCTGTGTTCAGATCCTGGAAAGTATTTAGAAATGGTATCCAGAATAGGGACTCGGGTGAGGAAAGATAAGTTTGGTGAGAATGAGAATTTTAGTAAGAATGGTTTGAAAGCTGATGTCTCTTGATAAGATATGAGTATCAGATCTGAGAGTGGGATGATAGAAGGGGTCTGTGATGGTTTAATGATGTCAGTCAGAGAGATGGAGGGTGTGGAAATAGGAATATGAGGGATTTACCATTTAGTTTTTAATATTTGAGTTCTCAGTACTACCATACACATACCCCTGATGAGGTACCATCATCTAGATAGGGAACAGGGTTTCACAAAGGTAATGGTTTCAGGATGAAATATACTCTTAACTAGCATCAATATAACCTGAAAACAAGAACAAAGATGAGAGATATCAACATGGGGAAAAAAGATATTTATCTTTAAAAAGTCCAATAAAAATGATAGCTTTTTAAAATAGTATGTCTTCAAATGTAGTATGTCTTCGACATTAGACATCCTACTTTCTTGAGAGCATGTATTAAATATGGATTCCTGGGCACTGTCCCAAACCATGCTAATCTCATATAAAAGAATAGAAAACTTTAATCAAATTCTTCAGTTAATTTTGTGCCACTGGGGAAAAAATTGTGAGAATCACTTGTTTAGAGTTGCAAACCAAGATTCTCAAGGACTTTAAAAACTCTAAAAAGTGGGGTTCCAGGACACACTGGTGTGGTCATCAGCCCAGGGAAGTCAGGTTGGCGTCATAGCAACTGCAACTTGGTGGCTGAAAAGCACTAAGGTATAAAGCAGAACAAATTGTTTAATAATCAGGAACTAAATGTAAGAATAGAGCAGATGAGATTTGGGGTTTCCATTTTGGAAAAAGCTAGAAAGTCTAATTTAAGTATATTCCAGGGGAAAGATAGAAACAGACTGGGAGTATAGAATGACATGTCAACACCCATGCCCAGCAAGAAGAAATTACAGAAACCAGACCTTCCACCTTCTGCACCCCATAATGATTCTGAGTCCATACTCCCGAGGGATAAAGAATAGAGAACCTCCCAATGGAAAGAATGAGATACTCTGTTGGTGGGAACTGTATAGACTTGTACCCCTCTTATCCTACTATCTTTCGATCATTACTAAATCAATTTAAAAAATGGGGGGGAAATTCTAACAAAGATTTCTTATAGAAGTTGATAATATGAACTAATTAATTCTTTTAAAAAATTTTTATTATTATTTTTTAATTTTTATTTATTCCCTTTTGTTGCCCTTGTTGTTTTATTATTGTAGTTATTGATGTCATTATTGTTGGACAGGACAGAGAGAAATGGAGAGAGGAAGGGAAGACAGAGAGGGGAGAGAAAGACAGACACCTGCAGACCTACTTCACTGCCTGTGAAGCGACGCCCCTGCAGGTGGGGAGCCGGGGCTCAAACCAGGATCCTTATGCCAGTCCTTGGTCTTTGTGCCACCAGCACTTTACCCGCTGCTCTACCGCCCGACTCCCCTTTTAAAAACTTTTAAGGGAGTCAGGTGGTAGTGCAGCAGGTTAAGCACATGTGGTGCAAAGCGCAAGGACCAGCGTAAGGATCCTGGTTCTAGACCCCGGCTCCCCACCTGCAGGGGAGTCGCTTCACAGGCGGTGAAGCAAGTCTGCAAGTGTCTATCTTTCTCTCCCCCTCTCTGTCTTTCCCTCCTCTGTCCATTTCTCTCTATCTTGTCCAACAACAATGACATCATCAACAACAACAATAATATCAATAAAACAACAAAGGGAATAAATATTTTTTAAAAAACCTTTTAAGACAGTGGGACACCAATTTCTCTCAGTTGACCTTTGAACCTGAGTAACCTCAAGGTTCAGAGATTCACATGGCCCCAGCATGAAGCCCTTTAGCCTATCAGCATCATTGAGAATATCAAGAAAATGCTACTTTTCCAATACCCTTACTTCCCCAATACCCTTAAATGCTAAGAGTTCAAGGGGATTTTTCACTCCACACAATGTAATATTTTTTTCCTAGTTGTATAATAGTATTAACAGAATAGTGTTATCTTTAGGACATCTTCCTCATTTTTTTCTTTTTTTAATTTTTATTTTTATTTATAAAACAGAAACTGGCAGGAGCAAAGTCAGGCCTGCTGTATGACACAGCCCTAGCAGGCTAGGGCTAACTGCAAAGTGGGAAGTCCTAGACTAAACTGAAGCCATTTCTCCTCACATTGATAATTTAAATACTTACTGGCTATTGAAAATACACAAATATTACCTGAGGACAATGGCAAAGGCAAGTCAGGCTGCAGGGAACTGTGAGGCTGAGGTTGAGTATGGTGTGGACTGCCTGTGGAAAAACAGGTGCCTGGAGGTACAGCTACCCCATCAGTCTCCCCCACCCGGGGCTGAGCAGCGGGGGCCTCAGCCTCCAGGATTTTGTCCCCCTGTCAGTCTCCCCTCCCCACAAGGGACCCACATTCTCTAACACAATAGTTCACTGTTCCCAAACCAGTTGGTCCACTTACTCTACAGTTACTAGAAGCCCCTTCGCCACTTCCCTGTCTCCTGTTCCTTTTGACCATATATGGCCTGATTTCCCCTACCCACACATGTGCTTGCTGATAATCTCACCTCCTCATTCCCAAACTAGGGCTAGGGCTAACTGCAAAGCAGGAAGTCCTAGACTAAACTGAAGCCATTTCTCCTTACATTGATAATTTAAAGACCTATTGGCTATATTCAATATGCACAAATAATACCTGGGACAATAAAAGGAGATCCCTGGAGGAAGTACATTGTGACAACATTATGACACTGAGTGTGACAAGACTAAAAATGGCCTAGGAGCAGAAGCTGCTGTACCCATTGGGAGGCCTTCAGAAAAAGAGCTATTTGTCACCATTATAGTTTCTCAATTAGCTGGACTCAGACCAAAAGCCAGAACTATGGGTGGCTTGTAGCATGAGTGGCAAACTGTGATCTCTATCTAAATATAAAGAGGCCCTATTGCTTACCCTCACCCACAGAAAGTTAGCAAACTTAAATTAGCTAAAAGTCAGTGAATTTTCATATATGCAAAGTTTAACCAGAAGAGAGCCCCCATGGTGTGTACTTACTTTACAACAGAAGATTCTTTAGGTGGACAGCATACTATGATCTAGTTAGACCCATCCAAAAATGGGTTAAGAAGAAAAGCTATTAGATTTAGCTGCAGAGAAAAATGTTTATTCATACAGAAGGTCAGAACAGGGAGATGGTCAAAACACAGATGGTCATTTCAAGGGGAAATTTAGACTACCCCAGACCAAGGAAACTTTCAAGGGTAGATTTAGGCTACCCCAGACCCAAGAAATTTTCAAGGGGAGATCAGGATTCCCCAGACCTAGGGAACTTTCTAAGGAAAACATACCTAAAATAATAATAATAATGTTGTTTAAGGTTATTCCTGATGTTAATGAAACAATTATACATGATGTCATCTATATCCTTGATGTTAATGAAAATAATCTTACATAATGTCAACTATATCCAGGCAAAAAGTATTCAAATAATAAACCTCTGCAGACAGAGGACAGAGATGCCCCTCTCCTGCACCTGAAACAGCTGATGTGTCTCTCACTTCATTCACCTGGCTGACTCCCCCTTTCCTTCAGGGACTCTTAATTTCTTTTGCCAGGGCCAGCTCCCAGCAGGAAACACTGACAAAAGTCACAGGATAAGAGAGGTACAACTCCACACAATTCCCACCATCAGAACTCCATATTCTGTCCCCTCCCCTGATACTGTCCCTATTCTTTATCCCTTTGGCAATAGGCTTCTAAGCTGAATATGGGCCCCAGATAAAATCAATGGGGTTTACAGTCAACAATATTTATACACCTTTCCCATATTTGGGAGCTACTCTCTTCCCTCATCCAGCTTTCCAGCCCTTTTTCCATCTTCCTCATTTTATGTATTTAACAATAAATTGATATAACCTTCACTATTTCTGTATATAAAAATAGTACAAGGATATTGCTAAAAGTTATAAAGCACAAAAATAAGCATAAAGATGGTAAAATTACAGAGTTCCAACATTAGCAGATAAGTTCTGTTGGTTTTTCTCCCAGAATTTTTCACTGTGTAAACATATACAGAATCTTACCAAAAATGAAACAATATACTATTTTGCTACCTGTTATACCCAATCTGAATGGAACTAATATCTTTCTGAGTCAGGTATAGCATCACTTTTATATTTTTATTTATTTAAAATTTTTTAATTATTTTTATTTATTTATTGGATAGAGACAGCCAGAATTCAAGAGGAGATACAGAGGGAGAGAGACAGAGAGACACCTGCAGCACTGCTTCACCACTCACAAAGCTTTCCCCCTGCAAATGGGGACTGGGGCCTCAAACTTGCATCCCTGCACATTGTAACATACACTCAACCAGGTATGCCATCACCCAGCTCTAGCATCACTTTTAAATAACTGCAGATTATATCACAGTGTGAATGACCCTTTTTATTTTATGATCCCTTTACCTTTGATGTTTGAGTTGTTACAGTTTCCTCTTTAGGCCATGAAAAAAAAAAAACAAGATGAATTTGCAAAATGATTGTAAGGGGCGTTGCGCAAAAGATGTCCCTGCCCTATCATAAATTCTCTGGCTCCTGTCATAGCTCAAAAGATGTAACTTCATATGGTTACAGTGCATATTCTCTTGCCATTTTCTACTCTGCAGAGAAGTAGCCTCCAGCCCTTCCTCCCAGGTTTCATCAATTACCTGCTTTTTTTGGCATTCAGCTTCTCTAGAAATCATCTTATTTCGCTTAAGTATTCATCATTCACTTCAGAAAATATTTGTTAAGCACCTCCTATGTGCCAGCACTTCATGAGACCCTCATTTTATTTAGTATTGACAAAAACATCTATTAGTTTAGTGTCATTAAGTTCACACAGACTAATGAATGATACACTGACCAAAATGACCAATTTGTAAAATGCCAATCGTTACTGAAATCTAATTGTATTAGAAATCTATGGACCATGTACTAGTTGACTAGTACTGAATAAGAAAATATTCCAAAATTTAGTGGCTTAAAGTAACACACACTTACTTTTAAACTTATTTTATTTATAGTACAGATAGAAATCAAGAGAGGAGATAGATATTTTTAATTGCAGAGGATATATATATTCTCTCTTATCCAGTTATTCATCAGTGGGCATTTAGGTTGCTTCCATCCCTTCACTATTGTGAATAACAACACTATGAGCATAGAGGTGCCCATGTACCTTCTAATTAGTGTTTTCATATCCTTTGGCCAAGAACTAGTATTTCTGGATCAAAAGATACTCCATTTTTCCTTGTTTAAAAAAATACTTATAATGTTTTCCATAGGGTTACACCAGTCTGCATTTCCACCAACAGTGTATTGGAGTACCTTTTTCTTCACATTATTAACACAACACTTGTCATTTTCTGTTTTGTTGATATAGGCCATTCTTATAGGTGCATGGTAATATCTTAATATGCTTTTACTTTGTATTTCTCTAATGACAGTTGAAGTGGAGCACTGTTTTCATGTCTGTAGAGACAGATGCATATATATTAGAAAACTGTCTATTCAGACCCTTGCCCACTTTAATTTTTTTGGTTATTGAAACTTATGACTCCCTTATATGCATTTCATATCAATCCCTTGTCCTGTGTGTGATGTGCAGATATCTTTCCCCAGTTACTGTGCTGCCTTTTGTATCCATGTAGAATTTTCTTTCAATGTGCAGATCTATTTAATCTGATATCATCCCATTTATTTTTCTTGATTTAGTTTTGCTTGTCATTGAGGTTGAGTCTCCAAAAACATTTTATATGTTAAGGTCCCACAGTGTATCATCAATATCTTGTATGTATTTTAGATTGTTTGGTTTAATATCCAAGTTTTTAACCCATTCTGTGTTAATTTTGCTGTATGATGTTAAGTAATGGCCTAGCTTCAATTTTTCATAATACCATTTGTTGAAGAGGTTTCTCCTAATGAATGGTTTTGGGATTTTTTTAACCAGTTTGGTGAATTTTTAATTTTTTAAATATTTTTAATATCTCACATTTTAAAAATTTATATTTATTATTAGATAGAGACTGAGATAAATTGATAGGGGAGGGGATGATAGAGAAAGAAAGAGACAGAGACACTTGCAGCACTGCTTCACTATTCGTGAAGCTTTCCCCTTATAGATGGAGATCAGAGGCTTGAATCTGGGTCCTTGCACATGGCAATGTGTGTGCTTAATCAGGTGCATCACTGTCTGTCCCCACAAAGATTTTTTTAATTATTATTTCTTTATTTCACCATTTATGTTACCAAAGGTTTGTGTCCCAGTCTCCATACTGATAGTTAACAACTACAGTTCTCCCACAGTCTTGAAAATTGATAGACATTTTTCTTACATTTGTATGCTCAATTGTTTATATTCTTGCATGAGTGAAACCATTCTGTAGTTGTCCTTCACCTCCTCATTTGTTTCGCTGAACATAATATTCTTCAATTGGAGAAATTTACTAGATTTATTACATACACTCTACCTATGTGCTTAAGCACATCTAATCAGATAAATACTGTTTTTGTTTTAGTGCCACTCTGTTTTAATTACTATTACTGTATAGTATAAACTAAAATTGGGGAATATGCTATCTCCACTCCTTTTGCTCATGAGTGTTTTGGTTGTTTGAGGTTTTGTGCTTCATCATGAAAATTTGGATAGTATGTATAATTTTCTTGGAAAAAATTCCATGCTATTCTGATACGACTGCACTGAATCTATAGATTGCTTTTGGTAGAATGGCTACTTTAATAATATTTAGTTTTCTGATACATGTACGAAGAGCAGTCCTCAATTAGTTTTGTCATTCTGTATTTCTTTTCACAATATGCTATAAAAACCTTTGAGGTGGTTGACATATTAATTACGTAGATTGCTATGATTGTTATATAGTCATCTCCAAACTCATTAAATTACACACACACACACACACACACACACACACACACACGTGTGTGTATATAAAATAGTGTGTGTGTGAATACAGTATATATGATTTTAAAAGTCAGTTTTAATTTAGTTCATAGTGTATTATTATTGATTATATAATTTAGATTCTATACTCTTTCTTAGATGTGAATGTTATGCATATACATACACACACTGCTTTTCTATTTTGAAATCACAGTACTGGGTTGGAACCAGATCAGAACTGGGCCTCTCCCTCCTACTTAGGAAAAGTCTCTCTGGGAAGTTACCATAATGGGACTGGTGAATTTATGATGAAATGTTGAAACCTCCACCATGCAGATTCATTTTTGCAAATGTCTTGCCAGGACTCCTTCTAACCTTTGCCCTCCATAAGGTTAAGACCTCAAGCTTTGGAAAGAAATATGCTAAGAGTGAAATTCATCTAGTTGTTTACTTATCGTTATCTAGCAAATGAACACAATCACAGTTCATACCTCGTGTTATTGCTCTAAGTACGCCATGATGGCAGTGAAAAAATACTTAGTACACTTCCCAGTGCAAGTAAGTTTCAAAGCTCATGGCTATTGACTACATGACATCATTAAAAATCCACAATCTTGTTATCTTGTTGATCATTATTAAATCATTAATAAAAAAGGGACATCTTTTTAAGCAAAGTGAAAACTAATATTGACAAAAGGTTCTAATTTTAAATGATAGTAATGACTTTTAATAATAATAATATGAAACCACATAACAAGTATTTAAATTTATACTTAAAATTTTATTGGCTTGTTATTGGCTTACCATACAAATTTTGGGAGTACAACTTCTTATCTCTGCATAGTTATAAACCTCAGTGAACCTACCACCAATGTTCTAATGCCGTTCTCTAGTTTAACTCCTTTACCCTTTTACCTCATCCTTTTCACTTCCTTCATAGTCATCATATTTTTTCACAGTATCTAAAAGCTACTTCAGTTATGATTATAATAAAACTTTAATTTCTCCTAAAAATGCTTTTAACTAAAACTAGAACCCTCATCTTACGTCTAGCTTCTGTTTATGCAGTATGCATCCTTTTTAGCTACTTCTACTTCCTGTCTTAGTTTTCTACATTTACAAGAGGGAAATATATTACTGAGATTGCAAGCAGTTTTATGGTGATCAAATCAGTTGAAGTATGCAGTTCTTGGCATAAAGTATATAGTCAATAAATGTTACTTGAATGTCATCACTGCCATGAGCTAATATTTAAGTTAAGAAAGTATCTTTTTACACCATATAAGGATAACTCCTAGGACAAGGCAGTAGTGCACCTGGTAGAGCTCATATTACAATGCACAAGGAACCAGGTTCAAGGCCCCTGTACCCACCTGAGGGGGTTGAAGGGAACTTCATGAGCAGTGAAGTCATGATGCAGGTCTCTCTCTCTCTCTCTCTCTCTCTCTCTCTCTCTCCATCTTTTTCTCCCCTTTCTCTCTCATCTTCTATCTCTGTCAAAAAATAAATATTAAAAAAGAGCAACTTTTATTATGCTAGATCATAAGTGAGTGTAAGGATTTCCTTACACTGACACTATAAAAAGTTACACTATAACTTTTTTTCCTAACTTGTGCTCACTACCTTCATAGTTATTCAGCAAAATTATTTTTTAAAGTGTTATCAAGATACTGATGGTAGCACACCCAGTTGGGTGCCCACATTACCATGTGTAAGTACCAAGGTTCAAGCCCCAACTGCCCACCAACAGGATGAAAGCTTCATGAATGGTGAAGCAGGTCTACAGATGTCTGTATTTCTCTTTCCTTTCCTCTCCTATCTCAATTTCTCTCTGTTCTATCAAATTAAATCGAAAAAAATGGGAAAAATGACCAATGTTAGCAGTGGATTTATAGTGCCGGCAGTGAGCCCCAACATAAACCCTGGTGGCAATAAAAATCAAACACACACACACACACAGTCAATCAATCAACATCTGCTATTTGCTGGGAACTGGAAGAGGCTAGTAAGGTCATTTTCCCAGCTTCTATGGGGCTTCATTGTCTAACAAGTCAGATAGGTCAACACAGACTTAGAAAATAAATGCCACATGAAGGTAAAAACAGAAGTATACGAGAACTCCAAATCAGAAAACATAATGAGTTGGCGATGCTTTTAATTTCAAGTAACAGCAATGCCTAACTCAAAGTGACCTAATTTTAAGTGAGTAAAGAAATTTCATTCAACTGGGAGATCATAACAACAGATAACTTCCATATATACTAAATACAGTGAGTCAAAAACCTCATCAAGTTCCTGGGTCATTTGCAATCTATAGCAGATATGGTTATTTCCAGTCTAGCAAAAGTACTTGGTTAGTGTTGAGATATTTTCAATAACTACTGAGATAATTATATTAGAGATAAATAAGGGAGGACTCTTGATGCTTTTTTTTGAGGTGGGAGGAGATACAAAGACTAAATTCCCTATATATACTTTTCAGCATGAACTAGAACTATGACACTTACCTACAAATACCCTAGACTTTGGCAAGGGTGTAAGACTTTCACACAGGCTTAGATGGTCTAGGATATAAAGGGCATTGAGGGATCAAGAGAGGGTTATAACACAATAAGAAATTATAAACACAGGGCCACAATTATTTGGGAGAATTTCGAGCACTCATTTAACTGGAATATAGGTGTGATGTAGAGATAAGACTAATGATAGAATAGTCTGGAAGGACTTGGAGGGATAAGTTAAGATCAAGAAATGTGGGTTTAGGGAGTTGGGCGGTAGCGCAGGGGGTTAAGCGCATGTGGTGCAAAGCAAAAGGATCCCTGTTTGAGCCCCCGGCTCCCCAACTGTAGGGGAGTCTCTTCACAAGCGGTGAAGCAGGTCTGCAGGTGTCTTTCTCTCCTCCTCTCTGTCTTCCCTTCCTCTCTCCATTTCTCTCTGTCCTATCCAACAAAAATGACATCAATAATAATGACAACAATAAAACAACAAGGGCAACAAAAGGGAATAAATAAATAAATAAGTATTAAAAAGAAAAAAAATTAAAAAAAAGAAATGTGGGTTTTATATTTAAGGAACTAGCACCCCATTGAAAGATTTGAGGCAGGGAAATATATGATGGGATGTGTGAGTCTAATCTGAAAAAGCTTTAAAAAATATGGAGATTGGAACAAGACCAGAGTTTTGAAGAACAATGTTGTGTTCAAATTCTGGAATAGTGAAGTTGGCAGTTTGAAGGGAACAAATGAGCTCAAGGTGGTCATTAGTTTTCCTTAGATTTTTCTTGGAGGTTTCCAAGATCAAAAGTTCCAAGATCCTAAGGATCTCATTAAAAGTGAAAACTTATCTGAGGAAATCAGAATAAAAGAACTGTCTGCTTACATTTGATATGGTCAATATAGACTGATCTTCAAGTAATCAATATTGTTTTACAGTATATATGGGGTATTGACTGGCTGGATAAATAAAATCTATAAATATCCATGTTTTAAGTTATTGATGTAAGTGGAGTACTGCTATTTGTGCTGTACAAGGGAAAGAGTGCATATGAGAGGTATAAGGCACTAAACAGGGCCTCTGAGTTAGTAAGCTAGTAGTTAAACTCATGGAATTTAATTACCTTGGTGACACTGCTAATAAAGTCAGGCTTCAGTAGCACTAATCTCATGTGTGTATGTAGTTTGTCAGGTCTTTCCTTAAATATTCATTTTTATTTATTTCTTATGAAACAGAGATTGAGAGGAAGAGAAAGAATCCAGAGAACCGCTCTGGATCCAATACCAGGGATAAAACCATGAACCTCAGGCATGAAAGACTTCTGCTCCAGCAGTTGAACTATTACACCAGCCATGGTTGATCATGTCTGTAAACATTCATCTCAGCAATACAATCTGTAGTAGTCCAATCTTAGAAGTGACCTAGGTATCCAATAATACATAAGTGACTAAGAAATTTGTGGTATATATACACTTCTTCTTCTTCTAGCATTTGCCCTTCTTCCGTAGCCAGTCAACAGCATCAGGTTGAGCGTGATGTAAAGTTTCGAGACCTCCTTTGAATCTGGAGAGATGGCAGTCGTTGACTATGTGGGTCACAGTCTGTCTGTAGCTGCAGGGGCAGTTCGGGTCGTCTCTGGCTCCCCAGCGATAGAACATAGCGGCGCACTGGCCATGGCCTGTTCGATAGTGATTGAGGAGGGCCCAATCGTAACGTGCTAGGTCAAAGCCGGGTTGACGCTTGCAGGGGTCTGTGATGAGGTGTTTGTTCTTTACCTCAGCTGACTGCCAGCTCTGTTTCCAAGAGACTGGAACAGAGAAGTTCAGTGTAGGCATAGGGGACCAGATTGGGTGACGAGACGTCAAGCATTGAACAGGGTGGGCGAAGATATCCGCATATATTGGCAGGTCCGGTCGAGCGTAGACGTGGGAAATGAACTTAGATGATGCCACATCCCGACAAATATCTGGCAGGGCGATGTTGCTAAGAACTGGCAGCCATGGAACCGGGGTGGAATGGATGGTTCCAGAAATTATCCTCATGGAGGAATATAATTTGGAATTGACCAAGTGGACATGGGGGCTACGGAACCATACTGGGGCACAGTATTCTGCAGTGGAATAGCATAATGCCAGAGATGATGATCGTAGTGTGGAAGCGCTCACGCCCCATGAGGAGCTGGCCAGTCTTGCAATGATGTTATTCCTCGCGCCCACCTTTGCTGCAGTTTTTATGAGATGTTCGTGAAATGACAGGGTGCGATCAAGAGTATCGCCAAGATAGACTGGCTGGGCTTCATGCCGGATTCTCGTATCGCCAAGCTGCACATTAAGCTCACGCGAGGCCGAGGCATGGTGTAGATGGAAAACAGATGATACCATTTTTGCAGTGCTAGGGATTAGTCGCCATTTTTTACAGTAATCAGATATCAGAGACATATCTTTCGTGTTTCCTCGAGGGTGTCAAACTTGGATGCCTGAGTTGCACAGCAGATGTCATCGGCGTAGATGAACTTCCTTGAAGAAGTTTCTGGGAGGTCATTGATGTAAATACTAAATAGCGTAGGAGCCAGTACAGAGCCCTGGGGGAGGCCACTTGAGACAAGTCTCCATCTGCTAGACTTGTCACCCAGATGCACCCAGAATCTTCTGTTTTGGAGAAGAAACGATATAGTGTTGGCCACCCATGGAGGCAGGCATCGTGAGATCTTGACTAGGAGACCACGGTGCCAGACCGTGTCATAGGCTGCTGTGAGATCAACAAAGACAGCACCCGTCTTTAAATTCTTCTGGAATCCATTTTCAATGTAAGTTGAGAGGGCCAGGGCTTGTTCGCAGGTAGATCTTCCTTTTCTTATCTTGGATGAAACTCGAAGGAACAACATTAAGTGATACAAGCCAAAAAGTGAAGGATGATTTCACTTATAGGTGGAACTTAAGAGACAAAGACAGAAAGGAAAAATAAGAACTGAAACTTGGAGTGGGGGTGGAGAATTGAGCCAAAGCAAAAGAGAGGAGGGGAGGCGTTAGAGAGGGCATTGGGGTCCTGGAGCATGTTGGTGGAAAAGAACCTAAGTTAGGGGTCCGAATGTTCTGCAGGCACCTATTATGGGGAGATGAGCAATTGTATCTATTTATCAACAACTGTACTGTAGACCATTAACTCTACCTCCCCAATAAAAATGATAAAAAAGTAAAAGAAATAAAAAACCTTCTCATGGCAGGACATTCCTATTTTGCATAATTTGCAAAGGAATCTCATTAGTATTATTAGCAGTAATAGTATTAATCATGTTAGTAGGGGATTAATGATTTATAGTACTGTTGTTGACACGTGGGCACAATTTCCTATCTCCCCATAATATATGTCTGCAAATTTTGCATAATTTGCAAAGGAGTCTCTTCTGTATGTTTCAGGTATATGTAATTTCAATGAGCTCTGCATTACCCCAGACCAGGACACTTAGAATGTTCTCCATATAAGAACAGTATTTTATATACTATTTAAAATGTTCTCAATATAAGGACAGTATATTTATTGTTTTACCACTAGAATTATCACTGGGGCTCGGTGCCTACATCCTGGCAGTCATTTCATTTAATGTTTCCTTTTTCTTTATATTTTCGGTGGAGAGAGAAAAATCAGGAGGGATGGGGAAGAGAGAAAGAAAGAATGAGAGAGATTCTTTTGGTACTGCACCACCACTCATGAAGCTTCCCCCAGAGGTAGGGACTAGGATTTGAGCCTGGATTCTAACACTTGGTAATGTGTTCTCTCTTTTAGGTGTGCCACTATCTGGTCCCTGTGGGGTTGTTTGTTTGTTTGGGGGTTTTTGTTGTTTTTTTATTTTAAATACTTATATATCTATTTACAATGAGAAAGGGGAGAGAGAACAAAAGCATCACTATAGCATATACACTACTAAGAGTTGAACTTAGTCATTGTGCTGGAGTATCCAGTACCTAATCCATTGCACTACCTCCCTGGCCGCTGTAAGTTTTGAAAACCAGCGCTGACTCATTTGTAGGCATCCCATCCCAGTCCTAAAAGGACTGTCCAACTTCAATGGCTTCTCACTATGTAATAATTGTTCATTCAGAAGCAGAGGAGGGGTTGATCTTTTAACATATTTACCAAAATCTATTCCTAGCCATCCAGTTGTATGGAGGAGAAAATGTTGACTATAAAGAACCTCCTGCTTGGGCATTTCTGTCCAGTGTCTCTTCTCTGGAAGGAATTATGAATAACCTGTGCATCTAATAAATTTGATATTTTGAAGTTTTCACACTAATTTCATTATATTTGTATGTCATTTGTTTTTGGAAAGGTCTTACCTTTATCAGTGTGGCAACAAAGCACCATGGCAAACTTTCAAAGTTAGAATTATATGTTCCAGTGCTGGGTGGTATATGGTTAAGTGTATTTGTAACTATGTGCAAGGACCTGGGTTCAAGGACCCAGATTCAAGCCCTCTGCCTCCATCTATAGGGAGAAAGCTACATAGTGAAACAGTGCTAGAGGTGTCTCTCTGTCTCTATCTCCCTCTCTGTTCCCCCCTCTCAATTTCTCTCTTTCCTATCACATAAAGTTTAAAGAAACAGCTCTTTTAAAAAAAAAAAAAAAAAAATAGTATACCTTCCAAGCCTGAATTCCAGCTCTATCCGAACAACCTAACTTGATTCTATAGACTGTAGCAGAAACAATGAATTTGGAGCCAAGAAGAAAGGAGTTTGTAACAGTTCTTCCAGTTAATAGTTATGTGCTCCCATGTAATTTCTGTTTCATTTCATTTCTTTTATAGAAATGAGTTACTATTACCTAATTTGTTGTGTTGGTGAGAAGACTATATATAGCAAAGCATTAAGTAGAGAGCCAACCAGATAAAAGACACTCAGTCAATTACAATTACTGCAACTGTTGACCTCTTAGATTGCATTCTAATCTGCAACAGGAAAACAAAAAATACCTACCTTGAATTTTTTCCATATGAGTATTGTCATAAGACTTTGAGATTAGGGCTTCTCAACCTTATCCTCTGCTTCTGGAGCTGCATATTTCTTTGTTGTGAAACTGCCCTGTGCATTAGGGGGTCTTTGGCAGTACCTAGGAGATACCAGGATCCCTTTAACATTTACCAGCCCTGGTTGTAGCACATAAGACTCATTCTACGGGCAAAGGTAACGACTTCTTCTGACTTATCTACAAAGCTGTGGAAAGAAATAAAGGAAAAACCTATGTTTGTTCTCTAAGCCTCTAGATAGTAACGCATAAATGAAAACAGTGGAACAAATTAAATTTTTTTCAGCTTGAATAAGCTCTCCAAAATTCATCTCCCAATGCAAACCACAGATGGATGGTGTTAGGAACTTTCAGAGAAAAGTCGTGGCAACTTTTTTCAGTTTCTCCTTTTTCTTTTTCTGAGTTTTATGAAAATTATTTTAGTAATAATTTAATATTGATTTACAAAATTATACAATTATATACTGTTCCTGCTATCAGAGTTCTGTGTCCCCATTCCTTCCATTGGAAACTGTAGTAGTTTTCCCAAGATCACAGATAGAGGTTGCCTATACTTTCTATAACTATCTATCTACATTCATATACATTTTCTCATTTTTTCTATGGTATTTCCTTCTGTTTCTTTTTTTAAATTTATTTTCCCTTTTCAACAAAAAGGGAAAATTGTTCTTCATTGTTGTTGTCATTGTTGGATAGGACAGAAAGAAATGGAAAGAGGAGGGGAAGACAGAGGGGAAGAGAAAGACAAACACCTGCAGACCTGCTTCACTGCTTGTGAAGTGACTCCCCTGCAGGCGAGGAGCTGGGGCTCAAACCAGGATCCTTTCCCCAGTCCTTGCACTTCGCACCACCTGAGCTTAACCCACTGCGCTACCGTCCAACTCCCCCTTTTGTTTATTTCTAAGTCACACCTACATCTTTTAATACTTCTGAATATCCCCCCCTTCTCTCTCTGAGTCCTGGAGTTCAGAGTCCTCTGGTCATCTTCCCCTAACATTTCTACCACTCTGGGAGTACGGACCAAAATTCTTTATGTGTACCAAAGGCAGTGTCAGTTTCTTCTGCTATGTCTGAGATGTCTAGAGAGTAAAAATGGAGGGGCCAAGTGGTGGCACACCTAGTTAAGCATACACATTACAGTGTGCAAAGACTCAAGTTAAAACCCCTGGTCCCCATCTGCAGGGTGAAAGCTTCAAGAATGGTAATGTAGAGCTGCAAATGTCACTCTGTCTCTTTCCCTCTCTATCTCCCTCTCCTTTCTGAATTTCTCCCTGTATTTATCTAGTAAATAATAAAATAAATAAATATTTTTTAAAAGAGAGTAAAAATGGAGAGCCCCATACCTACCAGCTCTTTCCTCTCCTTTTTGGAAGATTGTAGTGATGGAGTTATTCTATTATAAGCACACATCTGGAACTTGAACAGGCTGTTTTGTTTCCATTCTGTTTTGTTTTATTTTTACTCATCATTATTATTTTCCCTTTCCATCATTTAATTTTACTTTTTTGTCTTCCCCTATGAGAAGAAAGTTCAGTTCAAACCTACATAACTTTGTCTTCACTAAAAGAATCTTAAAGCAATAAAGATATTCTAAATTTTCCCCAAATATTCAGCCTGTCATGAAAGATAATTGCAAATGTCCACAGATATGTGGGTAGTTGTGAAGTAGCTATGACCTTGTATTTTAACATGATTTTTCTAATAGTAACATCCAATTATTCATGATCATGAAAATTTTATTTAACCATGAATTTATTCCATGAAGTTTTCATTATGTCTGAAATGGTGTGTAGGGGATAACACAGCCAAATTATCAGTAGAAATTGGGGCCGGGTGGTGGCACACCTGGTTGAGCACATACATTACAGTTCACAAGGACCATGTTCAAGCCCCAGGTGCCTATTTGCAGGGGAAGAAGCTTCACAAATGGTGAAGCAGTGCTGTAGGTATTTCTCTTTCTCAATTTCCCCCCTCCCTTCTCAATTTCTCTCTGTCTCTATTCAAAATAAATAAATAAAGTGTTCAAAACAAACAAATCAGTAGAAATGGAAAAGTATTGTGAAAAGTGTTTTGGTTAGCCTCAAAGAGAAAGGAATGATACTCTATCTCACATGCTCACTATACGAGTAACCAGTCTTTTGCTTTGCGTTGCGTTTTTAGCTATGAAATTAAATGAAGAAATTTTCTTCTCCCTAGAAATGTTATCGCTCAGAACAGCATTTTAGCACTATTATCATGGGATAGCATCAGACTGAGGGAGTAATTATTTTCTGATAATACATGTACTGCACTTTAGCTGGTTATGCAGTGCTTCCATGCTGAGATCTATGAAGTATAGATTATACATTTCAACACTTATTCAAAATACGTATTTTTATGATTGATGAGGACATTGCAGCATGCCACTTTCATAATTTTCATTTAAAAAAATTATTCTGTGTGTAAGTCATTGGCATAGATTATCTCAATCAGAAGGCAAGTGGCTCTCATTATAAAAGCCCTAAAATAAACTTTTATTAAATATGTTGTGTTGGGTAGTATGCCAGCTCCCCCGGCTTAAAGCTTCTGTCTCTATTCCTGCTTAACTAAAAGATAATATGAAGCTGTACAGAGACTAGAGGCAGGGCTCACAGAAGTCAATGCTGCCAGAACTCTTATATTTGCCAGGATAGACATGCTAGTGTGTGCCCCTTCTGTCCTGTATGGCTGTCATCTGGAGCAGGCTTCAGGGCCTGAGGGTAGGGGTCAGAAAGCAAGCATCCAAGGAGGCCCAGTGATAACCCTACTTCTCTACCCCCTTCCTCAGCCCCCCCCAACTTCAGTGGGACTTGCCTGGGGACCCTAGCCAAGGTCATGATACGTCACCAAGATAAAGCTCCTGGGGACAGGTATCCATCGCAGGCGACTGGATACTAAGTAGGAAGTGTGATCACCCTCAACCCAGTCTCCCCCTTTGCCTCTCAATCTTCTCCCCAATGCTGTGGGGCAGAGAACCCCACCCAACCCCCAACATGTAAAGAAGGTGTGTGTGTGGGGGGGTGAGCACAGCAGTTTTCTCTTTCTGTGAAGTGTTTTAACAAACTCATCTTAGTTTCTCACAACCAACCCCCCCACCCCACCCCCACCCCTTGCTGGGGTGTTGCTGTCTGTCCTGGAATCACACACACTATATGTACATAACTAGCAATGATGTCAGATGTAATTTATTTTTACTTTTTTTTTTACAATAAAACTTGCAATGGGCACATTCGCTTGGTGTCTATTATGTGGGGGGTATGGGGGGGGGGGCGGTGGTCAGGGCAGCAGGAATGAGGTCTAAAGCAGGAGTGAAAGATGAGGTGGTCCAGAACAGGGCCCTTGAGGTCACAGCACTAAGAGGTCCAGAGGAGATGAGAAGAGCACTGCAGAAGGGGTTCAAGAACTATAGAAGGAGTCAGGAGAAAGGAGAATGATAGAGGGTAACAATGGGAAATTGCAGCCATCAGTTTGCCTTCTCTCAGGGATACATGGACTCTTTTGATCTCTCAGCAGCCCAGTGGAGTATAGGCTTTATATTACCATTTTAATTCATTAATTAATTTAAAATATTTTTATGTATTTATTATTGAATTGAGGGTACGAGGAGAGAGAGGGGGAAGAGACAGAGAGATGCCTGCAGCCCTGCTTCACCACTCGTGAAGCTTTCCCCCTGCAGGTGAGGACCAGGGGCTTGAACCTGGGTCCTTGTGCACTGTAATGTAAGAACTTAACCAGGTGCACCGCCTAGCTCCTCAATCAATTTTTGCCACCAGGGTTATTGCTGGAGTTCAATGTATATACAATGGGTGACTCCACTGCTCTCAATCCCTCCCACCCCACTTTTCTTTTCATTGAAAAGGAAAAAGGAAGACAAGACACCTGCAACACTGCCTCACTGTTTGGGACATTTTCTTCCTGCAGGTGGGGACTGGGGACTTGAATTAGAATCTGCAAGCATAGTAATGTGTACTTTACTGAGTGCTTTACCACCCAACCTCTAGATCCCCATATTACAGATGAGAAAACTGGCACAGAGTGGTGTCTTGCATGAAATCTCTGGAGATACACACTTGGGCAGTCCACCATGACAAGATGAGAAGCAGCCTGTGTGTTTGTGGCAGGGCCAGCATTCCTTGACAGGGCTTCGGTCTGCAGGGGTGTGAGCAAAGGAGAGCCTGGAGATTAGGCCTGAGCTGAGGAGGTGGGTCAGAAGGGGGAATGTGAGTGGGGGATCGACCAGGTTCAGCTGCGGCTGTCTCCATCCATTTACAGGGAGGACTTGTCTGGTTCCTTAGACTCAACTATTTAGAGATTGGCCTCTTTGGCGACCCCAGGTCCCCCTTCCCAACACCACATTAAAATTGAGTGTGAGGGGGATGACTTAAAACTTCTGTTTTAGGAGTGGACTTTTTTTGTGTGTGTAATTTAATAATGATTAACAAGGTTGTAAGATAACAGGGGTACAGTTCCACACAGTTCCTACTACCAGAGTTCCATGTCCCATCCCCTCCATTAAAAGTTTCCTTATTCTTTATCCCTCTGAGAATATGGACCAAAATCCTTTATGGGGTACAGAAGGTGAAAAGTCTGGCTTCTTGTAATTGCTTCTCAGCTGGACATGGACATCGGCAGGTCGATTCATACTCCTAGCCTGTTTCTATACTTTCCATGTTTTTTACAAACATAGATACACTTACAAAGGGTAAATCTTTAGGGGAGGGCTCGATGGTGGTGCCTACATTACCACACATACCTGGATTCAACCTGGGAGACGCTTTAAGCCGGGGGAGCTGGCATACTACCCAACAATATTGTAGAAAAGTCAGCGATTAATATGCTTTAACACAGTTTTATAATATATATAGATATAAATATATATAATTTTAACACAGAAAATTTACTTCTTATAATACCATTACTATCAAATTAAAGATCATCCTTTCTCTTCCCAAACATGTCTTTGTGTTTAGCTCACAACCAGAAATGACCTTTCAGAGAATTCATTAGCAAAATCTTTGATAAAAAGAAAAAAAAATGTGTTTGATCAGAGAAAATTTAAATGGTAAAGCTATATTTAGTTTTGGTATATTCTGGATTTTTTTTTCTTGGCAAGATTTCAGTTCCCAATAGAGGACCCTAATCTTTTCTGGAGAACTCCTACATAAATCTAAAAATCTAAATCTAAAACCTGCATTTAATTTCCTCATTTTTCAGTGTGACACAAATGGCAGGAGAAAGACGTGTAATTATGAAAGCAAAGACACTATTACTTTTAAGAGACTTTAGGAAACCATTAAAGCTGAACCTAGATAATTTACATGAAAATTCACATAAAGAACCCTCCCTGAGCCAGCATATTAGTTAGGGCTTTTGCAAGTTAAAAAAAAAAAAAAAACATTATCCCTTGCTTATGAGAGTCTTGCTTTGGCCTATAGAAAACTCAAAATTAAGTAAACACCAGGGAGAGAACCAAGACTCTAGAAGCATACATTTGCCTACAAGGGAACATAGGTATCCCTGCTGGATCCTAAACTAGAATAAGGTGCTTTCTAAGGTGTTGAAACTTGAAGAACAAAATTCATCAGCTGAAATGGTAGGGATTTTGGAGGTCATTGGGAGATCAACAACAAGAATGTTCAAACAAAGGAGGAAAGTGGGAACAGCCCAAGTCATACTGACTTGGTTGTTGAAAAGTCCCTTCCTTCATGCATTCTTTCATGTCACCTCACTCTACCTCGATCTCCGGAACTGCCCCCACCCCAATGCCTTGATTCTTCCCATTCTAATTGTAATTCTCATGTGTATTCTATTGATTTTTTTTGTTTGTTCTGAATGACTGTAAACCCCATGACCATGACAGAGCTTGTATCTTTTGCTTAAAGCTTAAAAAAAAAAAAAGATGAAAAAAGATGTTTTGATAAGTTTAGCTTTGGAGTGAGTAAAGAAAGTGTAATAGGAAGTAGGTGAGGAGGGTATCTAAGTCTAAGTGGACACTATTTCATTATGAACTTCATACTGACTCACTGCAGACTATTGTGTACTTTTGCTTTCAGGTATATATTTTGCCATAATTTATGGATGCATATGAACGTATGCTTTATCTCATAGGACCTGGTCTATATCTAGGTTTTGGGACTTTGTTAGGAAGTGAACAACATGGAACAGGATACAGCTTTCTGGTCCATTTTCCAGCCATGACATCATCTCCCAAGATAATAATTTGGATCCACCTGCATATCATATTTCAGGCTCAGAAAAAAAAAAAAAACTACTATAGCCACAGGCCCATCGGAATATAACTAAAATATGCCTACTAGCTGTCTACAGAATGGAGACCCCCCCCCCAACTCTTCATCTGCACTATTCCAGCCTTTAGGTTCATGATTAGTCAACAATTTATTTTAACCAGAGCACTGCTCAGTTGGCTTATACTGGTGTTACAGATTGAAACTAGGACCTCAGAACCTCAGGCATGAAAGTATTTTTTGCATAACCATTATGCTGTCTTCCTGGTCCACTTGCTTATAGTTCTTGTCTACCCATGCATATGTGCCCAAGTGGTTTTAAAATGATCAAAATTGAGATTTAATTGAAGGTATTAGAATGATTAGCAGAAAGACTGTCTCAAGGTCAAATCTACATGAGGGAGGACTCCATCTTCAGTAGATATTCCTTGAAGGGCCAACTCACCCCCAGAGGTAATACCTTCCTCCATTCTTTGCCAAGATTTCATTTATGTATTAAAGAGAAATATAGGAAGAGGAGAGAGAAAGAAATAGACATCACTCTGGTATATGTTCTGCCAGGGATTGAACTCAGGACCTCATGATTGAGAGTTTAATGCTTTACCCACTACACCACCTCCCAAACAACCTTATTTGTTTGTTTGGCTCCATGGTTATTACTGGGACTCAGCACCTGCACTATGATTCTACTCCTGTGGCCATTTTGAATAAGACAAAGAGAAATTGAGAGGGGAGGGGAAGATGAAAAGTGAGAGAGAAAGACATCTGCAGACCTGTTTCACTGCTTGTGAAGTGACCCCACTGCAAGTGGGAAACCAGACAGGGCCTTGAACCGGGATCTTTACACAGGTCCTTGTACATCATCATCCTGTGTGCTTTTAACCCAGTGCACCACCGCCTGAGCCCCAACACCAACCCTCCCCCCTTTTTTTGGTGTCTTCTTTTTTTAATAATGATAAACAAGACCATAGGATCAGAGGATTCAATTACACAAAATCCCCACCACCAGGGTTCCACATCCCATCCCCTCCCCTCCATTGAAAGCTCTCCTATTCTTTATTCCCCTGGGAACATGGACCCAGGATTGTTATGGGGTGCAGAAGGTGGAAGGTCTGATTTCTGTAATTGCTTCTCCACTGGATATGGGTGTTGGAAGGTTGATCCATACTCCCAGTATGTTTCTATCTTGCCCTAGGGGGGCAGGGCCCTGGAGAGGTGGGGTTACAAGGTACATTGGTGATGTCACCTGCCTAGGGAAGTCAGGTTGGTGTCATGGTAGCATCTGCAACTCGGTAGCTGAAAAAGCATTAAGGTATAAAGCAAAAAAAATTATTTAATAATTTACAACCTAAAGGTGAGATTGTAGCAGATGAGATTTGGGGTCTCGGTTTTGGAAAAATCTAGGAAGACTATTTTAGGTATATTCCAAGGGTCCTGTGACTTCACTATTTTTTTGCCTGAGCCCAACAACTAACAAGCAGGTGGGATAAATGTATTGTCTGGGGAGATGGTATCAGAATTGGAAACAGGACTGGAAAGCTGCATTAGGGTAAAAAGTAGCTCCCAAATCTGGGAAAAGTATATAAATACCTTTACATATAAATGCTATAACATCCATAGATTTTATCTAGGGTCCATATTCAGCACAGGAGCCTGTGTAATCTCTGCATCCCTGTAGGTCTGAGTTTTCATTCCATGTTCATAACTAGGAACATTCTAGGTTGCACTCATTGCAGGGCCTGTCTTCATTGAGTGGCAGAGTATTTTGACCCTTTGTAGAATGGAACAGTCCCTATCACTGTTAACCCACATTAAGAGCAAGGTCCTATAGAGGCCTACAAAGAGGGTCCACTATGTTTTTCCTGATGGAGATGACCAGTGGCAGTGGAGAGAGGAATCTGTTAGAGGTCTAAGCCCACCATGTCTGTGTGGGAATCCTCGGATTCTCTGAGTAGGGCACTGGGAGATGAGGTGGCCTGGTAGTAAGCAAAAGAGCCATCATTAAAGTATGCTAATCTCTTGTCCTTATCCAGATGTTTAGTCCTTACTTTGTCTGACAAGGTTAGCCTTGGAATGATTGAGGGAAGTGAAATAGGAAGTAGGTGAGGAGCGTATCTAGGTCTAAGTAGAAACTATTTGATTAAGTACCTTGTACTTAATTAAAAAGGTGTCTTTTTAGGTCTTTCTATTTGCTTACTGCATTTATTGAGTCACTGCATACTATTTTGCACTTTTACTTTAAGGTATATATTTTCCCCTAATTTATGGATACATATACTTTTTCTCATGAGCCCTGGTCTATATCTAGGATCTGTGGCTTTGTTAGGAAGTGCACCACCTGAAACTGAATTGAGGAGCACTATGAACTAGGGCAGGTCTCACCAGAATAATGGTGCTGAAGGGCTGACATTACAAGCCCGGCGTCTCTGGACATAATCCAAAGTGAAACATATTGATGCAGTATTGGTTGCATTGACCCCCTTTTTTAGACTGATTTATTTATGTATTTATTATGAGAAAGGAGACATAAAGAGATATAGACAGAGACAGAGAGCACAAAAGCCAGAGCACTGGTCAGCTCTAGTATATATGGTGGTGTTACTGGAGATTGAACTAGCTGAGCTGTCACCTCATTCCCCATTTTTCTTTAAGTCGGCAAATTGTATCACTAATTTCATTTCTCAGACAGTTTGTACTGAGAGTATGAAGTAACTTTGTGGGTGCGTTGGTTTCAGCTTTCTAGAGAGGAGGACATTTCTCTAGCTACAACTCACATGGGATTTTTTTTTTTAACTTTGCCTTTATGAGCTCTAGAGATACCTCTAGACAAATGGCTGCTTTATTTTTGAGGTGATGATTTATATCCCTGGCAGAAAAATCTTCAGTGAAGGTGTCTCTCTTTAATCATAAAAGAATAACAAAACATATATAAAAAGGAGAGAAAGAGAGAGCTTCAGATGAGTCAGTATAACAGTTCTGCACAATATCAATGGTTGAAAGA
Source organism: Erinaceus europaeus (assembly GCF_950295315.1). NCBI lineage: Eukaryota > Metazoa > Chordata > Mammalia > Eulipotyphla > Erinaceidae > Erinaceus > Erinaceus europaeus. The sequence continues at coordinate 123,159,093 of NC_080163.1, read as the reverse complement.
ATGTGCATACATTAATTAAGAATTCTGACATGCTTCCTTTACAAGGTCCCTTATGAAAGATAGACTGTTTTCCACATTTACTTTGTGTTGGAAGTGACAGATGAAATTAATATGCTTCATAAATTGCCACCACAGAGGGTCAATTAACAAGTGAACTAACCTTGTGAAAGTCATTTTGAAAGACTAGTTATGTCTATAATATTCCCTGTCAAATTAGGTAAAAATGAGAAAATTAGAAAGCTGTCAAATAAATAGCAGTCGAAGACACTGAGTAATTGCATTTTTGATAAGGTAAATTAGTTTCTCTGATTGTTGAGAAACAGGAAGTGAATAGAAGCAATAATGATTGTATACATATAATATGTGTATACATGTGTGCATATACATAAGTGTATGCTATGGATGTATATTTACTTTTGCACATACATATGTGCACAAAGAATGATGGAAGAGATTTGTATGAAGTTTGAAATTGGAAATAAGAGAAACCCACACTCTTTCACCACAGTATTCCCTTTGGCTAACAAGAATTCCTCACCCCAAAGCCTTTCTCCCTCGTGTGCCTCTTTTGCACCTAAATTTTCAGGTCCCACTTTCTGTCTTTGCTCATGCAGTGTCCCTTTCAATCATCTCTACTTCTCGTCTTCAGTCCTAGGGAATGTATCCTTGTACATGTTCTGGATATGGATAGTACTCTAGGTACCACCTTCATGGACTTAACATTCTCATGAATGGGAACAGTATCTACTCTGACTGAAACTGAGCCTCTTTCTTTACAATAGCTTTCCTTCAAAGATATAGGACCAGAGAAGCAAACCCAATCAGAGCTATTTTGGAAACTGAAGTATCGTTATACAAAAGCTATTTTATTATCTCAATCTTTGGTACAAATGGTTTCAGAAAGGTCACACAACACATCCAAAGCTCTCTAACAGAAGGGTTTTTCCTCTACCAAGGCAGATACAATTGTGCCCAGACCTCTTCCCTCCTCCCTGTTGAAAAATGTCCCTCTGGTAGCATTTCCCTCCTTTCATGCTTTCTCTAATGTCTTAGTTCCATGCATCAGAACTCTGACATGTCTCTGATATTCCATTTGTGTCACTTAAATCATTAAAGGGTCTCAAGTTCTCACTTGCCATATGAATTGGTAGAGCTCAAAATTGATCTGGAGTTTCAGAAACTGTCTTCATCCCTTCATGACCATCTGTGGGACGTGAAACAAGGCAATGCCTTTTTTTTTATCATGATATATGTTCTCTATGTGTGAAATGAAACTGTTTTGCAGTAATATTTGTTTAAAATATTTTAAATGAAAGTTGTTATTTTTTGTGCACACTGGAGCCCCAGACACATTTGTGTATGTAATAAAATGATATGAATCAAATCTTGCTTTTTCTCTTATGCTATCCACTTATGTATTCCCATTGTCAGGAAAATTACACAAGCATGTGTACTATGTGTGTGTTGCATATACACATATATTCATACATGCATTTGTGAACATGGTAACTTTTATCATGTTTTCATAGGATTCCCCTTTTACAAAGTCAGGAATAAAATGGCACTGAGAGGTGAAAAAAGTGAGTTATACAAGGTCACACAGTTAGTAAGGTTTATCACTGAGAACTGAGTCCCATCAGTCTGACTCCAAAAACTATGCTCTCTGTGGCATCCATTAATGTCTTTACTTTGCAGCCAGACTCCTCGGGTTGGACCAGTATACTTTTTCCTAATAATGAGAAAGTCTTGGGAAATACTATTTCCCCATATTTGTTTCTATTATTGGTTGATATGATGCCATTCTAAATCCTTCTCAGTGTTTTCTGCTCTTGACAACACATTTCACTTCTCTCCCTGATTTTTCCACTGCAAGCAGATGAAATGAGCTTAATCAGATGTGTACACACAGACATGGACAAGTTCAGAGCAGCCTGTTGTGAATTGCTTAGGATTCTGTAACTGAAAGCCAGACAAGCACCAGCCAACTTAAGCAGTAAGAGAACCATTGGATGGTTATAGGCCACATTCTATGTTTTAAATCTGACAGCTGGGTCTCAGAAAGGACAAGTTTATTTCTGGGGATTCTAGCCAGGAACTTTTAGAGATTCTCTCTTAGAATCAGTGAAGTAAGCCCTCCCTACTCACCTTCCATCCATGCATACTCTGCATCTTGGGTCCTAGGAGCAAAGTTTTGTTTGGTTCCAGGTAGGTCATGAGCCTGTCTCTCTTACACAAGATTGGAGGAAATAGTTCTGTGATTGGTAGTCCTACCAGAACCTCAGGGTAATGATAATGACCCCAAAGAAAAACAAGCTGATATTACTTATTCAAGGGAAACAGGGATGCTCAGAATCAAAACTTACAGATATCCCCTATACCATCTCATGAAATAAAGTAAAACAAAACAAAAACTTAACTGCTTCTGAATTTGAACTACAAATCTACATGCAGAACTTGGCAGCGATTGAGGCAGCAACTTGTGGGTGTGACAAAAATCAGGAGTTCTGCTCAAAAACTCTGCATCAAATTCCAACCTGGCACAACTAGTGTTACTTTGGTCTTACAGTGCACTACACTAGAGCCTGCTGTAAAGTACAAATTAGCATAAAACTCAGACTCCAGGAGATAACATAATACAGCTTGGGAGAAAGTGCACAGGGGATCAGCACTCACCTCATCTTGATCTAATATAGAGAGGTTGGCATTATAGTTTCAAATAACAAGCAAAAATCATGCATATGACCACGGCTTTATAAGCTATTTTCAAGACTTGTAAATTTTTCTGCTGGGCCATTTTCTTTTGTACAGTTGGGAACATTGAATAAATGATAATTCTTTTCTAAAGAGAATTCTTTGGATTCTGAAGGACTGTCAGATTTCATACCTATTGATATTTTGACAGATGTATTGGTGACTTGAAATCTTTGAGAGAAATTATATTTGAAATTGTGGATGCTGCAAATGTAGAAATTGATATCCGGGAGTCAAGCGATAGCGCAGCAGGTTAAACGCACGTGGCAGAGGGTGCGGGGACCAGTGGTAAGGATCCCGGTTCGAGCCCCGGGCTCCCCACCTGCAGGGGAGTCCCTTCACAGACTGTGAAGCAGGTCTGTAGGTGTCTTTCTCTTCCCCTCTCTGTCTTCCCCTCATCTCTCCATTTCTCTCTGTCCTATCTAACAACGACAACATCAATAACAACAACAATAATAACTATAACAACAATAAAAAGAAAACAAGGGAAAATAAATAAATAATTTTTAAAAAATTGATATCCAGCTTAATCTATGCAACCTTCCCTTTTACCCCATTCAGTGAATCATAGGCAGCCTTCATAAGCATGTCACCATGAAATTTTCAGCTCACCAAAAATGTAGCAACTGTCTTTTCAATAAGACAAACTAATAAGTCAGTAAAACTCCTCAAAAAAGTGAGACTGCATCTCAAGAAGTTCTTAACCCAAACTTTAAAGATTCCAGGCTATGGAAGATTTTTGGAAAAAATGTTGACAATGAATATTGGAAGGACAGTACCAGTAATCACTCTCAAGAATTTTTACCAATATGAAATATTTTGAAGGCCTTAGTATTATAAATTTAAAATGCAGAGATTTAAAGGAGCACACTTATAATGAATTACAATTGCCTTATATTCCATTATTTTAGTTGATGTTAAAAAATAGAGTCTGGAATTGGCTAAGGAAGAGCAGTTATTTGAAATATGTACTGCTTTGAATAAACTGATCCTGACTTAATAAGCTTTTACAGGGCTTTATGCATGACTTACTACCCATATTACATTGCTAAGGTAAGCTACTTTAAACCATGTTACAATGTGATGTTTTTCAGTTCATTTGTCTGTTTCATTAATGATGGAATGTATTTTCCACCACACAAATCCTATTTATGATCAAGACATTGTTTTTCTGTAGATCAACTTAAACCCTTACACTGTGTAATTTACCTGCTGTCAAATCTCATTTGAAGAGCTGTTGTCTAGCATTGCCCTAATCAAAAATATGCTCGAGTGTAATGAGCTATGCATGTTGTGTCTAGTATTATTTATTTTTAATAAACTTTTGTTCACCCCTACCACACTTTGGGAGACTGACAATCTATAATATTTCCTGGGTTCTTAATTTTCTTTTTTAACCAATTAGCTTTCCAACTGGGATAATAATTCATGCAAATGTGCAGATTTTTGTTTTCCAGTGGGTAATGTACCTCAATGGATAGTAGCAGACTAGAGAAATTTATAGAAGAAACATTAAGATGATGTCACATTAATCCACAGTAAATTTAAAAAGATGATGTCATATTAAAAGCAAGACTGCTAATTAATAATACAAGTAATGAAAACCTAAGATATCTGGGATGATATGTAAAGTTAGGTCAGCTGGTTTTCTAGGATAGAGATCCCTCTCAGTTTGGGAGTCTATTTAGTTAAACCTAATAAATATGCCCCATGATATGCAAAATATTCCCTGAGACTACATAGCAGTGTTCAGTGCCACAGCATAATTTTATTTCATCAAAATACCATCGTGCCTCTAAGTGGATGAGTTCCACTTATTTATAGTTTTTTTTTTAATTGCCACCAAGATGATTGCTAGGGTCTGGTGCCTTTATGAGGAATCCATCTCTCCCAATCAGCCACTTTTTTTCATATATTTTTCTTTCCTTTGGGCTAGAGACATAAATTGAGAGGGAAAGAAGATAGAAAAGGATAAAGAAACACCTGCAGCACTGCTTGTGAAGTTTCTCCTTACAGGTGGGGACCTCAGTCCTGAACCAGGGTTCTTACACATGATAATGTGTGCACTTTATCCAGTGTGTACTACCAATACCTTATGTGCTTTTTTCCCCCTAACTGTACATGTAAAACTTATGCCACCTACCTTTACTGCAGGCAGAAAGTTCAAGCCCCTAACCACTAGGATAATACTGCATCATATGAAGCTTATAAACATAACATCATAAATGTTATGTTCAGATAAAATGGAGAGGGAGAGAACCATTTCAATGATGTAGGTGGCTCTGTTTTTCACTCACTAGACACATACCCAAAGTGAGGAGATAAATGACCTTAACAATTTCTGCAGGTTCTGAATGAGAGGACCTCAATAGGCTGAGTGTGATTCTAGCATCTCAGATGTGTGTTTTTCTTCTACTCCCTGTAAAGATAAACCCACAGCCAAAAGTTAGCCATCTGTTTTCACAATAGAGGGAGAAACAATCATGTGTTGGACTTATTGAGAGATTATTTTGTTCTGAGCTTGCTGGGTGATTGCAAGAGTTTTGTTGTAGTTTTCACTTTACGCATTGACTTACATACTAAACTTTGCGTTAAATGTAATCTCACTCTAAGAGCTTTAGAAAGTTATACCTAAAATAGGACTTGTCCACAGCTTTTTTTTTTTTTTTTTTTTTGTATAGCATAGTCCACTTTAATTGATGGCTTTTGTGGGTCTCATGCATTTTCCATCTCTTCTTCAGCTTCTGTTCTGGGCTTTGTGGTATATACATATATCCTAGATATATATTGGGAATTTTAATCCTGATTCTACCCTGTTTTTCTTGTATAAGGCACTTACCCAAACCACAAAACAAGTACTGCTGCCCATCTTATAAAGTGACTATGAGAAATAATAGTTAAATTATTCAGAAGCATAGCCACTGTGATGGCTGCCTCTCATGTTTGATGTTAATTATAACTGTGCTCATCACTCATTCTAAACTCATACACAAAAGGCTAAGTAGGATAAGAAAGCATCTCATTTGTAGTTTCACCATATCCCAGGCACACCCTTAGGTTCTTGGCAAGGTGATAATAGTGCTAAGAATTGCTTACATTTGGAATTTACTGATCTAAGGATGAATCGATTACACTAAACTTTGATCAAGCATAGCTAGCTCATGGGGACATGGAAGCAAATCCAAAACAGCAGTGAGTGCTGAAATTAGAGCCAAATATATGCACATTTAAACCTCATTTCCAACCTTCAATCCACTCATGTGCGCACTGATGATTCCTTTGATATCACTGCTTCTTTTCCCTGAATGACTTAGTAGTGATAGATGCTCTCTGGCTTAATAAGACCTAGATATATCATCAATTTATGCTTTGTGAAAGATTATCTTTGAGGAAAACAAAATCAACAAGGATAGTGCCACCTCTCTATACATTTTTAAAAACAACCTAAGCCCTAATAAAACTGTATCCAGAGACCAGATGAGAGTGGACCCTGTAGAGTCACAAATTATCATACACAAGGACCTCAGCTTGATCTCCCAGCTCCAACCAATACTGCATCTTTCTTCTTCTCCTTCTCCTTCTCCTTCTCCTTCTCCTCCTTCTTCTTCTTCTTCTTCTTCTTCTCCTTCTTCTTCTTCTTCTTCTTCTTCTTCTTCTTCTTCTTCTTCTTCTTCTTCTTCTTCTTCTTTTCTCTCTCTCTCTCTCTCTGTCTATCTTTCTCTCTCTCTCTCTCCCTCCCTCCCTCCTTCCCTCCCTTCCTCCCTCTCCCTTTCTCTCTCTGTCTCTCACCCTCTATCAAAAGAAAAAATGGCCATTGGGAAATAGTGGTGGAGTTATGCACCAAGGTCCAATAGAAGCCCTGGTGGCAAATTAAATTAAAAGAAAGATTAGGTTCTTTTCTCAATGCATTCTTCCCAATATGGAGTTCTGAGTGTTTCTTTTCACTTTGTTTGTGACATTTACTCCTGGTAACATTTGTATCTCATGTGATTTAAACAAAAGTCTTACGTGATTGTCAATTTACATCTAAGTTAGTATGCTTACCAGGAGGGGAGAATGTTTTTTCAGCTCATTTGCACATCTGGTTATCCAAGTAACCAAGATTCCATATAAGCAAATGTGCTAGGTTCTGACTTTAATAGATAGCAAAACAGATAGAAAATGGTCTTTGCCTTAGGTTAATATTAGAAGTCATGTATTAAAACACACGCACACATGCAAATGCTGAATGATTGCCACAGTCATTAGCATACAGGTCAGGTTCAATGGAGATCTAGTTTATACTGTGTCGTTTGTGTCAAGGCTCCGGATTTTCAGATTATCATAAACTAGAGAAAGTAAGAGCACCACAAAAGACAGTAAAAATGACTGCCTGGAGCAGAGGGAAATCAGCCTGGCTGTGGATACTGGCTCAAGAAGTGGGAGTGAGGCAAGCAAAAGTGGTGGGATGTGGTCATAGACATATTAGGGAAAGCTATCCAGGGAGCAGAGTCTGAGAGTTGCTAAGAAGGGATTGGGGGATAAATCTGCAGGAAACAGGTTACGTATGCCACTTGCTAACTCAATCTATATGGCAATCCAAACATTCTGAGAATAATAAGATCAACACTCAGTGTCTCCAACATACTCATATACTTTGTATGAACTACTATCACTAGAGTTTTCCCTTAAAACTAGAATGTTAGTCACCATTTATACTGCAAGCTAAATGTCAAAATCAGTGACTTTACAGCCATAAATGTTTATGTTTCTTGTTCATATAACTGGTGGGTTGGTTGAAGTTCATTTATGCTGTGCAGGACTTCGGGTCAGTTTGGAATTTAGCATGCTCAATGTTACTCTTCATTCCCTTTGAAAAAGTGACTAGCATACTGTGAAAGCAAAGAAGGGCAACTCTCAACCATGGGTGCTTTTGCTTCCACCTAATATTTATTTGGCAATGCTTGAAGATGATTTGGCTGTAGGTGGTGGGTACTATTACTAGCACCTAGTAGACAAAAGTTAGAGATGCTGAGATCCAACTTACAATATCCAGACTCTCAGACTTAATGCAGTATCTATCCCTACATGTCAACAGTGTTGAGAGGAACCCTATTAAGAATGGATAACATATGCCCAAGATGTCAAGCCAAATCACCTAAACATGTGTAAAGCTTTTTCTTGTGTAAGTTCTGCTTAAGTTTAATTGGCCAATGCAAGCCACATGGACAAGTTCAAAGACATTGGGGTTGCCTATGTATTCTTTCAACATTGTTGGAAGCATTTAAAGGCACATAACAGTAAGAATTAGCTAAGTGTGGCAAAGAATCCAGTCTCTGTCACAGTCCACAAGGACAATGATTTACACAAGGTTACCAGATTGTAAGTGACAAGGCTGAAACTTTTTACTGCCCTATATCTAATTAGTTCCATAATGCTTCTGTTTGCATCTGGGTTACTGGAGTTAAACCAAAGCAGAGGTGAATGAAGGTAACTTATAGCTATCTTTGAGTCCCCTCTATAAAATGGGAGCAATAAACTGTGTATCCAACAGAGTAACTGGAAAGATTGAAATTATATTGTATTCATGATAAAGCAATATCTGTAATGTATAAAGTATTTAATAAGCTGAAGTTGTTTGCTGCTACTGTTGAGAAAGACAAGATAACTAGGATTTATCTTAAGTGAGAAAGTTCTTACTGTGTTTTCTGGGATATGAAGAAAATTGTTCTACCTTCTGTCTCTTTTGTTTTCCTTGGGCTTTAAATTAAATCTCTGTTTCTGTTTTCCTTTTGGTGGACTTTAGCATTACATTTGAAGGTTGTCTGGCCTTCAACCATTGATTAAAATTCATTTATATTGTTACAAAGGAGCTATCTCTATCATCTTCTAAAAGCAATAAGCTTGGGATTCACATAGATATTAGGCAATCAGGACTTGTTGAGGTTTCAACTGAATGAAAGATCCCAAGTGACACCTTCTGATTCTATCTATTCATCAAAAATTGCTGCATTCATTCTGTGACTTCAGCTTGGCTTCAGGACATCCTGAGAAGAAGTTATTGTGGCATGGCATCTCACTTCAGCTTCAAAGCAGTTTCTGACACTAGTGAGCTGGGTTAATATATTCCATCCAGGGGCCAGGCAGTGGTGCACCTGGTTAAGCACACAGTGCACAAGAACCCAGGTTCAAGTCCCTAGTCCTCACCTGCTGGGAGAAAGCTTCACAAGTGGTGAAGTGGTGCTACAGGTATCTCTATCTTTCCCTCTATCTCTCCCCTCCCCTCCCCAAGTTCTCTGTGTCTCTATCTAATAATAAATAAATAAAAATATAAAATAAATTCCCTCCACAAATGGTACATGGAGATCAAAGGAAGAGATTGCCTGATGAACTTCAGTGTTCTCTGAACTGGAATATCTACAGGAACAAGAGGTAGGAAGGCGGTTGGGGAGGGGGGTGCTCTGATTCAAGCAATCTATCTTAATAGTCAGACTGTAGTGTCACTATCCTCTTGAAGTCACTGCTGGACTCTTTTTTATTTTTTTTTTATTTAAGAAAGGAGGCATTAACAAAATCATAGAATGGGGGGAGGGTACAACTCCACACAATTCCTGCTACTCAACCTCCATATCCCATCCCCTCCCCAATAGCTTTCCCATTCTCTATCCCTCTGGGAGCATGGACCCAGGGTCATTGTGGGTTAGAGAAGGTAGAAGGTCTGGCTTCTGTAATTGCTTCCCCACTGAACATGGGTGTTGACTGGTTGATCCATACTCCCAGTCTGCCTCTCTCTTTCCCTAGTAGGGTGGGTCTCTCGGGAAGCAGAGCTCCAGGACACATTGGTGGGGTCTTCAGTCCAGGGAAGCCTGGCCGGCATCCTGATGACATCTGGAACCTGGTGGCTGAAAAGAGTGTTAACATACAAAGCCAAACAAATTGTTGAACAATTATGGACCTAAAGGCTGGAATAGTGCAGATGAAGTGTTGGGGGGTACTCACTGCAAACTCTAGTGTACTACTGCTTTCATGTATATATTTTGCCCTAGTTTATGTATACATATGCTCTATCTCATGGAACCTAGTGTATATCTAGGTTTTGGGACTTTGTTAGGAAGTGAACCACCTGGGATGGAATTAGAGAATACTATGTAATGAAGCTGAAGGGTTGTCATTCCACACCTGAAGTCTTTGGATACAGTCTGAGCTGAAGCATGTTGAGATGGCACTTGTTGTGTTGATTAGGTTGAAATCAGCAGATGCAATATTATTTGATAAGAATTGGGAGAAGCATGCGGGAAAGTGGGCCCTACCCTAGGGTCCCAGGACTGGGGGAAGTTTAGGCTCTATAGTGGAAATGTGAGGTTCCTGCTGTCTTAGGGTTCAAGAAGACAATGGATAGTTATTGTTAACATCACATTATTTGTAATTGGGTTACCTTTGAAAAGTCCCTTTGTTAGACATACAATCAATTTTCCCCCTCTCATATTAATTAAATAGTGATTTATATGACTACAATTTAATAGGAGTGTACATAAACACCATTCCCACCATCCCACCCACCCACTGCCACCCCCCTGCTGGCCCAGGAAGCCGCATGTCCACCCTCCCCCTCACCACATGGTTTTTACTTTGGTGCCCTACTTTCAATTTGGTCAGATCCTGCTTTTAATTTCCCTTTCTGATCTTTCTCAACTTCTGTTGATGAGTGGGATCATCCCATATTCATCTTTATCCTTCTGACTTAGCTCACTTAACATAATTCCTTCTAGCTCTGACCAAGATGGGTCAGAAAAGTTGAGTTCATTGTTCTTAGTAGCTGCATAGTATTCCATTGTGTATATATACCACAGCTTTCTCAGCCACTCCTCTGTTGTTGGGCACCTGGGTTGCTTCCAGATTTTAGCTATTATGAACATAGGAGTACACACATCTTTTTGGTTGGGTGTTATGGAGTCCTTGGGGTATATCCCCAGGAGAGGAATTACTGTGTCATATGGAAGGTCCATGTCTAGCCTTGTGAGAGTTCTCCAGACTGCTCTCCACAGAGGCTGGACCAACTTACATTCCCACCAGCAGTACAAAAGAGTTCCCCTGTCTCCACAGCCTCTCCAATATTTGTTGATGCTGTCCTTTTTGATGTATGACATTCTTACAGGAGTGAGGTGGTATTTCAATGTTGTCTTTATTTGCATTTCTCTGACAATCAGCGACCTGGAGCAGTTTTTCATATGTTTGTTAGCCTTTTGGACCTTCTCTGGAGTGAATGTTCTGTTCATATCCTCTGCCCATTTATGGATGGGGTCATTTGCTTTTTTGGTGCTAAGTTTGCTGAGCTCTTTGTATATTTTGGTGATTAGTCTCTTGTCTGATGTATGGCATGTGAAGATCTTCTCCCATTCTGTGAGGGGTCTCTTTGTTTGTGTGATAGTTTCTTTGGCTGTGCAGAAGCTTTTCAATTTGATATAGTCCCATTTGTTTGTTTCTGCTTTAGTCTTCCTTGCAATTGGGTTTGTTTCATCAAAGATGCCCTTAAGGTTTAGGTGGGAAAGTGTTTTATCAATGTTTTCCTCTAAGTATTTGATTGTTTGGTCTAACATCCAGGTCTTTAATCCATTTGGAGTTGATTTTTGTCTCTGGTGAGATAAAGTGGTTCAGTTTCATTCTTCTGCATGTTTCAACCCAGTTTTCCCACTGCTGGACTCTTACGAGCCATTTTGTTCAAACCAAATGATTATTCCAGACTTTATTCTAGTTACTAGTCTCTGCATCTGAAGGACTTACAGAGACATATGGGGAGAAAACCATTATTAAATATTTATTCATTAAAATATATATGAGGGAGAATAACTGACTTCAGAGGTATTAACTGATGTCTCAGATGGATGAATTTTATAGGCAGACACCTTCCAAAGTAATCCCCTTTCTTACCTCTTCTTATATCTCACTTGATATTTGAGAGGGATATGTTTTGTCGTGATGCACAATAGTTACTAATATAACTACTATTCTCTTATAAAGAACTTTTGCATGCAAAGGTCTTAATATCTAAGATTTCCCCCTTAGAAATCCCTCTTATTCTCCAGAATGTGCTGACTAATAAAGGTAGCATTCTAATTTTCCTGTTTTCCAAGTAGAAACCTAAAAGTCAGCAAGGCTAGGGATGGAAAGAAGATAACAACTATTTTCTGTGAGCTTGTCTTTCTTATCCTGGAATAAGAATCCTTCCAGGAACTTGTATTTCTGAGAATGTAAGAAACAGAATGAACTGGATATACAAGAATTGTAAATCACTTCTTTAAAACTTATTTCTTGGAGAGATTTGTGAAATATTAAAATCATCAATATTTTTCATCAGGAGCAGGTAGAATAAGATTTAAATTACCAAACAAAACTAGTGATAAAAAAGTGAAACAAGTTTAATAAAACATCATGCTCATGCCATATATACAAGTCTGCAACAGAAGCAGAAGTAAATAAATATGTCAAGTAAAAGAATGAAGACAGATAAAATAAGAAACTGTTTATGGTTTTAAGAATGAAAAGACAGGCAACTCTTCTGTAGGTTCCTAGTTAATGACCATCCAGTCAAGGTTAGATTTTTAGGGGATAAATGAATGGATCACTGCTAACAGTTCTTCATCTGTTCCTTCAAAACCCCTAAGTATGTGAAATGGTAAATACAGTCCACATGTAGCAGGGAACAAGTATTGAGGAACTGACTTGGTTTCATTCATTCTTAGTCAATCCACTTTACATGGCACAGATGGTTGCAGATGAATGGACTAAGGCTCTTGGACTAGTCTTTTAAAAACCAGTCCAAGGAGAGTCAGGCTGTAGCGCAGTGGGTTAAGTGCAGGTGACGCAAAGCACAAGGACTGGCATAAGGATCCCGGTTCAAGCCTTGGCTCCCCACCTGCAGGGAAGTCTCTTCACAAGCTGTGAAGCAGGTCTGCAGGTGTCTCTCTTTCTCTCCCCCTCTCTGTCTTCCCCTCCTCTCTCCATTTCTCTCTGTCCTATCCAACAATGACGACAAGAATAATAACTACAACAATAAAACAACAGGGGCAACAAAAGAGAATAAATAAAATACATTTTTAAAAAAACAGTCCAAGAAATGGAACGTTTTGCCCAAGGTCCATCTGTGTAGAGTATAAGCTGCCTTAAGACCCAGACATTGCAAGGATATAGTAGTTTGAATATAGGGTGCAATCATTGTCTAATTTAGGAATAAATCAAATTGCTTGGGCCAAATATCAGAAATCAAATAATAATTTTAAAAGTTTTTATTTCCTTAGAGAAAAGAGACATAGGTCATGCATAAGTCACATAAGGATCACTGGAGAAAATATCAACTTTATGAATTTTATTTTGCTTTATATCCTCACTTCCTGTCTCACCTGGAGTGAACTTTTCATTGGCCCATTTCAGTTATCTGACTCTTTTCTAGTAGTACTCTGCACCTTCCACCCCCCACCCTGTCCCAGGTGCTTCACTTCCTCTCTAAGCCCACCCCCCCTTCCCCCACATGCTGGTGAATAATGAAACTGCCTTGAAATTTCTGCAGAAAAAGTCCAGGGTCTTGCCAGTAATTTCCATGTAACTGCTAACTCAGGGCTTTTCTAGACCTAAGTTTGCCTCTAATAGAATAAGTCTGAGAAGAAAAACAATATCCCAAGGCCAATATCTTAGTTTGAATTTGAAGTCTTTAGAAAACACAAGTTATTAAAGATGTGCTAAGGGAACATAAGCCACATGATGCTGCCCGGTAATGCTATGATGAGAACTGAAGGTTAATGAAACAGTTCGTAGGGTTCATTGACAAAGCATGTGGAATACAAATAGAAGGAGACTGAAATTAAGGGGCTTTGCTGATGCTCACCTTATCATTTAAAAACTAGTTTGTAAAGAACTCAGCCTGAATTTAACAAAAACAGGCTTCAATCCCTGTGAAACAGTTGTCCATTATTAATATGCTAATGTGGATCAGGTCACCTGGAATTACCTTTCTGAAGTTGACTTTGTCTTATACCACTTTGACAGGCTTGGCCAGAAAGCTTTTGGCAATGTGTAATTTCACAGAATTAATTAGTCGTACAGTAAATTGATCAGTCTGCAAGCATGTCACACATCATTCATCAGCAGTGGGATTACTGAAATTGTCATTGACTGCTAACAGCTACACAGTTTGTTTTTTTTTAAAAAAAAGCACACTATGGTAATAGAAAAAGAGATGAAGAGATGACAGGCATTATCTTGAGCTCAAACTACAGAAAGATATCCTAGCTTTGGAATGGGCAGGGAAGATTCTTCTAGAAATCACTGGCCACAGGTAAACCCAAACAGCTATGACATAGGAAGAGTCTGCAAATAATTGCACATTTCAGGAAACCACAAGGTAAACAATCATGGAGAGAGAAAAGAAATCTTGTCAGTCTTAGTCCTTTCCTTGTCTCCTATCTCTACTTACTTTCCAGAAATAAGGAAGTAGGTGTGTGGGGACAAGAAAAGCAAAGGACTGTCTGAATGAAGTAAGCATCTGTACTTTCAGCAGGTTGTTGTGTTGTAGGAACAGTAGCCATCAGATTCTAATCTCTTATGATTTTACCTTTGGAAAAAAATCTAGAGTCTTACTTCATTATTCCTATTTGAAGATGCTTGCAAACTTTTACAAACACAGTAAAGGATTAACTCCATGTGAATATATTAACTCTATGTGAATATATTCATCAGCCAGCTCATCAGAGATCAAAGTCTGATTTAGAGACTAAAGCAAGGGAAAACTGTGAATTGCATTTCCAGGTAAATTCTGCAAGGCTGTTGGAGGTAGCAGGAAATTTACTGTGACTGGTTGTGGATTGGAAATTTAGTGAAAAACTAACTGGTCTGAGAATGAGATGGGACTGTTGTCAGTCAATCCAGGGCACTGGGATAATTGAGAGGACATAGAACACCTGAATAGTGAAAGCAAGTCCTCCAGATATAGGCCCATTATTTCTCTTGATAAGAAATTAGAGATGAGATCAGAGCCACTGACTTTCCTGAGCCAGTGTTTCTCTAGAGTAGGACTTGAACAAACTTGAAGCAACACCTATTAATGTACATCATAGATGGAAGTGGTGTGGGAGGCAAAGGACTGATGCTCGGTACTGAATCCTTGGCTTCTATAACATGGTGCAGTCAACCAGAAAGCAGGAAATAGACAACTAACTTTCAGGTATATTGTACATGTCTTATTAAAACAAAAAGCATTAAAAATGTTCTCTGGTGCATTCATCACCCAGTAATTGTTCACTTCTTCATTGGTTGACTGGTTTCATTCATCTGTCCAGCCAGCAAATAATGCACACCATCAATATGATAGACACTGAGGAAAAAGACACAAACACAAAATAAGTCTTTACACTCAAATAATAGAGGGCTCAAGGATAAACAATATATATATATATATATATATATATATATATATATATATATATCTGCCATAGAGTTATCCTCAGTACTATGGGCATCCAGAGAGGGGTTAGCTCTGAGAGTGTCAAGAAATCTTCCAGAGGATCCAATATCTAGATTTCTTCTACTAACATACTCATTTTAAGCAGCTTCATCTAGTCTTTGATGTTTCTCATAATAATATCAGGATAGTCTCTTAGTGTCTCAGTATTTACAGGTTATAATTAAACATTGATATTCACAACAATGATACCAAGGCCATTGGGATTTTAAAAATGCTTCCTGACTTTTCAAAGAAGGATTATACTTTATTGAATTTAGTCAGTATTGTGTGTTTATCCTTGAATTTTCTCTGAACTCTGGCATTCATGTGGGATGTACACTGAAAACACTTCTATATCTATTTACCTCATTTGTTCTCATGGAGATTCATGAAGGTTAGTCAGGTGTTATTGTTGTCATTTTACAAGAGGAAGAATGCAGACGGTGGCTAGCTGAGGGCCCCTCAAACAGCCACATCTGTAACAGAACTAGAATTAGAATAAAAATGTCCTACTCTCAAAATCTGTTTTCCCAATCAAAATTAATCAGAACATTCCATTTTTATATGTTCTGAATACACACCAGTTTTCCTCATCATAAATTAAATTGCTATCACAGTAACTTTCAAGTCATCATCATCTTCCTCTTGATGCATTTAGTAGATTTCCAGTTAGCCAGTTCAACTTCCTCTTACATCTCTTCCCAGCCATTCTCCTTTCATAATCCTTTTAAATTCTGCAAGAGTATTCCCTCACCACCACCACTACCAACTTATGACTCATCAGAGGTTTTATTTATTTTATTTTTAAATTTTTTATTTATAAGATGGAAATATTGACAAGGCCATGGGAAAAGAGGAGTGCAATTCCACACAGTTCCCGCCACCAGAACTCTGTAGCCAATCCCCTCCCTTGAAAACTTTCCTATTCTTTATCCCTTTGTAAGTATGGACCCAGGACCATTATGGGGTGCAGAAGGTAGAAAGTCTGGCTTCTTTAATTGCTTCTCCACTGAACATGGGTGTTGCAGGTAGATCCATACTATAAGCCTGTCTCTCTCTTTCCCTAGTGAGGCAGGCATCTGGGGAAGCAGGACTCCAGGACACACTGGTGGTGTTGTCTGCCCATCAAAGTCAGGCTGGCATTATGGTAGCATATGGAACCTGGTGACTAAAAAAGAGTTAAGATATAAAGCAGAAAAAAATTGTTGAATAATCATGAACTAAATGGCTGGAATATTGCAGATGAAGATTTGGGGTCTCTGTTTTGTAAAAAGCCAGAGGTTTTATATTTAGCTGCTTTATTGAGATATAATTTACACATATGCCAGTAGTTTGGTTAAGCTGTTCCATGGTACTGCTGCCTTAGCATTACTTTTGTTGAGCCATCCAGGCTTTAGTGACATTAACTGGACACTAACCCCCTAATTAAAGCATACAGTGCCGTAGATAAGAGGCTGGAGATAAGAGGCATTTTTGCACACAAAAATACATTCTGATATGGCTTCTTTTCTTTTAAAATTTAATCTTAATTTATTTATTTGATAGGAAAGAAAGAAGTTGAGACAGGAAGGGGAGAGATAGAGAGACCCCTGAAACACTGCTTTACCACTCATGAAGCATCCCCCCTGCAGGTAGAGAGTAGTAAAGCCAGACCTTCCACCTTCTGCACCCTTTAATGACCCTGGGTCCATACTCCCAGAGGGATAAAGAATAGGAAAACTTTCTTACCTTACCTTGCAGACAGATCACATTGTATTTATCAATTGACCATTCATCCTTTGATGGACAGTTTCTTCCTTTCTACTTTTGGGCTCATGTGATTAGTGTACTATGAAAATTTCATGTAGACTTTTGAACAGACCTATTTTTATTTCATTTTTATTGGGTCTATGCCAAAGAGAAAAATCAGTGCACCATGTAGGATCTGTATGTTTAAGTATTCAAAAAACTGTCCGATGTTTTTTTCCATAGTGGACTTATGATAATATTGCAGTAGTGTTAGGTTTCCCTTAAGGAGGAAGGCAGAATCACTTGTCTTTGCCTACAAGGTTGTACTTGACCTGGTCCTGTCCACCTCCTTATACCAAGACTCTTATCACTTTTCCCACTTAGCTCATCCTATCAAGTCTCTCTGACTTTGGTACAGTTTTTCAAAGGTTCAGACTCTTTCACAGGTTTTTATTTTTCCCCTCTTCTATTCCTGTCAATTTCCTTTTGTGAGGCCTCCCTGAACAGTCCTCCAATCTAGATGGGTATCCCTTTTACTCCTTTTCTTGTTTGAATTATCAGAAATCTTTTTATTTAAAGAGTCATGTAATATTTTGGACTTTGTGGATTGCCTGGGCTCTTTTGCAACTATTCAGATCTGTTGTTAGAAATCAAATACAGCTTTAGACAATAGGACAATGAATTTGTTGTTGTATCCCAATACTTTGTTTATGAAAACAGGAAGCAGTCTGGATTTGAGATGTGGGCTATAACTTGCTGACCTCTGTTCTAAAGTACATTGATAATTTGTACTCATAAATACACATACTCACTATTTTCTCTCCCCAGAATCCCATTCATATCTCCTTACTTTCATTATATCTTAAAAGAATCTTCCAAAATCCTTTTTGGGTTACAGAAGGTGGGAGTTCTGGTTTCTTTCTTTCTTTTTTTTTTTTTTAATGTATTTTATTCCCTTTTGTAGCCCTTGTTATTTTATTGTTGTAGTTATTATTGATATTGTCATTGTTGGATAGGACAGAGAGAAATGGAGACTCCAGTCCTTGAACTTCAAGCTACATGCACTTAACCCACTGCGTTATAACTGACTCCCAGGGAGTTCTGGTTTCTATAGTTGCTTCTCCACTGGACATAGATGTGAATGGGTTGATCCATACCATAGACTGTTTTTATCTTCCCTAGAAGGGTAGGGCTCTGGAGAGGTGAGGTTCTAGAACACATTGGTGAGGTACTCTGCCAATGGAATTTAGGATAGAATATAATAGCACTTGCAACTTGGTGGTCCCAGATGGGGAGAAATGTTAGGAGATGGATGAGCATATGGCTCTGAACTCCAATTCCATCAGTATCTGGAGATAGAAGAGGGAAAGAAAAGGACATGTGGAAGTAGTATTAAGTATAGGTGGGACTTAAAAAGGAAGAATAGGCAGGACCATAGGAAAAATGGGCACATATATATGAATATAAATAGAAAGTTATATAAATAATAGTTAATCCATATCTGTGACCTTGGGAGAAATACTGCAGTTTCCAATGGAGGGAATGGGGACATAGAACCCTGATGGTGGAGCTAGTATGGAATCTCTGTTATCTCACAATTTGGTAAATCAATATTAAATTATTAGAAAAAAAGAGAGAATATAAAAAAGACTCTTCTAAAATTAAACCCCCACTTTAGGAAAGTGTCCTTGACCTACAAAACACAATTAAATGCTCCTATATCCTTCTTGAACTATCCATATTTTTTTTTTTGGTTTCCCTTCTGTTCTTGTTTTTCTTTTTCTTTTCTTTTCTTTTCTTTTCTTTTATTTTATTTTTTGTAATAAAAAAATAATAAAATACATTTTTAATTGGGGAATTAATGTTTTACATTCAGGAAGTACAATAGTTTGTACATGCATAACATTCCCCAGTTTCCCATATAACAATACAACCCCCACTAAGTCTTCTGAATCCTTCCTGGACCTATATTCTCCCCACCCACCCACCCCAGAGTCTTTTACTTTGGTGCAATATGCCAATTCCATATTTTTGGATATAAGAGGAATGGAGTTCAATGCCAGGATACAGGAAATATCCCTCCTACCCATCTTCCTGGAAGATTATTTTTTCTTGTTACCTAGGATTTTCCACCAAACACCAAATAATATCACCTCTTTGTCTTAATAGCAAAGTCTTTCCCCAGAACTACAACTGTCTCTATCCCATCAATAACTCCTCTCTAACCTAGGGTAAATCATGAAAGAGGTGATGTAATCTACAACTGTTGCAGAGACTGGAAAATGACACATGGAGTACTGATTCAGGACCATGGTCAGTGCCCTGTATGACTGTCTTTGGATGAGAGAATTAGGCTGAAATCTGAATTTATCAATATTTACTTATCTTTCATATAGGAAAATTTAGAGTTTTTTTAAATTCAATATTTCAAGAAGGAGGGTTTCAAGTAAATTATGATCTTTTGGCACTAGCCCTGTCTATAGTAGTGGCATGCATATAGGATAGTTGCTATCTAGGCATTGCAGCTCCCTGCAGATCCCAGAAACATACAGAAATGACTGTCATGAGCAAGTTAGAGTGGCACTTTTGTTCTGGGCTCGCCAGGATACTTAAGGTAGTTTGTTGGCACTATGCCAGGTGAAGTCTGGATTTTCCAGAACAAAGCTAAATCCAAGCCGTTTTTACTATAAAATGAATAATGACTGCCCTTACACTGGTACACTGAAGCACAAAACCTGGACACTGCTCTGGGGTGGGGATAAGTTTTCAAAATAACTCCAGAAGTATTGGATAGAACCCATCCAATCATAACAGTAGTATTAGAGTGAGGCATTTTTGTACATGAGTGGAAAATCAGAGAAGAGATGCTGAGCTAGGATTACAAGAATTTTTAAGAAGTATTTATGCAAAAAATATGAGTCAATTCCTGTAGCTTTCATTGCCTCATTTATAAAGGCATGGACAGATGGGATCACTTTGGTGAGCTAGAATTTGTATTAAGTTCCACATGCTTTATTTTCCTTAATTTAAATATGATTATTAGTAATATCTGTGTCAGAACAAAACCTTTTTCTATCAGTCATTGCCAAGCAATGAATAATTCCATGTAAAATGTGTTTTTATACTTTAGACAGTTATAACAGCTTCTCTGGGCTTGTTTTCTTCCTCAGAAATAAACAGAGCATGCTTCTGTTGAATGCTTTCTTAACTGGGCTCACCTTCTGGAATTTTCACTTTGTTCTAGTCTACTAATCTGTCTCCTAGAATAAAAACAGACCATTTCCTATAAACTTAAAATTATTCATTTAAGGGGCTAGGCAGTGGCGCACCTGGTTAAGTGCACACGTTATAGTGTGCATGAACCCAGGTTCTAGCCTCTGGTCCCCACCCATGGTGGAAAGCTTCACAAGTGGTAAAGCAGTGCTGCAGGTCTCTTTCTGTCTCTTTCCCTCTCTGTATCTTTCCCTTTATATCTCCCCTTCTCAATTTCTCTCTGTCTCTATCCAATAATAAGCAAACAAACAAATAAATCTTTGGATGCAATAATTAATTTGTTGTCCACATGTTATATTTACTGAAAGTCTACTATAAAAAAGGCAATGTTCTATTGTGTCATTCTACAGCAACAAGACAGTCTGTTCTCATGAACTTACATCCTAGTAGAATTTGCAGACACTTAGAAGAAAACCAAGTCTAATTGTCGTTGTTATTATTGTTTTGTTGTTGTTGCTGTTGTTGTTGTTGGTGGTGGTGGTGGTGGTGTGTGTGTGTGTGTGTGTGTGTGTGTGTGTGTGCCTATACTGAAGTAATTCTAGGAGAGTGATGGAAGATGTGGTTAAAGGCCCATCCAATATTCACTTCAGGGACTTACAGACTACACTGAGAACTTAGAACACAAGTGAAGTGGGATTTTTGGAAAGCGGAAGAAAAGAAAATTTCACCACACACACACACACGCACACGCACACACACACACACCATTTCTTTGGCCATCAGGGTATTGCTGGGTCTCTGCATGCATAATTACATTACTCCCAGCAAATTATTATTTTAGATAGAAGGTGAGAGACAAGGAGATATAGATGGAAAGACAGAGAGGAAAAACATATCAGCACTGCTCTACCACTAGTGAAGCATTCCTTATGTGGGTGTTCCTATGTATGTATAGCTAGGAACTCAAACCTGGGTCTTTGTACATGGTAAAATGTGTACTCTCCTAGGTGAATTACCTACCATCCCCAGTCCAACTTATATTTTTAAAGGTAATCTGGCAAGCTAGGTAGTAAATTTAACATGGGTGCAAGAGTAGGAGCAAAGAGAGTCTCAAAGAAAGCTTCATATTGACATTGATGAAAGATATTGGCCTAAAAGCAAACATCAACAACAGATTATGAAAAAGATTCAAGATGGAGAAACAGTCAATGAACTGGAAGTGTGTGAAGTGTATTGAGCATACAGCTGATAGACTCCAGATTTATCTATCTCAGTAACTGCTGAATTTGATTTTGCAAATAAAGTGTCTTGGTTTGAAATGCTAAAGGAACAAAGTGGAAAACCAAAGGGACCAACTCAAATGCAAATTGACATTGATTCAAGTTAGATAGTCATAATTATCTATGTTGTCCATTCCCCTGAATGTCTCATTCCCACTAAGTTTATCAAAACTGATTTGATCTCATCAAGCTGCCCCAACCAAGAATAGTCTCTGTTGGATTTTAGCACCCTCTATTTGACAAACAAATCCATCCAGACAGTAGGACCAATATAGCAGAAACGGGGAGCTAGACATTTGATAAGAACCAAAAACCTTGAGATAGCTCAGAGCTGAATCCCAAGACTGTGATCCTAAGAACCAGACATTGGCCACCTTCCTCACATCTAATTCTAATAAGATGGGATTAAGATCCAAAGAAGATCTTTGTGTGTGGAGCTCATGACCTTGGCCAAATTCACTCCTCACAGGGAGATTCAGTCCGGGGGTGGGGCATAGTTCTAAAAATCTGATGTATCTTGACTGTAAATGAGACTCACTTTTCTACAGGTAACTTCTGGAACATATTAAAGTCTTTCCTCAGTTGCTTAAGATTGTGGATCTTTATAAATTGTATAAAAATTAGGGATATTTTTCTTGCTTCACAAATGCCTTTTCATTTTATTTATTTTATTTTAAGAGAAAGAGAGATACACAGGCTGGTAGTGGTACACCTGGTTAAGCGCACCTGGTTAAGTGCACGCAGTATTATGCACAAGGACTTGTGCAAGGGCCAAGGTCAAACCACTGCTCCCCACCTGGGAGGGGGCGGTTGTACAAGTGGTATAGCAGGTTTGCAGATGTCTGTCTTTCTCCCTATTTCCCTTTCCACTCTCAATTTCTCACTGTCCTGTTTAATAAAATGGAAAGAAAAAAAATGGCCACCGGGATCGATTGATTCCTAGTGCTGATGGTACCAAGCCCCAGTGATAATTCTGGTGACAGAGAGACAGAGAGGGAGAGGGAGAGGGAGAGGGAGAGGGAGAGGGAGAGGGAGAGGGAGAGGGAGAGGGAGAGGGAGAGGGAGAGGGAGAGGGAGAGGGAGAGGGAGAGGGAGAGGGAGAGGGAGAGGGAGAGGGAGAGGGAGAGGGAGAGGGAGAGAGAGACCAGAGCACTGCTCAACTGCTCAACTCTGGCTTATGGTGGTACTGGAGACACTCTCAAGCCTCAAGCATGAAAGTCTTTTTGCATAACCATTATACTGTGTCCCCAGCCCTCACAAAAACCTTTAAGGGCACCATAACTGCTAGTTATTCAGCAATTTCTAAGCACCAATATTTCCTGAACGATTTTATAAACCTCATTATTTTATCTCACAGCAACCTTGTAAACTAGGCCCTACTCTCCCATTTTAAAAATGAGAAAATTGACAGTCTTAGAAAATAATTAAGTGGGTTTAGAATAATAGATAAGTGGCAAAAGTGGGGCTTAATAGTGAGGTTCCATGAATCTAAAATCTGTATTTGGAACCTTAACTCTTTTCTTACTCTCAGAAGTTTTCGGTGAGTTTACAAGTGAAACATTAGAGGAAACACTGACCTTGATAAAAGTTATGGTTCAGAAAATAAAGCTGATGAGGCCAAGTTCCATATTATAAAGTTCTGTCATGTGCATTGAAACTCTTTTTTTATCCAAAAGTCAGAGTTGTGTGAAAACTAAAAGAGTGACTCTCTCTCTCTGTATTCTACTATAATACTGATGACCTCTTATATACTATTGCTTGCTTGTTTCACAATAATCACCAATTCTGAGAAATGCCAGATGTTTTTAAATTTACCAGGCTCCATAATTCACATTTGTAAAAAGGTGTAGCTAATCTATAATTATCTGAATAAGTTATAATTCTAAGATTATAATATATAATAATATAATATGATTCTAAAATACTAGATTTAAAAAAATTAACTCAGATTAGTTCATGAAATCTAGAAAAGCATAGATAAGCAAAGAAATAATTTGATATAAAACTACTGTTATTTTAGTATAATCTTGATAATGTAATGCCTTTATCTGTGTTTCAAAACTTGCATTATGTAATAATACCCTCTTCTTCTTTTTTGAATTTTTTATTTATAAAAAGGAAACATTGACAAAACCATAGGATAAGAGAGGTACAACTTCGCACAATTCCCACCACCAGACTTCCGTATCCCATCCCCTCCCCTGATATCTTTCTTAGTCTTTAACCCTCTGGGAGTATGGACCCAAAATCATTGTGGGATGCAGAAGGTTGAAGGTCTGGCTTCTGTAATTGCTTCCCCACTGAACATGGGTGTTGACTCCCAGCCTGTCTCTCTGGGGAAGTGGAGCTCCAAGGCACACTGGTGGGGTTGTCTGTCCAGGGAAGTTTGGTTGACATCCTGCTAGTATCTGGAACCTAGTGGCTGAAAAGAGAGTTAACATACAAAGCCAAACAAATTGTTGAACAATCATTGACCTAAAGGCTAGTATAGTGCAGATGAAGTGTTGGGGGGTCCTCCATTTTGTAGATAGCTAGTAGGCATATTTTAGTTATATTTAAAGGGGTCTTTAGCTATACTAGTGTTTTTTTTTTAATATTTTGCTTCATATTTTGAAGATCATATTATAAACTTATTTTCTGTTCTCTAAAATGTTTCAAGGTAGTGTTTTCCTTTGTATAAACACCAGTTATTTCATTAATATCTTATTACAGTATTGTGCTGTTTAAAATATTTCCATTCTATTTTATTTTATTTTATCTTATCTTATTTATTAGATAGAGACAGAGAAATCAAGGGAAGAGAGAGAAAGAACAGGTGAAAGAAAACAACAGACACCTGCAGTGCTTTTTCACCACTTGGGAAGCTTTCTCCTCTCCAAGTCGGGACCAGGATCTTGAACCCATGTCTTTGAACACTATAACATGTGTATTCAACTAGGTATGCCACCACCTGGCCTCTATATTTCCAATTTTTCAATGGTATTGCAAGTAACTATTCATATAACTGAACTACACATACACACAAACACACACACACACACACACACACCAAACCATAGTTCTACAAGTAGAATTACATACCACATGCTTCAAAACTTGTGATATATATATGGACCAGCTGCACTTCCGAAAGATGTTTTTAAGATCAACAATATGTATAAAAATTAATTATATCACAAACGTGACAAACACTGTTAGGTTTTTCTAATTGACAGTTTTTTAAGAAAAAAAAGCCATATTGTTTTAACTTAATACATTTTTTGTTTTCTCAATTTACAAAATGCTTTTTCCAATTTATTTTAACCAGTTATTTCCATATTCAAGTTAGTAAACTTCTATTTTTAAATGAGACATTTTTCACAGTTGTTGTTTGATATTTTAGTCATATGAGATTTATAAGTTATGCATATAGTAAATCATGTATTCATGCAGACCTGCTTTAAGGCTTGTGAAGCGACTCCCCCTGCAGGTGGGGAGCCAGGGGCTCGAAATGGGATCCTTACACATGTCCTTGTGCTGTGCATTATTGTACTTCACCCAGTCCGCCACTGAAGCCCCCTTTTTTTAAAGAAAAAAATATTATTTTCATTTATTTATTAGCTACAGACAGCCAGAAATTGAGAGGGGAGGTGGGGTGAGAGAGAGATGGAGATATATATATAGTGAGAGAAATCTGCAGCCCTGCTTCACCATTCGCAAAGCTTTCAGCTTGCACTTGGGGACCAGAGGCTTGAACCCAGATCCCTGCATATTGTAACCTGTGTGCCCAACCAGGTGTGCAACCACCCATCCATAGGAATTCCACAAGAGATACTGAGGACTTGATCCTATGTTTCTCACATATATTAATATGTGTTCTATTGGTTGAGCCACCCTCAGCCCCCAAAATAAAATTTCAAACTGGCAAAGGAAATGCTATAAGCATTAAGCAGAGCAAGCTGTGCAAAAAAGCACTGGGTAATAGTATTAAGATCTTTAATTAGTAACCTAACAAGTGGGAAACTTTTTATCACCTCTTTGATACAATTTAGAGGGAGCTATAAACACCACATTTAGTCCAGCAAGAGGTAGATTACATACAGAGCTGTGTAAATGAAGGTGAAGGAATGTTACAAAAGGCTAAAAATATATTTTCCTCGGGAACTCTCTAGGAATTGGTCCATAATGAGATTCAACCTCAGTAAAGAAATAAAACTCAGGAAAACCACTTGAAATGCAAGTGATTGGTGTCAAAGAGAAATCTGGATTACTGTAATAGAAAAGTAATTTTGAAAGACTCGCATATAAGAATTGAATCGATGGTATTGCACCCACATTTGCAAAAGTCTAAATAAAGGCCTATTGGGAATGAACGAATAATAAGGTCACCAAACCCTCTTCTGATCTAATATTTGTCTCTAAAGATAAGTCAATCTATTCACCCCAAGAATGGACTCAGAAAACTTGAAGGAAAGTGGGAAGCTAGGCATTTATTTGATTATTTGGCCCTATGTGAATCAGCCATGTTGGTGTGTACAGGCTTGAGGTAACATTTATACTGTAAAGCAAAAGCCCTCCAATTTCTGCATTGGCTGGACATTTATGGAGTTTTCTATCTTGTCTGAGCAGTACATAGCAATAGAAAAAAAATTCTTTAAGTTAGGGGTACAGAAGTTTCAACACATACTTCCTCATTCCTGATAGAGAGGTTCTTTGAAGTTAAGTAGCCCAGTGAGTAGGAGAATGGACTCTTTTGTAAAATTAACTTTTTTTGCAAGTTTGCTGAGTTCCCATCCTGGCTTAGGCACCTGCAAGGGGTGGGAGTGAAGTACTAAAATAATGCATGTCTTTGTCTGACCTTTCATTCTTGGAAAATACTTCATACAACTAACAAACCCTTATTTAGAATTAATTCTTGGAATTATGTGATACATGCTTATTTATATTTTTTTATTTCTTTAACAACCACAAAATCTTAAAGTGGTGTTATAAGCATTATTATATATGCAAAATGAGACCTGGAAACTAAAGTTACTTAATAAAATAGAATGATTGTGTGATCCTGGCTTGCCTAAGTCAGTCTTGATTTCCACTATTGTTTTGTATTATCAATATGAACTACATTCATTCTAAAAAAAAATCAGTTTAAACAATAAATTATTTGGAGATAGTAGATTCCATGTATTGCTATTTGTAGTAACTCAAAGCAACACAAATTTGTTATTTTGTACTTCTGTTGAGTCTACCATGAATCTCAATGACTGAAGCTCATTGCCAGACTATTAACAATAAAGAAGAATCCTTGTTAGAAATGTGACTGGTAGCTGCTAGCATTCCTAGGCTTGTGGTCCCTCCTTCATCTTGAAAGCCAGTAATTACTGGTCAAGCCATTTCTCATATAGCCTTACTGAAGCCTCTGTGGCTACATGTAGCTGTAAGGGAGGTTGGGCAAGCCGCAGCCTAATCCCCTTTAATTTTAGTTACAACACCAGTCCTCTTCCTCAGGAATTCCTATCACTCTTACATTTGACCTTTTGATGGAATCTGTAGTTTCAAAGAGAGTCTCTTCATTCTTTCTAAACCATTCCTCCTCATCTTTAAATTGAAAGAGTGGGCTAATTGTGTCTGTAGATATTGGCTATTTTTTCTTCTGCATAAATGAGTCTACTTCCTAAGCTTTCTACCTGAACTTGTACTGCACTCAAAGATCTTTCACTCCCTTAAACTTCATTTGAAGTTTTTATTTTATGCTTCCTGTTTAATTAACTCTGGCTGAAGTTATTCTTTCATGTTTTTTTTAGTTTCTTAGAGAAATCTATTGGAAGTTTTTCTTTTGTGTTTCATAATTTCTTCGTGAAATATTCTTCCAACTCTTGAATATGCTTGTACATACTATGCTTATATTCTTTTTTTATAAATTTATTTCCTTATTTTGGAATTAATGTTTTACATTCAACAGTAAATACAGTAGTTTGTACATGCATAACATTCCCCAGTTTCCCATTTAACAATACAATCCCCAGTATGTCATTTATCATCCTTCATGGACCTGTATTCTCCCCACCCACCCACCCCAGAGTCTTTTACTTTGGTGCAATATGCCAATTCCATTTCAGGTTCTACTTGTGTTTTCTTTTCTGATCTTGTTTTTCAACTTCTGCCTGAGAGTTCCCATATTTATCCTTCTGTTTCTGACTTATTTCACTCAACATGATTTTTTCAAGGTCCATCCAAGATGGGCTGAAAACGGTGAAGTCACCATTTTTTACAGCTGAGTAGTATTCCATTGTGTATATATACCACAACTTGCTCAGCCACTCAGCTGTTGTTGGACACCTGGGTTGTTTCCAGGTTTTGGCTATTACAAATTGTGCTGCCAAAAACATATGTGTACACAGATCTTTTTGGATGGAGTATGCTTATATTCTTTGAGAGTCCTCATAATGAGATTTCTGCAATCTTTTCTCTGATAATCCCTCTATTCTATATTTTCTTGGAGTCCTGTTTTATTTCTCTCTGATTTGGCATGTTAGGTCATTTGTTTTTGCAATATTTCTGTTTATGCATTTATTGTACATGTTATTGAAGGTCAGTAGGTGGTGCTATTGTTGTGATCTCTGGGCTTTGCTTTGTTTATATATTGCTTGGTGGAGAGGCCTGGGGCTAGGCCTGTTGTTATTTCTTTGAGCTGTTTTGTGTATGTATATGGTTTCTCTATGATTTCAATTTAAAATCAAGACCCAGAGGTTTGCTGATGGACTGACAGTTGTGTTCATAGAAGCAGGACTCACTTTATTGGTTAGCTGCCTCCAGCTGCTGAAAATTACCTTTATGTTTTGGCATCAGATTGGACTTCCTTTGTTCACACGTGCTTTCTGCTTTTTTTGGTGTGTCCTTGACTGTAATTCAGTAGGCTAACACCCCTGAGGTGATGGATTAAAAGGTCATAAATTCCCTTTTCTCACAGCCACACTGTGTGTTGCCTTGACTACTGCTATGTATAGAAGGAAAATGGCTCTATGGAACTCTAAATTCTTTGTGTTTGGTTTCAGTCCCACGTCCCTTCTCATCCCATTGATGCACATGTACACCCACCTGAAGCTGTGGTGTTTCTGCAGATGTCTCAGCTGTTGGTGAACTTTGTTTAGTTCAATAGTTGTAAATATTTACTGTTTTGCAGAAGAGTCTTATCTGGTAGCTGTTACTCCATAGCCACACCTCCCAGAAGTCCATCACTTAAAAACTTAATTCTCCTTTTTCATATAATTTAGCTTATTCAATTTCAGAAATTAAGATATTCACATCCTACGGTGGTAGATAGCATAATGGTTATGCAAACAGACTCCCATGCCTGAGGCTTTGTCAAGTTCCAGGTTCAATCCCGCACACCACCATAAGCCAGAGCTGAGTAACTCTGGTTAAAAAAAAAAAAATTCACATCTTTAAGAAGTTAATTACACTATCATTGCCACTCTATAGATAGCAGGACTGAAATATTTCAATGACTTTTCTGATTCATAGTCTATAGTAATCCCAGTGATGAAGATTACTTTGATTGAGAAGCTCTGCTGGATTTTTATCAAATATAGTATGATAGAAAGAGTGTGAGAATTTCAAACAGAAACATATAAAATAATCTTTGAGTGCTTTCTTTACTGAAGGCATTCAGTCCTGATGGAATACCTAGAAAATAATGTCCCTCCCTTCAAGTTGTTTATCATCTAGTTGGGCCATGAAAATGCTATCATCCACATGTAATACATAAATCTCCACCAAAAAGTTCATAATAAGTGAATATGATACTGTATTAATTAAATGTGTAAGAACTCATGCAAAAAGGCAAGAACAATTAGAATTAGCTTTATCTCTTTCTTATCACAATTAAAACATTCTCTGAGTAGTGAAAAATAGCATTTTCAGAATCTTCCATCCACTCTCAACCTTTTGACAATAAACTTATTGTAACATGTATAAAAAAGTCTTTTCAGGCTTTTTTTTACTTCTTTGTAATCTTGATCTTACAAACTAGTCCCTGTTATTCTGTGAATTTTTTTGTAAATCTATGACCATCTTTAATGTTCTTGAGATTTCATTCTAAACTGTCTTCCAAGAGGATTATATAAAGTTGAAATTTCACTATTATGGTACTTGACACTATGTTACAGCATCTTCACATTGGTTCTCTTCTTTATTCTACCTTTGTTCCCTATGGAGACAAATACTGGAAGCTTAATCTTCATATGTGTGAGTCTCTATATTTAAACTATCAATCATATTTAACTAGACATGGTCAATGTTTGTTAAACCTATTTTTTGCCATCAGGACCATCACTGGGGCTCAGTGCCAGCATCATGAATCCACTACTCCTGGTGGCTATTTTTTTTCTTTTTCTTTATAAAATGGAAACACTGACAAGACCACAGGATAAGAGGGGTACATTACCACACATTTCCCACCCCCAGAGCTCCATCTCCAATCCCCTCCCTTGATAGCTTCCCTATTCTTTATACCTCTGGAAGTATGGACCCAGGATCATTGTGGGGTGCAGAAGATGGAGGGTCTGGCTTCTATAACTGCTTCTCCACTGAACATGGGCACTGGCAGGTCAGTCCATACTCCTAGACTGTCTCTCTGTTTCCTTAGGGAGGCATGGATCTGGGGAGGCGAGGCTCCAAGACACATGGTGGGGTCCTCTGCCCAAGGAAGTCAGGTTGGCATCATGGTATCATCTGGAACCTGGTGGCTGAAAAAGATTTAAGATATAATGCAGAAAAAATTGTTGATTAATCATGAACCTAAAGGCATGAATATTGCCGATGAAGATTGGGGTCTCTTTATGAAAAAGTTGATAGGTCTATTTTAGGTATACTCTTCCCCCCCCCTTTTTTTATTTTTATTTGACAGGATGGAGAGAAATTGGGAAGGGAGGTAGATGGGGGAGAGAAAGATAGAGTCCTGCAGACCTGCTTCACCACTCATGAAGTTTTCCTCTGACAGGTGTGGTGCTCAATCCCAGGTCCTTGCATATGGTGATATGTGCATGTAACTGGCTGTGCCACTACCCAACCCCTTTCCTTTTTCTTTTCTTTTCTTTCTTTCTTTCTTCCTTCCTTTTTTTCTTTCTTTCTTCCTTTCTATTTTTAACAACAGTTATCTACTGTAAAAGATATTTAGAGTGAAATGAGTGAGACTTATGTTTGTGACTTGCAGATTGGTCCAAGTAGAGAAGTTCATTGAAGTATTCTAAAACTTGTGTCACAAAGCATATCAGTGTCCCTATAGAGGACGCTTTTGTGTACAAGACATCTTGTCCATTTCCAAAAGAGAAGCTGGGTCACATTATGTTAGAGGCATTATAGTTCATCTATACGCTTCATTTTTTGTGTGTAATTCAAAAACTGATGGTTGAAAAGAATGTATCTATACATACAGTCCACTGATAACCACAAGTTGAGCTACATTATCTCAAAATAAATAGTGTGTGTGTGTGTGTGTGTGTGTGTGTGTGTGTGTGTGTGTGTGTGTGTGTGTGTAAGCATTCTTGTTTCATTTTTTAAAAATATTTGACCTGAAGGGTAATTATCAGAGTTCAGAGAAGTCACTGAAGTGTTTTCTAAATTGTTTTACTTTATAATGACTCGAAGTTTCAGTGTCTTTCATGCTTTGTTTCTTGAATTTCAGTGATTCAAATTTGATATCTGTTGCTTGGGTCATCTCAAACTGTGAAAAAATACATTGCCTTTTAAGTCAACTTCTTAATTTGGCCTTCACCCAAAAAATCCTTGTAAGACATTTTGTTTTTCATCAGTTCATCCCTTTGGATTAGATCACAGTATCAAATTTTGCCTGATTGAATTGTGTCTTTCATAAATAGAGATAACAGAATGAGCCAAATAAAAGGGCAAGATGTTAATCATCTGTTGTGTTGCTGAAAGCCAGTATACTCCTACATGCTTTATAATTTGCTTTCTTGTGCTTGTTTGCTTTTTTCTTTTTTCTTTTTTTTTTTACAGGAACCTCTTATATGTATTGTATTCAGCTACCTTCCTTTGGATAGTGCACTGTTATTACGAGTTTGTATACTATGACTTGATAGATTGTGTCTCTTAAAGTGATATTCCCAAAATATGGGAGGTGGATAGGTGTTCTGGGATGCCAGGAAGGGTGGTGAGGATAACCCCACACTCACACTTTCAACTAAAGCCATTCTGATAATTTTGCTTCCACTCTAGCTCCTGTGATGTGTCATCATCTCCTTCAGTTCCTTTTCAGAAATTCCTTATTAATTCCTTTACACAAGACTCAGTGATCAACTCTGCTGACCCTCCGCCCATCTACCAAGAGCACTGAATTAAAATGATGTATTAGCTCAGGTTCATGTGGAATCTTCATGTTTCCAATATTAGATAAAGTATTTTATTCTAAACAAATTAGGGTTCTACTACCTTGGAGGTGGTTCAATAGAAGAAATGCAAGACTGTGTGTGTGTGTGTGTGTGTGTGTGTGTGTGTGTGTGTGTGTGTGTGTGTGTGTGTGTGTAACTCCAAATTTGATCCCTGGCACCACATAAGCTTCTTAATAGGGGTACTCTGTTCCATTCTCTCTCTCTCTCTCTCTTTCTACCTCCCCCTCTCATAAAATTAATTAATCTTAAAATACAGATTAGGCATTATTTGCACCCCATTCTTATCTCCATGATAGTCATTATGGTGATTTGAAAACTACATTATTATAAGTGCAACATTTTCTCATTTCTTTTCAGAAAATCTGTGACATCCAAAAATAAAATATACTGTAGCAAAACCAATATTTTATACCCTTCAACCTGTCATTTGTGTCAAGATGGTAGGTTTAATGCATGAATTCTGGTGTGTTTTAAAATGTGTTGGTATTTGTTAGAAAAAAAAACCCTTGTAATAAGCCATCAGACCACTGAATTCACAGATAAATTTTCTATAGGTGAGTTAACTATGAAACAGCAAATAACATAAAGAAAACTGTTAAATAAATAATACAGTTAATAAAGAGAATAAACAAAAATGTAAGGGAAGTCCATGAAAGAGCATTTAGCAAACAGAGCCAAGAAACCATGAATTTTGGAGTCATATCTAAGTTTGGATCCTGCCCTGCTCAAAAACTAGCTTTTAATCATAGACCAAGTACTTAAATTTCTCTAAGATTTTTTGCAATGGATCTTTCTCCAGGTTGTTGAACCAGATTAAATAATACAAAAAAGCCCAGACATGTATTAGACACCAAATAAATATTATTTCTTTTCTTAAAAAGCAAATAATCAATTTGATGCAGTTGAATAATGCTTATACACATATGGTTCTCTATCATGAATTAAGACTACACAAAAAGTCAAATAGGCTGTGGTTCATAGAATCAGGACCAACTCTCATGCCAGAATTGAAGTAAAAGAACAAATGGCCAAAGATGAGACCAAAACTTTGGAACTTTAGTATCTTTTTTAAAGATTTTGTTTATTTGTTAATGAGAAAGATAGGAGGAAAGAAAGAACCAGACATCACTCTGGTACCAAGCATTACTCTGGTACATGTGCTGCCAGGGAGCAAACTCAGGACCTCACACTGAGAGTCCAATGCTTTATCCACTGTGCCATCTCCTGGACCACAGAACTCTAGTATCTAAAAGGGACATTGCCTCTTCAGAAAGAGGACTTTATATAGTTGATATTAAATCAGGTTTGTGTCATGTGAAGAAAGAGGTATGTCTTAAAAATTTGCTTATAGGCAAAAACTTCTATCATACTGCTGCCTTAATAGAATTAGACAGAGTGGCCAAGCTTACAAAAGTGTGGGCAGGGAGCCAGTAATAGAATCTCTCCAAGTGCTCAATAAAGGTAAGTCCCTAGAAAGTCTACATTTCTAACAAATCCCTTATACTATCATTCAGCCATCTAGTGATAACAGTTAATTGGACCTACCAGGAGTCTTCTGTTTCAATAGAATCTCCAAATCAGGGACCAAAACTCACATCAGGGCAAAAGTAATCCAGTATCCCCACCCCTGTAAGGTTTCCTATCTTCAGGAAAAGCAAGCAATTCCTTCTTTACTTTTTGACAGCTTATGGGTCATCAAAGAAATGTTATGGAAAATGTGTATATGCCTGTGTGTATTTTATTTTTGTGTCTATATATTAATATGAATGTGTTTATGTGTATCCATATGTGTATCTATATAATGCACATATTTGTGTGTGTGTGTGTTTGTGCTTGCATACATGTGTTCAAAGCCTGTTTCTGGTAGATCTATAGAAACCATCTACTGTGCTTGCTTTTGTGTTTGGTGTGATGAATGCATCTAAGTGCACCACGGGGAATTTTCTACCAAGTACTATATATCTGCTTTCTGAATGGAAGTTATTTTCATACATCTGAACTTGGAAAGCCATCCCACACTCAGTGAAGTCTTTAGGCTCTCAATTTCAATCCCATTGTTCTAGTGCAGAATCACACAAACTGTACATACACCTGAATACCTAAAAAGACATTCAAATTTAGACACTGCCTTAGTTGGCTCTTGGCAGAACCCAAATGTTGGCAACTCTAACTAGCTCCCAGGAGATACCTAAGTTGATGATCCCCTGACTGTGCTTTGAATAGACAACACTGAAGTTGATCTCATGTGTGACTGCTCAGAAGGCAGACTACCTGCAGTGGAATATAATGGTCAGACACTACTCCTGCCCAGGAACCTTTGACAACTATTTCTAGCTATATTAATTGAGCAAGCTCCTCTCTTTCTAGGTCCTTTACATTTGCCGCCTTCATTATTTTCAGGATCAACCACTGAAAATAAAATTTTGCAAAGTATATAGAAACAGACAGTAAGAGGCTGGATAGTATCCATTTTTTACAAGCAATTGTTTCATTGCTTTCTGCCATAGCTACCTATTTATTTTTCTTATAGTAGGTTTCTATGAAGTGCTGTCTCACTGCAAGCATAAAACACTGGCATTAGAATGCCTTCTGTGAATGTATTCCAGTTTGTTTTATTTCTGGAGCCCCCAAACATAGTCCCTAGAATCTATCTTGTGATTCTAAGTGGGGGGGGGAACAGTGCTCCAGTCTTTTCAGGCTAAGGATCTGTTTGTTTGGGGTGTTTATATTAGGAAGAGGCAAGAAGAGCATTACTGAACATTAGTCCCTTAATATGAGGGATACCATTGGAAATATAGGAGCCCTAATTCAGAAAATTTGGCATTTGTTAACTGTGGAGCTGATTTTCATATGTTAACATTTTTGAAAACTCACTAGAAATGTCAGATCTCTTTATAATTCTTTATATGTGATTTCTTTCTAGCAAGTGATTGGGAAGACAAGGCTGTATTAATAATAACTTCACTCATATCCATATGTTTTCATCTATATTGTTAATATGCCTTTTGAAAAATTATGAACTACTTAGTAAAACACTAGCATTCCCTATTATAATGTTAGATTCAGTGTTCTATGTTTTCCTTTGTTAGGAACAAACATGATATACTTTTCCTTCCTCATCTTGGCCAATCCAGCAATTTAAAGAGAAAAACTCTGACTTTGCCTAAATTGTTCTATCAAGGTACAATCATATTCCTTTTAAAAAATTTTATTTGTTTATTTATTTATTAGTTTTACTTTTTTGTATGCCTCTAGAGTTATTTCTGGGACTCAGTGCCTGCACTATGAATTCACTGCTCGGCTATCCTTTTTTTTATTATTGTTTTTGTTGTTGCTGTTGTTGTTGTTATTGGATAGGACAGAGAAATTGAGAGAGACAGGAGAGACAGAGAGGGGGAGAGAAGCAGAGACCCGAAGACCTGCTTCACCACTTATTAAGCAGCCTCCTCCCCCACAGGTGGTGAGCTAGGGACTCAAATCCCTATCCTTGTTCATTCTTGAGATTCGCACTGTGTGCTGAACCCGATGCGCCACCAGCCCTCCCACAAACACACACCATCTTATTTCTTTAAAGGAATAGAACAAAAGCTATAAAAGTTTATTTGAAAAGAGAAAATACTTAGGATTATCAAAGCTATATTGAGAAAAAGAGCAAAAATGGAGGTATCACACTTTCTGACCTCTAATTTAAGGCTATTGTAACCAGTAATACAGTGTTTAGTACTGGAACAAAATAGACACACATACCAGTGAAATAGAATTGAAATTCCAGAAATAAGCTCCCACACCTATAGACATCTTTTCTTTTTTTTGACAAGGGGGCCCATAACATTAAACAAATAGTGTTGGGAAAATTGGGTTAAATTAACTTTTAAACTAATAAATAATCCTTAGAAGAACTTTAGTTTTAAAATAAAAATCACTATTCCAGAGGTCTTAGTTTCTAACATTTCTAACATAATGCTGTGGCTCACTAAAATGTTCAGGAGTCCAACTCTGATATTATAAAATAGGGTCAAGTTCCTTTCTTATATTATTAGTTCTATGAAATTCAGTCATCATTCTGCATTCATCCTAATCAATATTATCCCTTCTATCTCTCTTTCCATTATTTTGAGAGGGATCTGGAGTCTGGCTTTCCCAATTCCAACAGATTTGTTTATTTGGCAAATGCAGATTTATTCCTGTAGTCTATCTATAGCTTATGCTGGACAGGTTCCTTAGAAGTGGAAGCTTGAGATTCAAATCCCAAATATTTGTTGTTTTTAGACATGGATGTTTACATTCAGGTAAAGTCAAGTCCCTGGCAATGTGAGGACAGAAGACCAGACTTTTGTTATTAAATGAAATTACCTCCAAGGCTTTGTTTTGATTGCATTTGTTTAGCATTATTCTCATTGTAGCATTAAAACACAGCGTAAATATATAAAATTCACTGTCTGTAAGTGTTCCTTTCTCTGCATATGTTGAAAGACTGTCCATTTAATTTCTTCTTGATTAAAGTACCCATATGTTATTTTATCTATGAAAGTAAGTAGTGTGTGTGTGTGTGTGTGTGTGTGTGTGTGTGTGTGTGTGTGTGTACATAAGCATATGTGTACAAATTTGCTAACAAAAAGGTGAAGAAATAGTGTCAAAGTAAAAATAACATTTACCAAGGTATCTAAACATACCTGGCTTCATATGTGATCACTTCCTTCAAATTCTCTGCATATGCATTCATTGTACATGTATGATATACAATCTATCTTGCAAATATTGACACAATATTTCAGGTAAGCAACTTTTAAAATCATATTATCTAGTGACTGTATTCTAGCCTATAATTACATAGCATCCATTCAAATAGTCCAGTTTCACTGGAAATTTAGGGGATGCCAGTATTATTTCACTGCCAGAAATGGCACTTAAGTTAATATTTCCATGTGTAGCAATCTGCTCAAATAAAAACAGAAGTAAGACATACAGATCAGTCAGAGATTTTGTTGCATTTTGTTATGCTACCCTCCAAAAAAGGATGTTGGTTACAATTGCATCTAGAAGAGGATGACTGTGCTGCTATTTATTTATTTATTTATTTATTTATTTATTTATTTTGCCTCCAGGGTTATTGCTAGGGCTTGGTGCCTGCACCATGAATCCACTGCTCCTGGAGGCCATTCCCCCACACACACATTTTTGTTGCCCTTGTTGTTATTATTGCTATTGTTGCTATTGCTGGTTTTGTTGGATAGGACAGAGAGAAATCGAGAGAGGAAAGGAGAGAAAGAAAGACACCTGTAGACCTTCTTTACCACCTGTGAAGCGACCCCCCTCGAGGTGGAGAGCCAAGGGTTTGAAGCAGGATCCTTAAACTGGTCCTTGGGCTTCATCCCATTTGCATTTAATCTGCTGTGCCACCCCACATACACACCTCTCATGCTGATTTTTAAAATGTTAACTTTGGAGACTGATTTCACAGGCCAAACTCAGACTCTAACTCTTAACCTCTACGTATATCTGTTCCCTCTTGGCAAATAGTTCACAAGGATTTTATGAGGAGCAAATGAATTGATATAAAAGAGAGCCCACATAAACAATGGATAGCTATGGTTAATATTTCCTAGGTGTGGGTGTTTTTATTAGCACAACTTAATAAATGAAAAAACTGAGATGAAATGTACAGGTCAAGGTCACATAGCCAGAGAGAAGTTGTGCTGCAAAGGTCCTTTTCAGATTGAGATATTGTCAATTTAGGGACCAAGGAAAAGTATCGCTGATGCCACCGAGTTAAATCAAGACTGAATTGGGCACAGAAAGTGAAAAAGTAAGATCACTGAAATTCACCGGAAATACCTTGAAGAATTTCCTGTTTCCAAAACAAATAATAAAACTGACTTTTTCATTTATTTAATAATGATCGACAAGAAAAAGGGGTAAAATTCTACACCATTCCTATCACCAGAGTTCCATATTTTATCCCTTCTATTGAAAGCTTTCTATTCTTTATGCCTCTGGGAATATAGACCAAAGACTTTTATGGGGTGCAGAAGGTGGGAGGTATAAGTTCTGTAATTGTTTCTCCATTGGACATGGGCATTGCAGATTGATTCATACCCCCAGCCTGTTTCCATCTTTCCCTAGTGGGGTAGGACTCTGGGGAGATGTGATTCCAGGGTACAAACATCGGTGAGGTCGTCTGCCCAGGGAAGTCAGGTTGGCATCATGATAGTATCTGCGACTTGGTGGCTGGAGAGCATTAAGACATAAAGCAAAACAAACTGTTTAATAATCAGGAACTTAAAGGTAAGAATATAGCAGATGAGGTCTCCATTTTGGAAAAAGCTAAAATGTCTATTTTAGTATATTCCAAGGTACCCGTGACTTTACTAGTTTTTGCCTGAGCCTGGCAGCTAACATGTAGGTAGGCTAAAGGTATTATCTGGGGAAATGGTATCAAGTTGAAAATAGGACTAGAAGGCTGAATCAAGGCAGGGAGTAGCTCTGAAACACGGGG
Source organism: Erinaceus europaeus (assembly GCF_950295315.1). NCBI lineage: Eukaryota > Metazoa > Chordata > Mammalia > Eulipotyphla > Erinaceidae > Erinaceus > Erinaceus europaeus. The sequence continues at coordinate 123,120,768 of NC_080163.1, read as the reverse complement.
AAAAGTATATAAACTCCATTAACTATTCTTCTTCTTCTTCTTCTAGCGTTTGCCCTTCTTCCATAGCCAGTCAACAGCATCAGGTTGAGCCTGATGTAAAGTTTCGAGAACCCATTGATCTGATTTGGGGGCCCATGTTCAGCACATGAGCCTGTGTAAACTCTGCATCCCTGTAGGTCTGAGCTGGCTTTCTTTGGTGATAGGCAGGAACATTCTAGGTTGCACTCATTTCAATATAAAGCTGACTTTTTAAAGATGGAGATACAGGGTGGAGAAAGGGTGGAAAGGAGAGAGGGAACACAACACCTAAACTTCCTTCAGTGCAGTGAAGGCTAGGCCCAAACCTGGGTTGTGCATATGGCAAAACAGCACACAATCAAAGTGATTTTCCTGGCTCAATAAATATGCTTTTTAATACTCATTTTTTTTAATCTTTGAGATGTGAATTTATTCTCATGTCAGAGTTTTTTTAATGTTTTTTAAATGTTTTGATTATCTTTATTTATTTATTTGATAGAGACAGTCAGAAATTGAGAGGAAAGGGGAGAGATAGGCAGAGATACACCTGCAACACTGCTTCACCACTTGTGAAGCTTTCCCTCTGCAGGTGGGGACCAGGGGCTTGAACATGGGTCCTTGTGCATTGTAGCAGGTGCGCTCAATCAGATGCGCCACCACCCGGTCCCTCATGTCAGAGTTTTTAATGGAATTTTGAAATTCACTCTAGGTTACAAACACCTGGTAGACAGGAATTCCCATTTTTGTCATTCAGAATACTGCAAACACGTCCTTGATTTAGGAAAGCTCTGTGTTTACTTACTGACCCGAATTTCTCCTAAAAACTCTCATAAGCGCTTTCAGTTATGTCTTAATGTAGTCTGTTCATAACTGCTTAGTCAATTATTTTTATTAGCATACCATTCCTTTTAAACATAATGGTGTTGGAAAAACAATATAAGCAATATAAGAAACAATATAAGCAAATTTTCTCAGCTATGGCTGATTGCTAGTGTTTTCTTCCTTTTTCCTTTTTTATTTTTTGGACTACCTTTGCAGATTTGATGAATTAATTGCAAATTTCCCACGGGGAACTTGCAGGAACTGATCTTTATCCTTTATTCTGTAATGTTTAGTTTCTATTCTAGTCCCAGTGACTACCCATTGAGACCAAAGTTTGAATATTGCCAAGAGCTCATAAAATCACTGATATAACCTACTTTCTCTAGAGAACCTGACTTCAATTTTCATAATGAATTAATGCCTTATTTCTCCCCCAATCTCTTTGCACCAATAGCTGTTTGTGGAGACTACTGATGGAAATGGCAGAACTCTCGAGGGGCCAGTCCCTCTAGAAGTCATTGTGATTGATCAGAATGATAATAGACCAATCTTTCGGGAAGGCCCCTACATTGGCCATGTCATGGAAGGGTCCCCTACAGGTATGTTAAGTTGCCTTACTTTTAATTAATATGGCGGCATGGGAAGTGGCAAGCTATCAGTACTGAGGATTCTATACTCTGTTGTATTGCCCTCCAGTAGTTCAACACTGTTTCCCTAGACAGAGGAAAGAGCTGGGAATCTGCTGCTCAGAACATGGCTACAGTGATGTGAATGATAAAAAAATATTGCTTTAATTTTCTCTAAAGGCAATCCTTCATGGATTACTGATATCTAAGCCTTTAGCTCATGGTTGCTATTGGACACATTTGAATTGTAAATATCTAGCTCACTCCTGTGGAAAAAGCTGAGTTTTTTAGTATAGAAGTGTTTTGAAAAAAATTAAGGCCCCCATTTAAAACTTATTAGTTCTTTTGACTTTCAATAAGAACCATCCTGGAAAACCAGGCAGAAATTTTCTCCAATCTTTAGAAGATGTGCATGAAGAAGCCTTTTGTCTTCAGTCAAAGAGCTAGAGGCGAAACATTTCATTTCTTTCTCTGGAAATGTATGTGTCTACTGTTATGGAAATCACTCCAGGTTACAACAGAGCTCTTGTTATCTTTTCTCTTATTTAACCTTTCTGTCAGGGAAGGTTTTAGAATTTAGAAATCTTTTTTTTTTTTAATGTCCAGTTGATACTAATTCATCTGTGTCCAGCAAAAGAAATTACTTCTGAATATAATGATTGAGAAAGCATAAAATAAAGTGGAAAAAATATCAATTATAAGACTGGGTTTTGATTTTAAGCATCAGAATATATTTGGTTAAAAAAAAAGTGCTATGTTGAGGGTATCAGTGTCATTGTGTCTAGCTGATACCAAAACAAACAGGCAAGGCAGGACACAGATGCTGAGAATGACTTTGACTGGTTATTTCCCCACATTCTCTTGACTGATGAGATATACCACTAACATGGAGCTACAAGAGGTTCTGGAAGCATTGTCATGGTAACCTCCCTAGACTACCAGATGAATAAATATGTGTAAGGTGCCTCAAACATCCCTTTCAGCTTCAAGGATCTAGATCTGTATATACTTCTTGAAATCTACCCCCACAACCAGGTCAAAGTGACAATCCTCTTGGATTTGGATGTGTTGTATAAAAATGAGAAAAATTCTAACTATTAGACCAGCAGGGAGCCAAATTCCATAACTAACCCGGAAGGCATTTTGGGAGGAGTAGGTGGAATAGCCTGGGGAGATGGAGAGCAGACAGGTCAAGGTGAGCTAAATCACTTCCTGACAGACTCTCCATGCAACACCTTTTAGGCTGCTTTTGGAAAGTTGATTTTCAGTGGGTAAGACTTTGGACTTAGGTTTTGATGTTTATAGAAATATTAAACAAGCAGATGTGCAGGAAAAGCTAGGAGAACTGGCTGGCAAAGATATTAAGGAGACTGGAGTTTGAACAGAAAAATGATTCTTGGTTCCCATTTGCAGTACCTGAGCCCTGCATGTGAGTGACTAGAATTTGAGATTTGCTGGAAAAGTGTTCTAAATGTAAATGACAATGGCTACATTTGAGGCAGCTGTGAGCTTGAGCATGTCTTTGTATATTATGTGTGTATATGATTAGATGGTGTCCAATTTTCCTCATACTGTGCCCTTCCTTAAAGTTTCAAAAAGAATTTCAAATTTTATTGCTTTAGATACATGTCATATTTTCAAAGAAAAATGGAATCCTCTGTGCACATTGAATTCCTTAAATCACAAAGCAATTCGACTAGGTTAGACACATCTCCAGCAAAACATAAACCTCCTCAAAATTCTACTTATGATTGGTATTATCCTATAAAACACATAAAAAAATTGGGTAGCTCTGTGGTCTACCTTCTTACAGCTATGCATAATTTGCCCTGCATTATTGTTTCTTGTTTAGCACCCTCTGTATTTGACTATAAAGTGGGAATTGAAATGGAGTCAGTTAAATGTGGGGTCATGAATGTGGAAATGTTGTGAAAACTTTTAGAGGAAAACATTATATTACTTAGTGCCTGTAGGAGACCTCAGACAAGAAGGTGCAGAAATCTATGAGAACAGCAGCCCACCCCTACCACCCACCTGCTCTCCTCTATCAGACAGCACTAGCCAGGGTTTGAGAACCAGGGTTTGAGTCCCACCCTTCTGTGACCAACACTGGATATCATGCTCCCATAGACTCCCTCCCCACCCTGTCTCATTTTAAATGTTCTAGGCTCCCCCTGGGTCCCTTCCCACCCAACCTTTCCCAGTCTCTCCTTAGCTTAAATCATTTTTCAGTGGTAAAGAAAAACATACCCCCCCCCAATATTCTACATCAGTTATCACTTCTCCTATTCCCATAATACCCTGCTCACCTAAGTGTTGAAGACTTTGCTCTGGATCCAGTTTACAGAGGGGGACGCATGCCCTGAAAAGGTTCAGTAACTTTGTCCATTTCACACAAGTAATATATGAGGTATGTTATTCAGTACTTAACCTGCATTATCTAGCTTCAAATGATGTGCTATTTCAACTGGCCCACAAATGTGAGCTCTCCTAGTATCTAACTTAGTATTTACTTAGTGCTAAGAGCTTTAGACATACTGCGTCATTCTCTCCACTAAGCCTTGTCCTTCTCTGAAGGATGAATGCCTACTGTCCATCATACAGAAAACAGAATCTGGATGAGATCCAGGTCCTTGCCCAAAGTCACACAGCTGGGGCATGAGCCAGCATCACTGTCTGCACGTCGGACTTCAAATCATGAAACTCTTCCCAGGCACCATGGCAATAGAGCCTCCTTCTTTCACATTCACCCTCGTGGGTTAGTATTTGTGTATTTCTGTCTAATGAACTGACAGAAAATGAACAGCCTTTGGACCAACTGTGCAGGCGTGTTGAATTCCTGTTAGTGTAATGTGAGCTGTTACTCAGTCTCTAGGCTTAAATAATGGTAAGATATCTATAATGGGGTTTGTGCCACTACTCATGTGACTTTTTCTGAGTCCACAAAACCAAAACCAGCTCTATAGGGTGTGACCTGAGCAATTTCACAGAATCCCACACTCAGAAGGGCCTCATGCTTGGCTTAATTCTCTATTGTTACTATCTTAGAATTCTTAATATTGGTTGAACAGTGGGTGGACCTCATATTTCCTTTTTTTAAATGAAATAAAATTTGTTCATTTATCATTTCTACATAATATGTGAGCTTTTCCTAAAGACTTCATTACTTTTAAATTATATTGCTTTGTCTCCACCATCATGCCCCAGAGCCCCTGAAGCCCCACAAATAATCTAAGTGATCAACACATAGCAATGGGGCCTAAACTGGGATTGGTGATCTATTCATGTCCTTAACAAAACAAGACCTCTGGCAGGTTCCTGGATCTACTAGAAAGAAGTATTTAGACTTGTCTGTAAATGCGGTGGGGAAATAATACTAGTCCTAGAGAACTATATGCAAGGATTAAATGAGATAGTGTACTTCACTCAATACTTAGAATGTAGTAAATTTTCAGAACTGCCAGTGTACTGTTAATGCTTCAATTATTCTTATTATTCTAGCAGCATTCCCTTTAGGGAAGGTAAGGCAGAAAGACATGCAGTTTGTGTGAAGGAACATTCATCTCCCGACAAACCAGGCATCATTTTTGTGTTCTAGTGTACTTGGATGCCCTCAGCTCCAATCCATCACAGGGGGAAGGTCACCCATATTTATCTGTACGTGCAGACAGGGGACTATTTCCAGCTGCTCAGCACTAAACTCCTGGGTATTGTTCTGGTGAGTCATTACAGAATGAAGGAAGATCAACAGAAAATAATGGTCTTTGAACTTTTCAGATTATTAGCTGTAGCTTTTGTAGAGTCTCAGGGTTTGATTTATGGTACTCAAGCCCCAGCCCTGTAGATCTGTGTGAGCCCAGTGTTTTCTGAATATGCAAGGCATGCCAAGACCTTATACATATGGGGCAAAGGGATGAGATCCTAGAGGACATGCCTACAGTGTCTTGTCTCCACCAATTCCTGAGTGTTTGACCACCTTCAGTTCTCTGGAGACATTTAAGAAGAGTTAATTTTGAGTAATGTTGTGCAGTTCTTACTCCAAAAGCAGCCCATGAGGTGAGGATTAAAAGCATGTGGACTAGGGGCTGGGTGGCTATGCACCTGGTTAAGCACACGTTACAATGCACAAGGACCTGGGTTTGAGACCCAGTCCCCACCTGTAGGGGGAAAGCTTTTCAAGTGTTGAGGCAGTGCTGCAGGTGTATCTTTTTCTCCCTCTGTCTTTCTCTCCCCCTACACTCTCAATTTATGGTTGTCTCTATCCAATAAATAAAGATAATAAAATATTTTTTTAAAAGGGCATGTGCATTGCACGGAAGGGATCAGTGATAACTGCTATAGTAAAGGGAAACGAGCCAATTGAGGTGCCACCTGGAGCCAGCTACCAGATTGAACGATGGAGAGCTTGATGGGGGGTGGTGGCAGTGAAAGAGTCTAGGAGAAAAATGCTCACATTAGAATTATCCTAGCTCTGGTGCTGGGAACTGTGTTAGTTACATTTAAAAAAAGAAAAAAGACATTGGTTAACACATGTCTGTCCCCAGGGAGACTTTCATTCCCAGGAACTTTCAGTCAGCTGTGAACACGACACACTGGGTTCCAGCAGTTCCAGGGAAACCTTCCAATGAGAATCAGAATCTGGCAGTTGTTTTCACCTCTACTAAACTCATCCCTTTGCTCATTGGGCCTATCTGAATGTCAGGGAAAATGGCACCAACTGCCTTTATAGTGGGGCTTTAGAGATGTCAGGAAAGAGAGGAAATGGAACATCTTAATTGCCAAGCTTCATGATGGAGAATGATCAATATGACACTGACTTTCTTTATCAGTGGTGCAGTTGATCTTGCTCTTTAATTAGGAGCTGGACCTAGAAATATGTGTTCTAACTCCTAAGAGATTCAGTTGCATAGATGTGTATCGATGCTTCCTGTTGAGTTCATGAATCAGAAGGAAGCATTGACAGATAAATACCCAATTCAAACATCTCAAAGTCAAAGACTCTGATCTTCTTTGATTCTTCTCTTGTTCCCTATATCACCAACCCCACCCCACTGAGTATCTACTCTACTGGCATGATTCTAAGACCTAGAGTACAGTTATGGACCTGTCAGGTACTATTCATTTATTCCTGGTAGATATAGACAGGCAGGAAGACTGTTACCAAATGAAGATGTAAGAAGTGAAATATGGTGAATGCTACAGTGAAGTCATCCAAAGTGTTTGCAGGGATCTAGTTCATGTATGGATTTTATTTTCATTTTTCTTCTACCTGTGTCTCTGTTTTGCAAGACAGTTATCTTAGTTTATAGACAAACCTACCTACCATGTAGACATGAGTAAAAACATTCCACCCAGTGACTGTCCTTCTTTGGGGATTGCTATTTTCTGAAACAGCTCAGGCTAAATAGAGATAATTTCAGTAGTTTATAGTTGAGAAGTAGCTCATAGAGAGTTCTCAATTTATTTGTACAACCTGGTAGTTAAGGCTTTTACTACCTATTTACTTGTAGTAACAATGAACTATAATGTGGTTTCTTAGTCTATTAGCTATCTAGTTTTTCTTTATTGGTATTTTCAAACATTTACTCTGTTCTGAGGTATTTCAGTCAATGCCATTGTATTCTGGAATACTGGGTATGTGACTATTTTATTTTTCTTGTATGTGTAGATACATTTCTTTTTTAGGGACCTAGGCTTGAGCCACCACTCTCCACCAATAAGGGGGAAGTTTCACAAACCAAGAAGCAAATACTTTTGCGCTCTCTCTCTCTCTCTCTCTTTCTCTCCAATTTCTTTCTGTAATATCAAAGAAAAAAAAAGTCTCCAGAATCAGTAGGTTCACAGTGCTAGCACCTAATCCCAATGACAACCCTGGTGGCAATTAAAAAAAAAATAGCAATTCAGGGTTGGGGGGAAGCTGTGGTGAGCATGTTAAGCATATACATTGCCATGCACAAGGACCTCAAATTCAAATCCCTGCTCCCTACCTGCACTGATAAAGCTTCACCAGTGATGAAAGCAGTGCTGCAGGTGTCTCTCTCCCTCTGTCACCCTCTCTCTCTCAAATTCTCTCTGTCCTAGCAAATAAATTAAATAAATAAAATGGCCACCATGACTGATGGATTTATAATGGAGACACTAAGCCGCAGTGATACATTAGGTAATAAAAAAAGAAGCAATTCAGATTTTTTTAAATTTCTTTATTGGGGAATTAATGTTTCACATTCAACAGTAAATACAATAGTTTGTACATGCGTAACATTTCCCAGCTTTCCCTATAACAATACAACCCCCACTAGGTCCTCTGTCATCCTTTTTGGACCTGTATTCTCCGCCCCCCCCCCCCCCACACACACACACCCCAGAGACTTTTACTTTGGTGCAATACGCCAATTCCAGTTCAGGTTCTACTTGTGTTTTCTCTTCTGATCTTGTTTTTCAACTCTGCCTGAGAGTGAGATCATCCCATATTCATCCTTCTGTGTCTGACTTATTTCACCTAACATGATTTTTTTCAGCTCCATAAAAGATGGGCTGAAAATGGTGAAGTCACTGTTTTTAATAGCTGAGTAGTATTCCATTGTGTATATATACCACAACTTGCTCAGCCACTCAGCTGTTGTTGGACACCTGGGTTGCTTCCAGGTTTTGGCTATTACAAATTGTGCATTTGTGTAGGGAGTTGGGTGATACTGCAGCAGGTTAAGCCGCACATAGTGCAAAGCGCAAGGACCAGCATGAGAATCCCAGTTCGAGCCCCAGGCTCCCCACCTTCAAGGGAGTCCCTTCACAGGCGGTGAAGTAGATCTGCAGGTGTCTCTCTCTCTCCTCCTCTCTATTCCCCTCCTCTCTCCATTTCTCTCTGTCCTATACAACAATGACTACATTAATAACTACAACAGTTTAAAAAAGGGCAACAAAAGGGAATAAATATTTTTTAAAACTATTTTTTTAAAAAGGAGAACATGTGTATGCACAGATCTTTTTGGATGGCTGTGTTGGGTTCCTTAGGATATATCCCCAGGAGACGAGTTGCAGGATCATAGGGTAGGTCCATTTCTAGCCTTCTGAGAGTTCTCCAGACTGCTCTCCACAAGGATTGCCCAATTTATATTCCCACCAGCAGTGCAGGAGGGTTCCTTTGACCCCACAACCTCTCCATCATTTGCTGCTGCTACCTTTTCTGATGCATGACATTCTCACAAGAGTGAAGTGATATCTCATTGTTGTCTTTATTTGCATTTCTCTGTCAGTCAAAAACTTGGAGCATTTTTTTATGTGTTTCTCGGCCTTTTAGATCTCTTCTGTGGAGAATATTCTGTCCATGTCCTCTCCCCATTTTTGAATGGGGTTATCTGTTGTTGAGTTTGGCAAGCCCTTTATACATTTTGGTTATTAGCCTCTTGTCTGATGTATGACGTGTAAAGATCTTCTCCCATTCTGTGAGGGGTCTCTTAGTTTAGGTAGTGGTTTCTTTTGCTGTACAGAAGCTTTTTAATTTGATGTAGTCCCATAGGTTTTTTTTTTTTTTTTAATTTTTTTATTTAAGAAAGGATTAGTGAACAAAAGCATAAGGTAGGAGGGGTACAACTCCACACAATTCCCACCACCCAATCCCCATAACCCACCCCCTCCCATGATAGCCTTCCCATTCTCTAGCCCTCTGGGAGCATGGACCCAGGGTCGTTGAGGGTTGCAGAAGGTAGAGGGTCTGGCTTCTGTAATTGCTTCCCCGCTGAACATGGGCGTTGACTGGTCGGTCCATACTCCCAGTCTGCCTCTCTCTTTCCCTAGTAAGGTGTGTCTCTGGGGAAGCTGAGCTCCAGGACACATTGGTGGGGTCTTCAATCCAGGGAAGCCTATCCAGCATCCTGGTGGCATCTGGAACCTGGTGATTGAAAAGAGAGTTAACATACAAAGCCAAACAATTTGTTGAGCAATCATGGATCCCAAGCTTGGAATAGTGGAGAGGAAGTGTTAGGGAGGTACTCACTGCAAACTCTAGTGTAATCCTGCTTTCAGGTATATATTTTGCAGTAGTTTATGGATACGTGTGCACATACGCTCTCTCTCACAGAAACTGGTGTATGTCTAGGTTATGGGACTTTGTTAGAAAGTGAACTACCTGAGATGAAATTAGAGTGTACTATAAAAGGAAAGGTCTCACCCGAGTAATGAAGCTGAAGGGTTGTCATTCCACACGTGAAGTCTCTGGATACACTCTGAGGTGAAGCATGTTGAGATGGCAATCGTTGCTTTGGTTAGGTTGTGATCGGCGGATGCAATATTATTTGGTTTGGATTGGGAGATGCATACGGGAAAGTGAGCCCTATCCAAGGGTGCCAGGACTGGGGGAAGTAGGGGCTCTATAGTGAAGTGCCCAACAACAGATGAATGGCTGAGAAAGCTGTGGTATATATACACAATGGAATACTATGCAGCTATCAAGAACAATGAACCCACCTTCTCTGACCCATCTTGGACAGAGCTAGAAGGAATTATGTTAAGTGAACTAAGTCAGAAAGTTAAAGATGAGTATGGGATGATCCCACTCATCAACAGAAGCTGACTTAGAAGATCTGAAAGGGAAACTAAAAGCAGGACCTGATCAAATTGTAAGTAGGGCACCAAAGTAAAAACCCAGTGGTGAGGGGTAGACATGTAGCTTCCTGGGCCAGTGGGGGGTGGGAGTGGGCGGGAGGGATGGGTCACGGTCTTTTGGTGATGGGAATGGTGTTTATGTACACTCCTAGCAAAATGTAGACATATAAATCAGTAGTTAATTAATATGAGAGGGGGAAATCAATTGTATGTCTCAAAGGTTCTCAAAAGACAAACTGAATCTTTTTAATAGATAGGCTACGTATTTGATATGCGGACTCTCTCAAAAGCCTAGACCAAGTAGATTAGAAGCTTCCAATAGCACAGCTATATACAAGATACTGGGTACTGTACAGCAAACCATAACAAAGGGACTTTTCAAAGTTAACCCAATTAACAAATAATGTGATGATAATATTAACTATTGATTGTCTTTTTGAACCCTAAGACATCAGGAACCTCACATCTTCACTATAGAGTCCCATAGGTTTATACTTGACTTAGTCTTCTTTGTAATTGCATTCATTTCATTGAAGATGTCTTTAAAATTTATGTGGAAAAGAGTTCTGCCAATATTTTCCTCTAAATATTTAATAGTTTCTGGTCTAACATCCAAGTCCTTGATCTTTACTTGGTATTTACTTTTGTATTTGGTGAAAGACGGTGGTTCAGTTTCATTATTCTACATGTTTCAACCCATTTTTTCTAACACCATTTGTTGAAGAGACTCTGCTTTCCCCATTTAATAGTCTGGGCACCTTTGTCAAAGATTAGATGTCATAAGTGTGGGAGCTTACTTCTGGGCTCTCAGTTCTATTCCACTGGTCAGTGTGTCTATTCATGTTCCAGTACCAAGCACTTTTGATGACAATGGTCCTATAATACAGTTTGAGATCTGGGAGTGTGATGCCTCCACTTCTGTTCTGTTCTTCTCAAGATTGTTTTGGCAATTCTAAGTCTTTTCTGGTTCCAGATAAACATTTGGAGCATTTGTTCTATTCTCCTAAAAAATGTAATTGGGATCTTGATGGGGATAGCATTAAATTTGTATATGGCTCTGGGTAGTATATTCATTTTAATGATGTTAAGTCTTCCAACCCATGAACATGGAATATCTTTCCACTTCTTTGTGTCTTTTTCTACGTCCTGGAGTAGTGACTCATAATTTTCAGTATACAAGTCTTTCACTTCTTTGGTTAGGTTTACTCCTAGGTATTTTATTGTTTTTGTTGCTATAGTAAAAGGAATTAATTTCTGGATTTCAGTTTCTTCTAACTTAGTGTTTGCATAGAGGCATGCCACTGACTTTTGAATGTTAAATTTGTAGCCTGACACCTTACTGCATTTCCTGATGCTTTCCAAAAGCTTCTTGCTAGATTCCTTAGGTTTTTCTATGTATACAATCATGTCATCTGAAAATAGGGAGAATTAGTCTCTTGAATTATTCTCTTGAATTATTCTCTTCCAATCTGTATCCCTTTAATTCCTTGCTCCTGCCTGATTTCTATGGCAAGAACTTCCAACACTATGTTGAATAGTAATGGTGATAGTGGGCCGCCCTGTCTAGTACCTGATCTGAGGGGAAACGCTTCCAGGTTTTCACCATTGAGTATGATGTTGGCTGTAGGTTTGCTATATAGAGACTCCACTATCTTGAGGAATTTTCCATCTACTCCCATTTTTTGTAGCGTTTTGATCATAAAGGGGTGTTGGATTTTGCAAAATGCTTTTTCTGCATCTATTGATATGACCATGTGGTTTTTGGTCCTGCTTTTGTTGATGTGATGGATCACATTGATTGATTTACGTATAGTAAACCAGCCTTGCATCCCTGGGATAAATCCCACTTGGTCATGATGAATAATCTTTTGAATCCGGTTGACTAGAATTTTGTTCAATATTTTAGCTTCTGTGTTCATCAGAGATGTTGGTCTGTAGTTTTCTTTTTTGGTTGTGTCCCTGTCTGTTTTTGGTATCAGAGTGATGCTGGCTTCATAGAAGCTGGGAGGAAGTACTCCAGTGTCTTCAATCTTCTGGAAGAGTCAAATGTAGAGGTATTAGCTCTTCTTTGAAGGTTTTGTAGACTTCATTTGTAAAAATATCTAGTCCAGGAATTTCATTTTGGGGATGGTTTTTGGTAATTGTTTCAATTTCATTAGCTGTGATGGCCTGTACATAATATCTAATTCATCTTTATTTAATTTTGGAAGTTCATATGTATCTAGGAAATCGACAAACAAAATTGACAAACCTTTAGCTAGACTCACAAACAAAAAAGGGTGAAGACCCAAATAAATCGGATCGTAAATGAAAGAGGAGATATCACAACAGACACCACAGAAATTCAGCATATCATGCGAGGCTTCTATGAACAACTATATGCCACCAGGTTAGAGAACCTGGAAGAAATGGATGTTTCAATATTATTTTAACCCCTGAGTTGGAGCACAGTGGTTTAAAAGCCTCTTTTGTTCTTTTTCTTCATTGTAGGCTGTGGGCTTTTAAACTATAATTAGGCTTCTTAGCTTAATCCCTCACTCCTGACCAAGAGATAAAGCAGGGTGGGGAGAGATAATACAGTGGTTATGCAAAGAGACTCTGACACCCCAAGGATCCAAAGCTCCAGGATAAATTCATCTTCTCTGCCAAGCCAGGCAGCACTGCTGGACCCTGTCAGTTTCTAAACAAGTCCCATTTATAGTCTGTAGGTCCTGAGGCAACTATTCACTATGTTCTCATCAGGAGAACGACATGGAAAGGCTCATACCACACAACCCCACCGCTAGGCCACTGAGGTATAGATCTTCTCCTGAGTTTCCTGGTTATTTCTTTGTCCCCTGGTGTCAGCACAGGGCCTCCCCGCTGCTGCTCCAGCCTCTGAGGGTAGTAGCAATGGACACTCACAGTTGCATCTGGTGAGTCTTAGGGGAGTCCTCTCTTCCCTTCAGCTATCTTTTTGTTGGTGAAACAGACTGGAGGTGGTACCTCAACTGGTAAACTACTGGACTGTTACTGTCATTTAATCTCTCCCTAGGCTCCTCTCTGACCAGGAGCCATACATATTTGAACTTACTGGTGATTTGGTGGGTTCCTGAAGTTGTTCTAGCCCTGCCTTGTTGCGGTCCCAGATGATCTCTTTTGGTAGTCCTAGTTGACCCAGGGGAAGAGAGGAAAGAAACACAACTGCTGCTCCGTAGCCCCGCCTCCCACAATTCAGATTTAAAAAGCTGAAAAAGAACAACCATCCTCAAATCTCACCACCCAGAGGTAAATACTTGTTGTAGTGGTGAATGTAGTTCAAGGGCTCTCTGGGCACCTCAACACTTACACAGTTATTATTATTTTTAATCTTTGTAATTTTTTAATTATAATTTGTAATGATTCCAAAATTGTTTATAAAATTATAAATTTTCAGGGATTTCACACTTGTATGTGTGTGCAATGTAGGTCACTAAACACAGTTTTTATTTCTTATTAATTTTTATTTTATTTTATTTTTGCCTCCAGGGTTATCACTGGGGTTTGGTGCCTACACTATAAATTCATTGCTCCTGCTGGCCATTTTTTTCCATTTTTATTGTTGCTGTTGGACAGGACAGAGAGAAATTTAGAGAGGAGGGGAAGATATAGAGAGGGAAAGAAAGACACCTGCAGACCTGCTTCACCACTTGTGAATCGACCCCCTGCAGGTGGGAATCTGGGGGCTTGAACCAGGATCCTTGAGTGGATACTTACTATTTGTACTATGTGCACTTAACCTGGTGTGCCACTTTGTGAACCACTAAACAGTTTTTACAAGTGGAATACTGCATTCTTTTATGTAAGTAACCTTTTTTATTCTGCAGTTTCCTATGGACATTTTTGTAAATCAATGATTATCAAGCTACATCACTTTAAGCACCACTGTCTAGTTAACTAAATTCCTATCAATATGAATTGTTTAATTTTTCCATACTTATAATAAAATTCTACAGGAAGAATACATATATTCCCACTCAATTTCTTTCATATAAGTACATATAACTGGGATTGAAAGATTAGTAGGTATGTTTATCCTATGTATATTGTGATGACACTTTTTCTTTTCTTTATTAGTGATTTAATAATGATTAACAAGATTTTGGGGTAAGAGGGGGACAACTCCATTTAATTCCCACCATCAGGGTTCCGTATCCCATCCCCTCCATTGGGAGGTTCCCTATTCTTTATCCCTCTGAGAGTATGGAACAAAAATTTTATGGGGGTGCAGAAGGTGGAAGGTCTGGCTTCTGTAATTGCTTCTCGACTAGACAACGATGTTGACAGGTCAATCTATACCCCCAGTCTGTTTCTACCTTTCCCTAGTAGAATAGGGCTCTTGGAAGGTAGGTCTCTAGGACATATTGGTTAGGTCATCTGCCCAGGAAAATCAGGATGGTGTCATGGTAGCTTCTGCAACTTGATGGCTGAAATGTGATGACTCTTTTAATCAGAGGATTTTACTGATACTTTGATTAAGTTCCTGCATGAGGATAAAATTGTCTTGCTTTTTACATATGAACCTACAGGTAGGCACTTTTCTTGTTTCTGTGGATTAGACCCATTATTGTCAAACTTTTGTAGTCGTTTTCCTAACTGTAACTGTAGAACCTAGGATTCCCCCTAGATTCTAGGGTTAAAGAAGAAGACTGACATAGTTTATCCTAGTCTCTCTTTAGTAGTCACTGTCAAGTTCTTAACCATATCTCGCCTTCTCTTTCTTTATCTCTTCACTTCTCTCTCTCTCTCTCTCTCTCTCTCTCTCTCTCCCTCACCTCTATTTAAAAAGGGGTGGGGGCAGAAGGGAGGCACTGACAGTGATGGGACCATGTAGACACTGAGCCCCAGTGATAACTCTGGTGACAAAAAAATAAAAATAACATTCAGTAGTCCTAGCCCACTAATTTTTATTTCATATACTTTAGACCCAGCTGGGAGCTGTCCCTTCATTATTCTATACTTGTAAGAGGGAAAATTTTATGAGATCAAATATTAAATATATGATTAATTAACTTAATCAAAATTATGGCTCAAAGTGGAAGGGGTAAAAGTAGCATATTAGTAGACTCAGAAACTTAGTGATCACTCTGTAGCCTTTTAAAAGAATAAATGTAACAGAAATTTTCAGCCTAAGTGGAAATCTGGTGACAGATGAGCCACTGCAAAATGAGAATGAAAAAGTCCCTGAGTTATTAAGACACCAAGCATAGATACCAGCTATTAGAATCTCTCCCTAACACCTAAGGATCCACTTCAAGTCACCCAGTTTTTAGTGTAATGACTAAAGCAGAGTGGCAGATTAAACAGGGCATGAAAGAGCATTTTTAGAAAGCGTGTGTTGCAAGTCAACTCTTGATGACCATTTCACTAAGCAAACTTATTCAATAAATATTTATTCAGCAGATATATAAGATGAATAATGACCAGGTCCTTAAAATACAGTAGTGGCCAACACCATTTATTATTCTATTGTAAAGACATTTTCATTTCCCTAGAGAAGAAATAAAATGAACAAGAGAATGTATTTTCAAAATATTAAATCCTTTATATAAAATAGAACAAAGTGATGTGATAGACTGACAAAGAAAGAGTTCTCTAAAGGGACATCTAAGATGAGAACAGATACTCTGATTTCTCTTCAGATCATATACATTTTTTGCCTTTAAAGATGAGAACAGAGAGAATAAAGGAGTTTACCATGCAAAAGGCTCACACATAAAGCAAGGTTATTCCAGGCAAAGGGATCCAAAAGTACAAAGGTCTAAGGATAGAGGGACAGAATGCTAGCCAGTAAAGAGGCAAGTTTAAGGAGATAAGCAAATACAAGATCATTCTGAACAGATTTCAACAAACCATGGACCATGAGCCAAGTCTGTCCCATTAGCTGTTTTCTTTTTTGAAATTGTTTGTTAGAATGCAGCCATGCCTAGTCATTTAAGTAGTGAATGTAACTTTTCATAGAATATTGGTGGTGTTGAATAGCTGGGGCAGAGACTATATGTCTCACAAAATCAAAAGCAAAACTAAGTATATTCTTAAGCCTATTTCTTTGAAGACTCTGTTGGGAGAAAAAAAAAAAAAAAAGCTTTGAAGATTCCTGATCTAGAGCTCCATAAATTTCTATTACATTTTAAGTTTACTAGGAAACCGTTGGGTGAATTTAAGCAGGAGAATGGTAAAATCTGATCTTACTATTAAAAATGATTTGTGCTACTTAATATGGAGCATAATACATAGCTCAGGGATATGTCAAGGTTTCAAATAGTAGACTCTGTCCTCAACTGGTAATAACAGTGGATCTGGAAACAAGTGGTTATATAAAATATTTTGGCACATTCATGGCCAGTGGGTGGGAGTACTAAATTCTGACTCATTTTTGGGCACAGATTACTGTAACTGATCTCTTCAATATGGTATTGTTCTAATGCCATATAGAACTTTAATAGATTTACAATTGTCCCTTACATATTAACTGAAGTTTACATTTGTTTTTCTTCCTAATATATAAGCCCAAGGGAACATATTATCTTCTATTCACCCTTGATTTCAGGACCGGCCAGAGTTCCAAGCATATAGTAGTCACTCAGTAAATTCAGTTTCATGAAAAAATGACCCCACACAATCAATGATTAATTACTGCACATTTCCCTTTGTATATTACTTTTAAATTAGTGTACTTTCTGGTAATTTATTCATTAATTCATCAAATGTCTCTTGAGTGCCTCTTATGTGCCAGATATACTGACTCTCAGTAAGGATGGAAGGGAACAATCCATAGAACAGCCATGGACCCTGACTCCAAAGCAAAGAATTTTCAGATCAACAAGGAATACAGCCAATAAACATATCCTGAGCCTGCTTCCAGGCCTGCATTTGAAATAGCGAAACAACTCACCAGAATTGAAGCAGGGAATTATCCCTAGTTATTGAAGAAGTGATAATCATTACTTTTGATTTTCTACTACTGGATGCCAGTCTAGATGCTATACCTATTACTTTGAAATATTTATTTTATTTTAATTTGATAGGACAGAGAACCTGGTTCTTTAGACATAGTAAATTATACATTCAAGTAGGTACACACCCCATCTTTTTTTTTAATTTTTTATTTAAGAAAGGATTAATGAACAAAAACATAAGGTAGGAGGGGTACAACTCCACACAATTCCCACCACCCAATCTCCATAACCCACCCCCTCCCATGATAGCTTTCCCATTCTCTAGCCCTCTGGGAGCATGGACCCAGGGTCGTTGAGGGTTGCAGAAGGTAGAAGGTCTGGCTTCTGTAGTTGCTTCCCCGCTGAACATGGGCGTTGACTGGTCGGTCCATACCCCCAGTCTGCCTCTCTCTTTCCCTAGTAAGGTGTGTCTCTGGGGAAGCTGAGCTCCAGGACACATTGGTGGGGTCTTCAATCCAGGGAAGCCTGGCCAGCATCCTGGTGGCATCTGGAACCTGGTGATTGAAAAGAGAGTTAACATATGAAGCCAAACAATTTGTTGAGCAATCATGGATCCCAAGCTTGGAATAGTGGAGAGGAAGTGTTAGGGAGGTACTCACTGCAAACTCTAGTGTACTACTGCTTTCAGGTATATATTTTGCAGTAGTTTATGGATACGTGTGCACATAAGCTCTCTCTCACAGAAACTGGTGTATATCTAGGTTATGGGACTTTACCCCCATCTTTTAATGGAATCCTTACAATTCTTTGACAATGGGAAAACAGAAGCTCACAGAAGCCAGTTTACTTCAATAAGGTCATATATGAAGGAAAAAGAGAAATGGATGAAGAAAAAATAAGTGTTAACATCAATCTGGATCTGCCACCCCGTCTAGAGATCATTGGCTTATATATACTAAGGTGTGTGAGAGAAAGAGAGGGGTGACAGTAGGAAAAAAATTTGAGGGACAAGGAAGGAGACGGTGAAGGAGGAAGTTAGAGGACACACTCAACTTTCCCTAGTCATTTTATTATCATCTAGTTTGTCAGTTAACTCCTTGAGACCCATAGTTTCTGGCAATAGTTTCTCAAATAAAACCATATTCTCCCCCTAGTGGTAGTTTGGGAGATGATCAAGGAGAAATATGGGCTCATAGGGCATGCCAGTTTGAACAGATTTATAATCAGCAGAGAGCCCAACAAACCAGTTTTTACTGCAGACAGCATTCTAAGAACACTGTGTTTTCTGAGAACAAAGCCTAGAGTGGCTGCTTCCATGTACCTATACATGGAACCTTTCAAGTTCACCCCAATATATGTGCAACATACTGAAAAGCAGTCCTGAGTAATTTATGTATGCAACCACTACCCTTCTTAAGTAAATGGAAGAGATTCAATATGCTAAGTTCAATTGGAAAAGGGACTATAAAATTTCTTTCAGGTATATTTTTAAAATATAGGTCATACATTGAGTTTTCCAGTATCAAAGAAAAAAAATTAATGCATTTACAGCTTGCTTTCTTTCATTATGGGCACATTTTTTTTTAAAAAAAAGGCATACCCTAAGTTAGTTTATTATTCAGAAGACTGAAACTTTCAAAAGTATCTTGCAAGTTTGGTTTGGAGGAAATTTTGACTTTTACTTCTCACTCTGGCTTTCTATTTTTGTTTAGTGTATCACTGTTTTTAATCTACTATGTTCATGGTTAGGAAGGGGCTGCTAACAGGGACACCTCTTTACAGAGAGGTTGCAATGGGCTCATGTTTCTGTATTTGGACTCAATATTCCTAGGAAATGTTTCTTGAATGCTTGAGCTCTCCTGAATGATGGTGACCTCACAGACCTATTGACTTGGCTAACAAACCAGATTCAACAAACTTCTTGCCCTCTGCTTTCTGCTTCTCTTCTCCTTCACCAATTTCATCTTCTCTTGTTGAGGAAGCTCTATGTTCATTGGCTCACACAAATGCCACAAGCCAGGGTTAGAAGTAGCAGAATGTGGGGTTCGGGCGGTAGCGAAGCGAGTTAGGTGCACGTGGCGCAAAGCGCAAGGACCAGCATAAGGATCAGGGTTTGAGCCCCGGCTCCCCACCTGCAGGGGAGTCGCTTCACAGGTGGTGAAGCAGGTCTCTAGGTGTCTTATCTTTCTCTCCCTCTCCCTGTCTTCCCCTCCTCTCTCAATTTCTCTCTGTCCTATCCAACAATGAATGACATCAACAACAAAAATAATCATCACAACAAGGCTACAACAATGAGGGCAACAAAAAGGGGCGGGGGGAGAATGGCCTCCAGGACCAGTGGATTCATGGTGCAGGCACTGAGCCCCAGCAATAATCCTTGAGGCAAAAAAAAAAAAGAAGTAGCAGAATGATTACTAACTCAAATATACATGAGGACTCTGAAGTTTAAACAAATTAGAAGGCAACGTTCCCAGGAGAACATATCTTGCTCATTAGCATCCATTATGTCCTCTTGTAGTAACAGACTCAGTACAGTAAGTCTGAGTTCAGTAGTAATGAATCTATGTAAAAATCATGCTGCCCAACCTCCCTTACAGCTAGCTACATGTAGCCACGGAGGTATAGTCAAGTGCCTCTCTGTCTCTCTCCCTTTCTATTTCCCCCCTCCCCTCTCAATTTCTCTCTGACTCCATCCAATGATAAATAAATGAAAATTAAAAAATAAATTATATAATATAATGATGTATAAATTTTATCTTTAGTACTTTTATGTATGACAATATATAATGCATTTGCATGCTTATAGTCCTCTATGTCTTTTTAAATGATAGAACTTTCAGTACTTTTTAATTTTATATCTTCATTTTCATATTTTTCATAATTATCATATATACCTTGAAGTTCTTTAACTTGAAAAAAAAGAGTCTCGTGATAAGAGATAACCAAGTCAACTGGGAAGGGTGTCCTTTTATCACTCTTCTATTATAAGTTTTTGTCACTGCCTTGAAAGAAACTGTTGACGGCTAGAACTCAAGCAGTCACTATACTTTGTCACCTTTGAGAACTGAAATCATATCCTAGAAAAATAGTATAAAAGATAGGATTAGACTGTATGTTGTTGCCTGTGGAATGTGATGCTAGTCTCTCCAGAGTGACTTTTACACAACAGCAATGAATTTTTGTCTTATTTAATGCACTGTTACATTAGAATCTCTGTGTTTGTAGACAAATCTAATAATAGTGACATTTCCAGGGTGGGCCAATCAGCTAGACAATTTGACGCCAAGCCCTGCTTTTAACTACTATGGTATCCTGCTGAAGACACCCAAGCCCACTTACTCCTCTGTATGTATTTCACAGCACCAGTTTATGTATGATTATCAGAAAATTGAGTTTTTACCTGTACAAAATGGTCTTTGCCTGATCCATTATCTTATAGTTCTTTCCAGAAATCATTCTAAGATATCTTTTTCATTAGATTAAATATATACTCAGTAGCTTATGATGGAAATGTCCTTCGCATAGTGGTTTTGTTTCCCTCCTGTCGTGGTAGGTTCAGTTTATAGTCTTGTAATGACTATCTGAAAATGAATCAATAATGTAAGTCACCAATGTGCTGGTCACAGGTCCACATGCTAAAGACTAGAGAGGGAGAAATGCCCAGGGAATGTTTAAAAGGTTCTGGTAGGTTTGCAGAGAATATTAATTTTTTTCTTGCCAGTGAGTCTAATGGAAGTGCATCACAGGGATGCACTGGTCAGCTCCTCAGGGAGACCAGTGTGTTCTGCTCAGAACACTACAGAAGGTTTGAAATCACTGGCTCCTATTTCCAAAAGATCTGGGTTTTAGTTACATTTTCACTACTAATCTGGTGACTGTGTGCTGGTTGCCTTACCTTTCTGAGCCCTGATAGTTCCTGTGTAAAATGAAAATAATGGTAATGCCTTCAAAGAAGAGCTGAGAGAATTCAATGAGAAAATGGATATCAAGTTTTGAGAACCATGCCTAACAAAATACAATATTCCATGAACATTAGCAACTACTGACTTCTTTTATTTATTTATTCATTTTTTTTTACCTCCAGGGGTATTGCTGGGGCTCAGTGACTGCACTATGAATCCAATGCTTCTGGAGGCCTTTCTTTCCCATTTTGTTGCCCTTGTTGTTGTTGTTATTGTTATTGTTGTCATTGCTATTGTTGTTGACTAGGACAGAGGGAAATCGAGAGAGGAGGGGAAAACAGAGAGGGAATGAGAAAGATAGACACCTGAAAACCTGCATCACTACTTGTGAAGCAACCCCCCTGCAGATAGGGAGCCAGGGGCTCAAACTGAGATCCTTTCACGGTCCTTGCTCTTCGCGCCATGAGCGCTTAACCTGCTGCTTAACCACCCAGCCCCCTATTCTTTTCTTTTATTTTTTTAATGCAGTGCTGTGCAATAAGCAGAGGTTCTCACACATGTGTGATAACTCAAATTAGGCTCTCCAGGCATTTTTTTTATAATTCTTTTTTATATTTACTTATTAATTTTCCCTTTTGTTGTCTTTGTTGTTTTTTATTGTTGTTGTAGTTGTTATTGTTATTGGTATTGATGTCATTGTTAGATAGGACAGAGAGAAATGGAGAGAGGAGGGGAAGATAAAGAGGGGGAAAGAAAGATAGACACCTGCAGACCTGTTTCACTGCCTGTGAAGTAACTCCCCTGCAGGTGAGGTCCTGGGGGATTGAACCAGGACCCTTCTGCAGGTTCTTGCACTTTGTGCCACATGTGCTTAACCCACTGCGCTACCGCCCAACTCCTTTTTTATTTTATGTACTTAGAAACATGATGGGGCAGATAGGGAACAAGAGGAAATGGAGAGGGAGAGATACCACTACACCACTTCATAATCACAGAGCTCCCTTTAGTGATATCAATGCTGCTTCCATGTAGCATCAGGGCTCATATACAGGGCCCCACCCACACTTTGGGAGGCATGGGTCCATCCACTGAGCTATCTTCTATAGCTCAACTGCATTTTTTGAAAGATTCATTGAATTGACTTCATAAAAGAGAAAGAGAGAGAGAGGGAGAATATGAACTCATGCTACAATACAGCATATGTTATGCTGGTGATTAAACTAGGGATCTCATGCTTTCAAGCCTAAAGCTGTACTATTGTGCCACTTCAAGGCCTGCACCTGACTTTTTTCCCAGTGAGTTCCTCATGACCTTACTTAGCTCCTTGCACAGGAGGGGAAAGCTCTCCAGATGGGCAAAAAATGAATTTGAATCCTGATTGTTCTTATGAGCTAGGCTAATTTGTGCCTCTATTTCCTAATTTCAATTTTGTAATAATCCACTGTGGTAGCATTCTGTGTGAGTCTGAATTAGGCAAATTTGAAACAATGCAATATGGAAATTTTAACAAAATTTCATGTGTACACAAATTTAGAAACAATGTGATTTTCCAGATTTTAACTACGTAATTTCAAAGTAGCTGGCAGGGTATTTTCTCTTCAAATAAACCATATATACATGTGAAATTTAATGAGCTATAATCCCCATGGCATACAATCCACTTACTTAAAGTATATTGTTCAGTTGTTTCTAGTATGTTTACAGAGTTGTGCAATCATTAATTACCATAACCAATTTTTAAACATTTTCATCATTCCAAAAGGAAAGGAATTTCTACACCCCTTAAAAGTCATTTTTCATTTCTCCCCAGGCACCCCAGCCCGAATCAACTACAAATCTACTTTCTTTCTCTCTAGATAAGCCTCTTCTGCACATTTCATATAAAAGAAATCATATAATATGTGTTGTGACTTCTTCCTTATAGAATAATGTTTTCAAAGTTCATCTATGGTGTATGTATCCTGTACTAGTACTTCATTCCCTTTTATTGCTGATGATAGGCTTCATTTTTAAAATAAATCTGCTCTTGCTAAAGTCTATGGCATTTTAGCTTGTAAAGATGAATGCATAGCATTTTTATCTTGAATTATACACATTGTGATTTGAGTTATTTGAGAATGAATCTCATATAAAGCATATTTGTGCTCTACTTGCAGTTTTGTTGTAAGAATTATATAAGACAACATATGGAAGTACTTGACATCTGGATCCACTCTATGTTAGCTCCTGAAGAAATGGTGCCTTCCCTGTTTGGATTCATTGGATTGTTTCCTAGCATATTTATTTACCACTCAAATTTTGTGTTTTCTTTGCCTTAAGATCCCATCAATAAATATCCCAGCTTATTAAATAAAATATAAAGATAAAATTTATGTAGATGTTTCCAGTAGCCAGGAAATAAGTCACCCAGTAGAACTCAACTTTACCATGCAGGAAATGACGTCCAAACCCTAGATGCATTAGGACACTGGAGAAGGCTCCATGGATGGTGGAGCAGTGCTGTGGTAGGTCTCCTGTCTTCTCTCTCTGAAATGAAATTGAAAGAAAAAAAAAAAAACTTAAAAGTAAAATGTTTGTCCCCAGAGAAGGACAATCATGAATGTGTTAGGTTCTGGTTCCACTAAAACAAAGACATATTACTAGCTAGATAGTGCCACACCTAGTAGATCATATACTATATTGAAGAACTCTGGTTTAATCCCATGGGGAAGTCTCCATCAGGTACTGGGCCCCAGAAATAACCCTTGTGGCAAAATATGTGTGTGAGAGAGAGAGAGAGAGAGAGAGAGAGAGTGTGTGTGTGTGTTATGTTTGTGTGTGTGTGGTTGTGTGTGTGCGTGTGTGTGTGTGTTTCAAAAGGGTTTACTCACTAATTACCCTAAATTTTTTTATTCTATTTATTTATTAGTAATAAAGATAGGAGGAGAGAGAAAGAACCAGACATCACTCTGGTATATGTGCTGCTGGGGATTGAACTCATGACCTCATGCTTGAGAGTCCAATGCTTCATCCACTGCATCACCTCCTGGACCAACTAAAAATTATTTTTGAAAAAGAAAGCTGGAGAGAAAAATTAGAGCACTTCTTTGAACTGTACATATATATGTGTAAGTATATAACTGTCCTCCTGAAAACAATTTTATAAAGTAATGTTAATATTAAGTGAAAAAAAGACTTTTTTTTTATATTTATTTTATTTATTTATTCCCTTTTGTTGCCCTTGTTTTGTTGTTGTAGTTATTATTGTTGTTGTCGTTGTTGGATAGGACAGAGAGAAATGGAGAGAGGAGGGGAAGACAGAGAGGAGGAGAGAAGGATAGACACCTGCAGACCTGCTTCACCGCCTGTGAAGGGACTCCCCTGCAGGTGGGGAGCCGGGGTTTGAACCAGGATCCTTATGCCAGTCCTTGTGCTTTGCGCCACCTGCGCTTAACCCGCTACGCTACAGCCCGACTCCCGAAAAAAAGACTTTTTAAAAAGAAACTAATCAGCTTTCCACTAAGTTATCCTGGAAAATTCTTCAACAGCTCGATACCCCTTCATAAATGTACCCCCATGCTCACAAACCCATAAAGTAACCTGGGAGCTTTACTTCTGTCATCCTGAACACTTTTCTATTATGGCAGTGTCATTGATGGATACATGAACTTTAATTAAAGTTGAAAGCAACTATCAAATGTCTTTTCTGACTTATCTTAGCAAAGTATGTGAGCATTCAGTCATCCTCCATCCTTTACCATCTTCCTTAGATACCAGGTGCCACAACAACCAATTCTGTTTCTTCAGTAAATCACCACAGCTGCCTTAAAAGGGAGCGATATTGAGATGGGTACTTTCAAATTTACCTTCTCATTTATCCTCCTGATGATACAGAGTATTACTACCTTCATGTTTCAGAAGGGGAAACATAAGTTTAGAGGTTGAAACAGGTAATTAGAAGTGAATCTATGTGAGTATGAGTCTGTCTGACCTCAAATGCCAGCTTCCTCCAAGGAGACTGCATTTCTTTTGTCTCAGTTTGAGTTAATTGCTTTTTAGTATGCTTGCATCTCCTCCACAAAAGACATATTTACCCTTATTCAGTGGTCTCTGCTATAAGCCTTCAATGCCTTCCCTAGCCAAGACTGTGCATCTAAATAGAAAATGTTTATTTTATTGCTTACAGGAAATGCAACGGGAGAGCAACAAAAATTGTAGTGTGGTTTCCAGTTGAGAGTTTGCTGGCTAAGAAGTTGCTCTAGGTCATGTCTGTCTGTGGGGAGTTTCCATGACAGTATGAAACAGTCCAACTATGCCTGGTCCTAAATGCAACTTAAAGGATAAGGTCAACCTACATTTTAAAGGGTAAATGCCACCAGAAGAAAAAATCTTTCCAGTTAGAAAAACAGTAACCAAAGATATAAAGATTAACTTGATCTATTAAAGCATTATTCAAGAGTCCTTTCTGCTGCAGATAACAGAAATAATAATTAATGTGACTTCAACATCACAGGTTGATTTTTCTCTAATTTCCTGAAGCTGAGAGGGGAGACTGCTATTGGTGCATTACTGTTCTGACAGTCAACATCTATTCCCTTGCTCTTGTGGCTATAAGACTTGTCACAGCTCTAAACACAACAGCTATACTTATATTCAAGAAGGAAAGGGGAGAAGGAGGTGATGTCCATGCATTTCTTAAGGACCAAAGAGTCTTTCCCATAGCCTTTCTTTATTAACAACTCTTCTAAGCACACCTATATCATTAAGATACCCTTAGTCGCAATAGAAACCAGATATAAACTAGTATTTATATATGAATGTACATGTTTGTATTCATCTTTGTGTGTCTGTGATGAGGAGGAGGATGCTGCAGACAGATTTGTGGCTAGTTGGGGACTGGTTCCTACACAGTGCTTAAAGGTGAAGAAATTAATTCACTTGTAAAGGTTCGGTCTGTAGGATTTCTAGGATAATCTGATTGTGTGTGGAACAGAGAGTGTTACAATATGGCCTTCTTGGGTCATATTAAACTCATAGGTATAATCAAAAAAAGGTAAACAGATCCTAAGGCACCAGAGGCCCTAGGCTCAGTCCTTGAAACCGCCATAAGGCAGAGCTGAGCATTGCTCTGCAAACAAGCAAATACATTTTTACTAATATATACAAAGTGCAAGTTATGTTCTTATAGTCCTTTTCATTTTCTTTTTCTTAATATAGATGTAAATGGAATGGGTAGAGATGTAGATATGAATATGACTACAAATGTGAATGTGGGCATGAGTATGGATACATACATAGATATAAAGTTGATGTATAGAGATAGAGATTTACATATACAAAGTCTATATCCACCTACACATCAGCTTTAGCAAAATAAAATTCACATATTTTATGATTCTCCCATTTACGGCATGCAATTCAATGTTTTAGGAGGATATTTTTATGCAGCACTGGTAAATACAGTGAGGGTATTTGTGACACTCTCAGTGAATTCCTGAGCCCAATTTTTTCATTGTATTTTATTTGGTGGAGGGAGAAGACATACCTCAGCACTGCTAGCCATCTTTAATGCTCCCATGTTGCCTTGTACATGTTGAAGCACACTCAACTGGGTGACTACCACCTGCCCTCATGACTGGGAGGTTTGGTATAATCAAACATTTATACAGTTATCATCATGATTACATTTAAAACATTTTCATTAACCATAAAAAATTCTCCAATCAGCAATCACTAATCATTTCTCATCCCCCACTCCAAAGTTTTTTCCATTCTTAGATAACTGCTAATCTACTTTCCGTGATAATGATATGTTTATTCTGAACATTTTTAATATTTTATTTTATTCCCTTTTGTTGCCCTTGTTATTTTATTATTGTAGTTATTATTGTTGTTGTTATTGATGTCACTGTTGGATAGGACAGAGAGAAATGGAGAGAAATGGGGAAGACAGAGAGGGGAACAGAAAGATAAACACCTGCAGATCTGCTTCATCGATTGTGAAGTGACTCCCCTGTAGGTGGGGAGCCAGGGGACTGGAACCAGGATCCTTACACCCTCCTTGTACATTGCACCACCTGCGCTTAACCCTCTGCATTACCACCAGACTGCCTACTCTGAACATTTTATAGAAATGGAATTATGTAGGCGTCAGGCAGTTGCGCAGCGGGTTAAGCGCAGGAGGCGCAAAGCGCAAGGACCGGCATCAGGATCCTGGTTCGAGCCCCCGGCTCCCCACCTGCAGGGGAGTCGCTTCACAAGTAGTGAAGCAGATCTGCAGATGTCTATCTTTCTCTCCCCCTCTCTGTCTTCCCCTCCTCTCTCCATTTCTCTCTGTCCTATCCAACAACAATGTCATCAATAACAAGAACAGTAATAACAACAATAAAACAACAAGGGCAACAAAAGGGAATAAATAAATATTTTTAAAAAAGAAATGGAATTATGTGGTCCTTTTTTACTTGGTATAATGACTATAAGGTTCATCTTTGATGTAACATTTATTTATGACTTATTCTTTTATTGATATATATTTCATTATATAAGTTTTATCTACACTTTAATATTGTTATTTTGTGTTTCACTTACATGCTTGTAAGTTGGCGGGCATGATGAGATCTCTGCTACTTTTGGCTATCGTGAATGCGACAACCATTAATACACAAGTTTTTTTTGTTTTGTTTTATTTACTTATTTTTTATTGGATATAGACAGAGAGAAATTGAGAGTGAAGGGGGAGACAGAGAGGGAGAGAGACACAGAGAGAC
Organism: Erinaceus europaeus; assembly: GCF_950295315.1. Taxonomy (NCBI): domain Eukaryota; kingdom Metazoa; phylum Chordata; class Mammalia; order Eulipotyphla; family Erinaceidae; genus Erinaceus; species Erinaceus europaeus. Next base: position 123,093,136 of record NC_080163.1, on the reverse strand, counting down.
ACCTGCAGCCCTGATTCACCACTTGTGAAGCTTTCCCCCTGCAGGTGGGGACCAGGGGATTGAACCTGGGCCCTTGCACACTTTCGTATGTGTGCTTAACCAGTTGCACCACTGCCTGGCCCCTAATATACAAGTTTTTATATGAAATATATTTTCATTTTATTTGGGTTTATTTTGATATGTCATAAGATAACTATGTTAACAACCTTTTAAGAAAATGTGAAGGGCTGACTAGTGGCATACTCAGTTGAAAGCACATGTTATAATTAGCAAGGTCTCAGGTTCAAGCCCATAGTCCCTACCTGCAGAGGAGAAGCTTTGCATGTGGTGAAAGCAGTGCTGCTGGTATCTCTCTATCTTTCCCTTCCCTCTCAATTTCTCTCTTTATTCTATCCAATAAATAAATAAACATAAATAAAAAATGTGAAACTGTTTCCAAAGCAGTTGTAGCACTTACTTTTCCACCAACAGAGCATAAGGATTTCAATTTTTACCAACACTTATTAACTGTCTTTTATTGTAGCTATGCCATGTGTATGAAATAGTATCTCAGTGTAACTTTTAATTTGCAATTATTTTTTAAGATTGCTTTGACTATGTTTTAGTTCCCTTGTATTTATGGTGTGTCACAGATTCTTGAATATAATTACATTTACTCAGAGGAGGGGGTCCCTTTGTATCCATGGTGAATATACAGCCTTATGAACTTGAAGAAGATTCTAAGCCATATTCCCTTGACATCTAAGCCCAGAGATGGTGGCTTTTAACAAAGTGAAGAATAGATTTATTTCAACTATACTTTCTTTTTCTTTCTTTCTTTTTTTTTTATAGTGATTAAATATTGGTTTACAAAATTGCAGTATAACAAGAGTACAATTTGTCACCATTTCCAGTACCTGAGTTCTGTGTCTCAATTCCCTACACTGGAAATTGCAGGTTCTGCCAATGTGACAGATATGGGTTAACTATAATTCCTATAACTATCAATATATCTCTCTATATATATATATAACCATTTTTCCTAGGGTCATATCTTCCTTTATAAGTCATACCTACAACTATTCCTACTTCTGCCAGGCTAGCTTCGCAGGTGGGAAAGAGACGACCAGGAACTCATGGCTGAGTGGGACACAGTTCAATCTTTATTGCTGGCCTAGCTTCGCAGAAGAGAGACTCTGGGACTCTCGGAGTCGGAAGGCAATTCCAAGTGTGTTAAAACAGAAGAGCAGCTGTTTATATACTCGCCAAGTAGGATGGAAACAGGATGTGATGTAGAGAGGGTGGAGCGAAAAGAGAGTGGTGGAAATCAGGGTGTGTCTAGGAGAGGGGATAGAGCAAAAAGAGAGTTAAACCAGTGGGATTAAACCAATGCCCTGCAGGCAGGGCGGTTCCCAGGTAACACAGTGATTATGTAAATAGACCACAGGGATTAAGCAGTGCAACAGAAGGGGTCTTAGAAGCATATTTCCAAATATCTTTCCTTTTTTGTTTTTTCTCTTCTCTCTCTGGGTCTTGATGAAATAGGGTTTCAGAGTCCTCTAGTCATCTTTCCTTAACATTTCTCTCCCTCTGAGAATATGAACCAAAATTCTTTATGGAGTGTAAAAGATGGAAGTTCTGGCTTCTCCACTGGGCATGGATGTTGGCAGGTTGATCCATACTCCCAGCCTGTTCTATCTTTCCCTAGTGGGGCAGGGTTCTAGAGAGGTGAGGTTCTGAGACATACTGGTAAAGTAATTTGCCCAGGAAAGTCAGGATGGAATCAGAATAGCATCTGTGACTTGGTGTCTGATAGGCAGTTAAGATATGAAGCAGGTTAGAGGGTAGATAGCATAATGGTTATGCAAACAGACTCTCATGCCTGAGGATCCAACATCCCAGGTTCAATACTCCATACCACCATAAACCAGAACTGAACAGTGTTCTGGTAAAACAGAAAAAATTTTTTAAAAAAGTTAAAAAGAGATATGAAGCAGGATAGGATGTTTAATAAATAAGAACTAGAAATTAGAAGAAATGAGAATAGGGATTTTAGGGTGGTGAGAAGCTAGGAGGTCTATTTTATGTATATTTCTAGGGGCCTATGACTTTAGTCATTTTTGCTTGAGCCTGATAGTTAATATGGAGGTGGACTAAAAAGACTGTCTAGGAAGATGTAGTCAGAGTTGAGATTATAACTAAATAGCTGGGCTAGGGCAAAGAGTAGCTCACAAACTTAAGAAGAATATTAACTATACCTTTTAAGAGGCCTTGTTTTCCTTCCTGATAAAGTTACTATCATTACATGTGCTGCTTTGTTGACTAGTATTAAACTAAATTTTGTAATATGTGTATAGAAAACCTCCAAACTGCAATTTTCCTCCATTTTCCTTTGACATTTGTCAAGGTATAAAGAGTATGTATGTTGGAGCCCAACAACCTTCAGAATGTAAAAAGATCCAGGTCAGTGAATTGTTTCAAGGTAGCAGAAATTTAATGAATACATCTTGAGCTGTGTATTCATCGATTAGCATTCTTTATTACTAAACTATTAATGTGGCTCTGGATGCTTTCCTATGCACACTTCTGGTAGTGTTCACAAAGCAGTCCTCTCATTAGGGATTCATAAGATCTTACCTACTTCCACCTCTCAAGCTTATCCTAATGTAAATATATTACTGCAAACCGGTTGAAGAATTTTCAGAATATTTACTTCTAGACATTGTTGCATGATGGATAGACATATATATCGAATAAATAAATTATATATAACTACATATATATAATTTATATGTATGGATATGCATGGATATAAGTAACAAAGAGTTCAAGCCAAGCCAACTCTTTCTTTAATAACTATGGGGATTTCACGTCTCAACAAATTCTGAAAGTGATGTAATCATATAATATAGTAGCTATTTAATTTTCTGGTAGGTATTAAGAGATAACAAATTACCTCTCCTTAAATTCCTTTAATTCCATCTATACAAGTTAGAGCTTTCTGCATATTCCCCAACTTTCCAGATGATATGCTAAAAATGGTTTCATTGTAATGCTCTCAGACATGCAACAAGCTAGGCAAAGCTGTTTAGTTAGTTATGATCTGTTTACATTGCATAGAAGCTTGGTTAATTAGAAATAGGCATGTTTCTTAATTAGCAAACAAATTAATTTTCAAAGAAATGATAAAACCCCTGGAGGTTACAGAGGGTAAAAACTGAGCACATTGTTTGTGGTTGTCTATGTAATTCTCTGCAAGGAGGTTCTAAAATGTGCAGTAGCAAAGGCAGCAGCTTTGTAACCAAATATTTGTGTATTAAAACTGTGGTTATTTCGCATATAACTGATGAATATTTGTAGCATGTGAGGAAGTAATCTGAAGGACCCTGAGAACTGAAAGATAGTACAACAAAGCCAGATTCTTTTTTTTTAATTAGTGGTTTAATAATGATTGACAAGATTGTAGGATAAGAGGGGGACAATTCCATACAATTCAATAATAGAATTCAAAAAATTCCAGTTATACATGCAGTAAATGGGAAGGAGATGAGTAAAATAATTCAGGTGAACTATGGAAGCCAAAGAAAACAAATAGGAGGTGTGTGTGTGTGTGTGTGTGTGTGTGTGTGTGTGTGTGTGTGCAGAATAATTTGGAGAATTCTCAGATATAAGATGACAGGTAAGCCACATGTTGAGACATGAATAGGATAACCCAGTGTATAACACAGGGTCTCTTGTTCCAGGCATGAATAATAGATAAAAAAAATAATAATAATAATAGAAAGACCCATATGAGTAAGGCATCTCAGATCACAGATGGAGAAGCTATGGTTTAGGTTATGGGAATTCCTGGGACTAGAAAAGGTCTGAAAGGTCAATATGACCTTCTGAAAGGTCAATATGACCCCAGTGAGAGAGGCGTATATTATATGAAGTGCTGGCGCTTACGTGGGTGGCCTCACAACCCAAGGTAAGCCACTGGCCCTCTCATTACTGCTTCTAGTGACCATGTGAAACAGAAAGAAGCACCAGGAGACGTTCAGGTATGAACTTCTACTTTATTTGGGGTAAGCACAGGGTTTTATAGCAAACAGAACAAAAGAAATTTTTCAAATATGTCAGAAATTATAGGTTTCTTAAAGGTCAGCTACCCCTATGGTGGGAAGGGATAGGAATGACAAGAATTGATGAGATACAGAAAGGTCAAAGCAATTAGTTTCCATGATGCAAGGCATGTTAATTATCTAAAGGTATTAAGAAAAACATAGTAATTAAACCAGTAGGGTGAGATAAAGCAGAGAAGGACAAAGATTGATGTAAATCATAGATATAAAAGACAAGGATATAAGTATGGGGGTCTCACTGCCAGGGTGCTGGCAAGGCTTGTGATGGAGTATGCTTATGTATGTGATCAAAGGATGAAAGGATGGTGAACTCTGAGTGAACAGAGTGAACTTTGAGTGAACTTACAAGCAGGCAGCCATTTGGTCTGCTAGCAGGGGAGTGAACTAAGTGTGAGAGGATGCAGGCTTTCTGTGAAGCTCGAGAGACTAACAAGGGGAAACTGAGTCATGGAAAGGTTTCCCTCTTAGCTGATCCCTGAAAGGGAGAGTCTAATAAGTGGGGTGTCTTTCCAGACCTCCATCACAAGGATGGGAGAGCTCCCCTAAGCCCTACCAAGCTTTCACATAGTCCCACGGTGAAGCAGGTATGTTTAGATCCCTTTGGTTACTAGTAATAGAAACTCATTTCTAGTAAGTTAAAGAAGAGAAAGGATCGTGCTTATTCATTCACTTAAATGGCCAAGAGAGACTTCAGGAATGACTGCATCTAACAGCTATAATTATGTTATCAAGAATGTTTCTCACTCCAATCCTTGGCTCCACTTTTTTTTACTTTCCCCAGTTGATAGTAAACAACAATGGCCACCTGGCAATTTCACTATCTGAATAACTCCCACCACCCCTTACACTTTATAAAAGCATTATTTACATGTAATTCCACATAAAGTCATAGGTATTCCTCTGTTAGTCCAAATTAAATTGTATTTTAATCTCTGAAATTATCAGTATGTACATAGTTGTTAAAGACTCCATTTGACCAGATCAGAGTCCTTTGTCTGCACCTCAAATTGTGAGGGAAATAAGATGCAGCCTTCTCTGAAAACAAGTACAAACTAAGTAGGGCCTCAAAGAAAAATTAGTATATTGTTACACAAGAGCAAAGGGAGCAGATGTAGAGCAAAGAAGGAAATAAATGAGTACAACAGAGATAAATCTATATGAGAGCTTTATATGCACGTCCACTGTTGGCTGGGCACCCCCTGCCTCTGTGATATTGGTTTGGTCGTCGCCCCCCCCCCCCCACCGCCTCTGGGACATTTGGTTTAGTCCTCACTGGTTCGTGCTTCTTTCTTCTCTGCCCCCTATCATACATATTTCCGTTGTTCCTGATTCTTCCACCAGAGGAGAGAGATGGAGGACAGAATTGGGTTGTGATTAGATTAGTTTCTTGAACTGCATCCCCCTCGTGAATAAAGATTGAACTGCATTCTCAGCTCAGCCATGAGTCTCTGGTCGTCTCTGTCTCCCGTTCACGAAGCCAGCCAGACAAAAACGACACATAGGAACATGGCATAGATATATTTTCATTGGGAAAAATTGTCCTGCCTTCAGAGAAGAGAATAAGTGACAGAGAGGGAGAAATGGACACTAAGAAGGAAGTTAGAGTGGTGATGAATGCCTCGTCAAAAGTAATCATGGCAGAAATGATGAGGATGGCATGTATTGTGGAGGGGTTTAGGATGTAAAATAAATGGAGTTGGGGATCACTCATGGATTATGAATGACCCCAAACTCTTTGAAGCTCTTCATTTCTACCCACTAATTGTAGGTGGACTCTTATGACTCTATGATAAATAAAGTATGATAAAAGTTTAGCCATTTGCTAAATCCAGACCTTACTAAATAAGCAAGTTTTATCTGCTGCTTCTTGCTCTGGTGAAGGCTAACACCATATAAGATGTCTATCTGGAAATTGCACTTCTTGGAGGAACTTAAACTATATAGGAAGATATTGAAGGATGAGAAGTCATATAAAGAGATGCCATAGAAAAGTAGGGTACCAATCATATGAGTACAAAAGTATCTTTGGGGCTGGGTGGTGGTGTAATTTGTTGAGCACACACATCACAGTGCCCAAGGGCCCTAGTTCCCACCTGAAGGGGGAAAGTTTCACAAGTCATGAAGTAGTGCTATAGTAGTCTCTCTCTCTCTTCTTCTCTATCTCTGCCTTCCCTCTTAATTTATCTCTGTATCTACACTAAGTAAATAAATAAATAAATAAAGTCACAAGCATCTTAAAGGTAAACCTGAGATGAACCACCTACCTTAGTTATTTCTGAATTCTAATCCGCAAAATCATAAAGAAATGGAAATGCTTACAGCACTAAATGTGTGTGTGTGTGTGTGTGTGTGTGTGTGTGTGTGTGTGTGTGTGTGTGTGTTTATACTAAAGAAAAAGAGTGGGAAATGGATTAAAAACTATGAAGGAAGGGCTGATGCTACTATGTAATAGCAAGGCATACTGAAAATGTTAATACAATATTAAAACAGAGATTTATACCAATGTTTCTAAGGAACCCGGCCCTTTTTTCATCTCTCCTTGCTAATAATTCAATTTTTTCCCCATTTTGGAGTATAACTTTTTAAATTTTTATTTATAAAAAGGAAATACTGATGAGGTAGGGTGGTGGCACACCTGGTTGATTGCAAATGTTACAGTACGCAAGGACCTAGGTTCAAGCTCCTGGTCCCCACCTGCAAGGGAAAAGCTTCACAAGTGGTGAAGCAGGGCTGGAGGTTTCTCTCTATATCACTCCCTCTCTGTCTCCCCCTTCCTTCTCAATTTCAGGATGTCTCTATCCAATAAATAAAGATAATTTTTAAAAAGGGGGAACACTGACAAAAACCATAGGTTAAGAGGGGTACAACTCCACACAATTCCCACCAACATAACTCCGTATCCCATCCCCTTCCCTGATAGCTTTCCTATTTCTTTATCCCTCTGGGAGTATAGACCCAGGGTCATTATGGGGTGCAGAAGGTAGAAAGTCTGGCTTCAGTAATTGCTTCAACATTGAACATGGGTGTTGACAGGTTCATCCATACTCTCAGCCTGTCTCTTTCTTTCTCTAATGGGCTGGGCTCTGGAGAACCAGGGCTCCAGGACACTTTGTTGGGGTCTCTGCCCAGGGAGGTCTGGTTGGCATCATCTTAGCATCTGTAACCTGTTGCCTGAAAGAAGAGTCAACATACAAAGCCAAAAAAATTGTTGACTAATCATGAACCTGAAGTCTGGAATGGTTCAGATGATGAGTTGGGGGGGGGGTCTCCATTTTGTAGATAGTTAGTAGTCCTGGTTAAACTAGTTTTTTTGGTTTTGTTTTGTTTTGTTTTGTTTTGTTTTGTTTTCCCTGAGCCTGAAATCTGATATGCAGGTGGATCCAAGTTATTGTCTGGGGAGGTGATGTCATGGCTGGAAAAAGGACCAGAAAGCTGGTTCAGGGAAGAGAGTAGCTCTCAAATATTAGAAAGGTGTATAAGTATTGTTGACTATAAACCTCATTGATTTGATCTGATCTGGGGCCCATATTCAACTTAGGAGCTTATGTGACCTCTACATCCCTATAGATCTGAGCTCACATTCTGTTGCCATGAATAGGAATGTTCTAAGCTGCCTCAGTTTCAGGACCCATCTTCCTCAGGTGGGACACAGAGTATGTTGTCCAGCCTCCCTTCTGAAGATGGAACATTCTCTGCTGTTGTTGATCCATGTTGAGGGCAAGATATGATGGGAGCCCACAAAGGGGTCTATTGTGTTGTTCCTGATAGAGATGACCGTTAACAATGGAGAGATGGATTTATTCATGGTCTAGGCCCATCATATCTGTTTGGGAATCTCAGGACTCCCAACTAGAGCCCCAGTTGATGGGATGCCCTGATAGTGACTAAACAGTCATCATTAAAGTGTGCCAGTCTCTTGCCCTTATTCAAATTTTGCAGTCCTTACTTTGATAAGGTTAGCTTTGGAGTGACTGAGGGAAGTATAATAGAAAGTAGATGAGGAGGGTGTCTAAGTAGACACTATTTCATTAGGAACTTTATGGTGTCTTTTTAGGTATTTCTACTTGCTTGCTGCATATACTGACTCACTGAAGACTATTGTGTAATTTTGCTTTCAGGTATATATTTCGCCCTAATGTATGGATACATGTGAACATATGCCCTGTCTCATGGGACCTGGTCTATATCTAGGTTTTGGGACTTTGTTAGGAAGTGAACTACCTGAAATGGAATTAGAGAATCCAATAAAAGGAAAAGTCTCACCCAAGTAATGAGACTGAAGGGTTGACTTTCCATGCCTGATGTCTCTGGACACAGTCTGAAGTGAAGCATGCTGAGGTGGTACTCATTGCATAGGCTGGATTCAGCAGATGCAGTATCATTTGGTATGAATTGATAGAAGCATACAGGAAAGTGAAGCCCCACCCTTAGAAGTTCCAGGACTCTAGTGATATATAGGCTCTATAGAGGAAGTGGGAGGTTCCTGCTGTCTTAGGGTGTAAGAAGGCAATAGATAGTTATAGCTGTAATCAAATTACTTGGCAATTGGGTTAACTTTGAAAATTCCATTGTTAGGATTTGCTGCATCGTACACAACTGCTGGGATATTGTGCAGATGTAGTCACATCTGCCATGTTGTCCCCTCAGGCTACTGCTAGTTCCCGCGAGAGATGGGACATTCTCAGAGTGCCTGTTTTGCCATGTTGTGCCTCAGGGCATTGTCTATTTCCCCACGATATTTGGAGTGCTTTGGTCTCTCCTCCCCCCTCCTATTCTCACAAGAGTTATTATCCTATCCTGGAGTGCTATGGTTACTCCTCCCCCTTCCCATTCTCGCGAAAGCTGCTCCTATAAAAGCCCTTCTTCTTCCGCACCTCGCTCTCTTGCCAGCGCTTCACTTCGGTGTTCAGATGCAGGAAAGGTTACTGCATGAGGCGGCCATTTTCGCTACCTCCACGTGGCCCAACCTGTTTCCTAGCACCCAACTCTGAGGTGCCAGCGCAAATAAAGATTTGTGTTCCCTCTTCACTCCGGACCTCCTCTCTCTCTTGTCCATGGCACACAACAACATCTGACTTCAGAGCATCAGGCATAAGAATCTCTTTGCATAACCATTATGCCCCACTGCACCCCCTTATTTTTTTTTCAGAGAGAGAGAGATAGAAACCACAGCACTGAAGCTTTCTTCAGTTCCGTGGAGGGCTGACCTTGAACCTGGGTCATGGCTGAGGAGCACACTATCCAAGTGAGCTATTTCTCCAATACCAGGGCCAACTTTGCATCCCTCCTCAAACTGCATTCATGAGCTTTTCAGCAAGACATCCACTGAAGCCTCTGCGTCTGGGCTGGGCTGGCCTTCCAGCACCTTCTATCTCCCTGGATATGCATAGTGAATAAATCCCCCACAAGCATGGTTCTCTTTCTCACCCAGGCTTGCTGACTTTAAAATGGTGGGTTCCTTGCAGGAAGAGTTTTCACTAATTTTCTCTCTGTGTCTGCAGTCACCCATGGTGCTAGCCTTTAAAAACAGAATCTCAGAACAACAAGGGCAACAAAAGGGAAAATAAATAACTTTTAATAAATAAATAAATACAGAACCTCCAGTGGTCTGGGAGGTGACACAGTGGAAAAAGCACTGGATTCTCAACCATGAGGTCCTGAGTTTGATCCCTGGCAACACATGTACCAGAGTGATGTCTGGTTCTTTCTCTCTTCCTATCTTTCTCATGAATAAATAAATAATTTTTTTTTTAAAAAAAGAACAGAACCTCTGGTGGGCTGGTGGAGGTGCCAGGGATGTTGTTGTGTGCCACAGAGAAGAGAGAGAGGAGGTCCAGAGCGAAGAGGGAACACAAATCTTTATTTGCGCTGGCACCTCAGAGTAGGGTGCTAGGAAACAGGTTGGGCCACGTGGAGGTAGCGAAAATGGCCACCTCATGCAGTAACCTTTCCTGCATCTGAACACCGAAGTGAAGCGCTGGCAAGAGAGCGAGGTGCGGAAGAAGAAGGGCTTTTATAGAAGCAGCTTTCGCGAGAATGGGAAGGGGGAGGAGTAACCATAGCACTCCAGGATAGGATAATAACTCTCGTGAGAATGGGAGGGGGGGAGGAGTGACCAAAGCACTCCAAATATCATGGGGAAATAGACAATGCCCTGAGGCACAACATGGCGAAACAGGCACTCTGAGAATGTCCCAACTCTCACGGGAACTAGCAGTGGCCTGAGGGGACAACATGGCAGATGTGACTGCATCTGCACAATATCCCAGCACACAACATCACCATAATTTATGTCCTTTGACATTATTTGTATATAGCTGTGTCTTATAGAGTAATGCCACAGGTTGCTTCTGTTTTCTCTGGTCTAAACTTCTAAGAGAGTCAACATTTCAGAGACTTAGCCTATGTGCATTAGAAAATTTGAGACATTTAATCAACTTTTCCCCTCTCATATTAAGTAGTGATTTAGATTACTACAAGTTAATAGGAGAGTACATAAACACCATTCCCACCACCAAAAGACTATCCCATCCCATCCTCCCCTTTCCTACCCCCCACCCCAGTGAAGCCAAACATACACCCTCACCCTCAACCCAGAGATTTTTACTTTGGTGCCCTACTCTAAACTAGTCAAATCCTGTTTTGAGTTTCCCTTTCTGTTCTTCTTTATAAATTTCTGTTTATGAGTAGGCTCATCCTATACTCATCTTTGTCTTTCTGACTTAGCTTACTTAACATAATTTCTTCTAACTCCATCCAAGATGGGTCAGAGAAGGTTGGTTCATTGTTCTTAATAACTGTGTAGTATTCCATTGTGTATATATACCACAGCTTTCTCAGCCATTCATCTGTTGTTGGCACCTGGGTTGCTTCCAGGTTTTAGCTATTATGAATTATGCTGCTATGAACATAGATGTACACATATCTTTTTGGTTGGATGTTATGAAGTCCTTGGGGTATATTCCTAGGAGAGAAATTACTGGGTCATATGGAAGGTCCATGTCTAGCTTTGTGAAATTTCTGTTTGGAGTATAATTTATAGATACTCATTCTCTAGGATTCTTTCTCTTTGCTGGGAATGTAGAACTCTTTAATGAACTTTATTATAAGTCACAAGGGCTGTAGCTTTTCCATCGCTCTATATTATTCAAGTCCTTTAATGAGTTTACTGGAAGTGACAGTTCCTCTAACATGGAATTGCTGGCTATAAATGTAAAAGTAAAGTCAAAGTTGTTATATTGAGAAGCAGAAGGTGCTTCTTAAGGCCTCAGCCAGTGGGTTCTCATCTCTTCCACATAATCACAATTCCCACATTTATACTTTTTTTTTTTATAATTGTAACCTGGAATGCTTATTTGGTGTAGAGGTGGGGAAGGGATCAATGTACTAGATTTTTGAAAAGACAAAAGTAGGAAAGGTGATGATACTCTTTGATACTGTCAATATGTCTGGTGGGAAGACTTATAAACAGCTGAAAAATGAAACACTTTGCTAAATTATAAAAAGGTGTCCCCTTCAAGCCCAGCCTCCACTACATTGAAGGAAGCTTGGATGGTGTGGTCTGTGTATGTATCTCTCTCTCTCTCTCTCTTCTCTATCTCTAAAAAAAGGGGGAGGGGGAATATTTTTCCAGAAAGGTGAATCAGAAGGGGGAAGTCTACTCATGAGAGTCTCTGAACCACAGCCACTTGAGGTGACTCTGAAAACCAGTTATTTTGCTTCCAGAAAACTTGCCTTGTGTCAGTAACTTCACCATCATCAGTACCATTTATTGAACCTCTGCTATTTGTTAGGCATTGTAGTAGCCACTATAATATGCATATGTTAGTTTTAGTCTTTAGACAAACATGAGATACAGATGCCATTATTGATAGCAAAAGGGAATGAGAATTTTTGTTGGAATTTTTTTAATAGAAAAAGTTCTTCTCTTTGGCATGGTATGAGAATATATGGATTACACTTTTTATTTCTTTTTTTCAAACTCCAATATCACTTTATTGAGAAAGTGTTAATTTATAGGATTTTTCTTGTTACACTTCCCCAAAATAGGTATCAGAGAATGCCTCTACTTTATCCTAAAACATACTAAGATAGTGAGTGGAAAGACTATGACTCAAACTTTCTAGCCTATGTGTGGCCTTTTCTCTTGTGGAGAGATGTTTCATAGATAAATACTGATGAAAAGTATTCACTGACCATGGATTGATAGTAGTTATAGGGTTTCATTGGAACATTACTATAATCTAGATGTGATTCATAGTAATATGTCTAATTGTAATTGGCTCCCCATCCCCAACAAGTGGATCCCATTGAGTTGGACTGACCAGATCTTCAAATAGGAAGACCTATAGGCCCATCTATATGGAAAGAAGGGTATGCAACATATGAAGTAGTAAGCCTCTAAAGCCAAGTATGACCAAATTACCTTTTATTGGCCTACTTTTAGATGAGTTACTTGTCATCTTTGAGCCTTATATCATTATTTTTAAATTTGAGCTGTCTGCAGTTTGTTATTAGACTGTTATTGATGAAGGCTTTGATTTGTAATAAGCATATATATATAGAACTAGTTACCTCTACCCAGATGTTGGTAGAAGCATTACCATTCAGTCTTAAATTTTCTTCTTGTTCTTAACATTTAAAAAAAATTAATTAAACTTACTTATTTATTTGATAGAGATAGCCAGAAATCAAGAGGAAAGAGGGTGATAGAGAGGGAGAGAGACAGAGAGACACCTGCAGCAGTGCTTCACCACTCACAAAGATTTCCTCCTGCAGGTGGGGACTTTGGGCTCAAACCTGGGTCCTTCTGCATTGTAACATAGGCACTCAACCAGGTGCACTACCACCCAGCCCCTTAACCTTCTAATTATCACACCACTGGCTTACGCTAATTTTTTTTCAACCAGAAAGTTTAGCATATATATTTTTAGTTATTTTTTTATTTCAACAAATTTAAAAAATTGAGAGAGAGAGATACGATGGTGATGATGATGAAGCTAGTGGGGACCAGGGGCTTAAATCTAAGTCCTTGAACATGTAACTTCTTGTTCAACCAGGGACACCACTGCCTGGCCCCTTTAGTATATATTTCATATAATTGTTGCCAATATAGATATCTTTAACTTAGAACAAATGTATAAATGTTTGTTTATATATGTGTGTATACACATATGCTTATTCCTGATGCCATACTTACCCATAGTTAATTTAATTTGTTTTATGCTGTGCAAAGTATTTGCCAGATCTCTTATGCCTATCTTATTGCCAAATAGTGCTCTTTATTTTTAATATTAAAAATCTCTTATATAAGCATTCTTTCTGCATCATCAAAGTAAATCTATGTGGTTTAGAAAAGCAGTGATTGCATATCTATCAAATATCATGGGACAAATAGTTAAATACTAACCAGAAATCAAGAATTATTCTGGTTGCTATTAAACCTTCATTGTCCAGTGTTTCCATGGTGATTGGTACAATGTAACTTAAAAACATTGAATGGGTAGATGGAACATAAAATGATTATACAAATTAAATTTATCTACCTATGTCACACCATAAAATACTTCTACCTAGAAATCAGTTATACATTTGATCCGTGTGTGTGTGTGCGCGCGCGCGAGCACGAGCACGAGCACGTGCGCATATGTGTTATCTTTTGGTAAGATTGATATGCCAGTTGTAAATCCCTTTGAGTATGACCTTGCAGCTCACATCTTTTTTATTGTATCTAGGTTGTAATCATGAGAGGAGAGGATTTTTCAGATACCTCCCTGAAATGAAACTATGTAGCCTTTTATTCTTCTAGTTTATCAATTTGTGATAACTAACTTTAAAAACAAAATTAGATGTCTGGTAATAGTGCACCTGGTAGAGTGCATATATTACCACTCGCAAGGGCCTGAATTCATATCCCTGGTCTCCACCTGCAGAGGGGAAGCTTCACTTGCAGAGCAGTTCTGTAGTTTTTTCACTTTACCTCTGCCTCTCATTCCTCCTCTCTTTCTCCCTGGATCTATAAGAAAAATAAAGGAATAAACATTGCCAACAAGAATGATGGAATTATCATACAGGTCATGAGCCTCGGTGATAACTATGGTGGTAGAAAAAGGGAGGGGAGAGAGAGAGTGGCTACATATAATAATTTGTTTGATTGTGGTAGTGATTTCATAATATTAAATATAAATTTGTATATCATAAATTCTAAATTCTTATTTGATATATATACCTCAAATATGAAATGTATACCTCAGGTATGAAAAATAATGGTTTTATTTGCATGCAGTGTTGAATATTTTGTAAAAGAACATTTTAATTGTGTCTTCTATTTATTTATTTTTTATATTTTTATATTTATTTATTCGCTTTTTTGTTTTTTGTTGTAGTTATCATTATTGTTGTTGTTGCTGATGTCGTTGTTGTTGGATAGGACAGAGAGAAATGGAGAGAGGAGGGGAAGACAGAGAGGAGAGAGAAAGACACCTGCAGACCTGTTTCACTGCCTGTGAAGCGACTCCCCTGCAGGTGGAGAGCCAGGATAGTATGCCATATTCTATTTGTGTTCCCTGGCATTTGTAGGTTCTAGTGCTAAAAAATATATTTTTATCAGTTTAAAATTCCCCTCTTCAGTGGGCTCATCAGGTAGAACACCTGTATTGCCATACATATAACCTAGGTTTGAGGCCAATGTCATGTAAGAGATATTATGGCACTGGAAGAAGCTTTGGTGCTATGGTATCTCTTCTCTCTGTCTTTCTGAATAGAAAAAAGTGACCAATAACACTCATACATAAGATCCTGATACCACCAAAAAAAAAAAAAGTTTTGCACAGACTGTAATCACATAAGCTTCTTTTGTTTTTGTTCTGAAAATAATGATTGTGTGGACTATTGATGTATTCAAGAAAATTGCTTTTACTTGCTGCTCTACACTTGCTTAATTCTACTGAAAGTTTTGAGACATACAAAGAAATTTACCAATCCTTACTTTCCTATGTTACTGTGCCATTTGGTGTGAGTTGTAGAATGTTGCAAGTGGTGAGGGTGTAGTCAGGAAGCATGTCTTTGCAGATATTTCTGGTAAATTTCCTCAAGACAAAAGGTATCCAAATCTCCTAAGCTTCAGAACTTTACTGAGATCCTCTTTGCTTAGTCTAAATAAATAACCAGTTGCTCTGGTAGGGCACTGGCCTTGCATGCCTGGGACACCTGGTTTGATTCTCAGTGCCTTATGTATCAGTGGTACTATAACTTGAGTTTCTCCTTCCCAATGTCTCATGTAAGATTCTTTCTCATGTGTAATAAATAAAATAAATCTTAAAGACAATACTGATTTTGGGCTGGGGAGATATCATAATGGTTATGCAAAAGGCTTTCATACCTGAGGCTCTGAGGTTCCAGGTTCAATCCTCAGCACCACCATAAGCCAGAGCAGAGTAGTGCTCTGGACTGGCTCTCCCTACCCCCTCTCTATTAAAATAAAATCAAGAAAATACTTTAAAAATTTTTAAAGAAAGAATACGATTTTAACTTGGAGAAAAGGATAAACATCATATTGGGATTGTCTAGCTAGGCATCAATAATGGAATTACTAAATAAAATTAAAATAATTAAATACTAAAATGTAATACTGAGGAATTCCAGCAGTGGTAATGCAGCTGGTTAAGCGCATGTGGCACGAAGTGCAAGGGCCAGCTTAAGGATCCCGGTTCGAGCCCCGACTCCCCACCTGCAGGGGAGTCACTTCACAGGCAGTGAAGCAGGTCTGCAGGTGTCTATCTTTCTCTCCCCCTCTCAGTCTTCCCCTCCTCCCTCCATTTCTCTCTGTCCTATTCAACAATGAAGACATTTTAGCACATACTCCATATTATACAATTTACTAAAATAAATTAATTAGTATATATATACATATAAAATATTATTAGTGGAAGAAAATGTCTAAGATGACCTGAAAGAAACTGTAAGGTTGCAACTCTGTGACAAGGGGTGCTGGTAGCAAAAAGGTTGATGCAGATAGAACAGGAGTAGCATATGAAAAGATTTAAACAAGATTTTGTAATGTTTTATTTCTTTGAGTAAAATAAAGACAAAGAAAATATGACAAAATGTTAACAGTTGGCAATTCCAGATGGCGGGTATACAGATTTCCATGATAGTGTAACTTTGTGCTTTTCTCTGTTTCCTTAAGATACAGAAGTGGAGAAGGGAGTTATCCTTCACTGGTTACTAACCATGAGCCCTCTGCCCTCTTTTATTTATTTTTTTCCAGATACTTTTTTGAAGATGTAAGACATGGAAGTACAGTTAAAAATCCTAACTATCATTTGTGATTAGGGTTGCCCATTTATAACAGAGAGCAATCTGAAAAACAGCAAGAAATTACTTCGTCTCAGATAAAAGACATCCAGAAGTCACAAGTCATGTAGGGCAAACTCAACATGGCATTTGCAGTTTGGTTCTAATAGTTTAGCTTGATCATATTCTTCAGTGTAACCAATCTCCCCACATGTTAGCCATATCCTCTTCCTGATATCTCCATTTCATTAGCCCCTTTGCACAAGTTCTGGCTGCCAGTAAGCACTGGTCCCTACCTTTATTTCTTGCAGCCATGCACCTGTGGGTTCCCTATCAACTCCTCCATGCATGTAAGGAAATGGAATAACTAATCAGATACATTTATAGGCAGAACAATGTTGGATCACTAGGAAGCTTAAAACAAAACAGGAACAATTCAAAGAAATTTCTTGTAGTAGTCAACATTTTAAACTGTTTCAGTAAAGATAGGCTGTAGAAAGGAAAACACAGGAGGAAAATGGAAGAATATGTATTCTAGATAAAGGGAACAATTTAGCAAAGGTCTGATAGAGGAAAACTTAGTGACCTCTGAGAAATATGCTTGTTGTCAGTGGAGCAAAATGCCTGATGTCAGTGGAGCAAAATCAGAAAAATTATAGAGGGGAGAGTAGGAGGGAGAAGGTAGAACAGGTGAACAGGGCCAGATGGTAAAAGACCTTATGTAGATCAGTTTGATATAATAGTGAAACTTTTCACTTCTCTCTCTCCCGGCACACACTTGACTTTTAGATTCTTTAAATATTATCTTCAAACGAGCCATCTGTCATTTCCAAAGTTCATTTCCACTTGTCAGATGTAAATCTCATGAGACTGTACCTCTAACCACCAGGAAAGTGCCTGACTTGTAAAAGCTCAATAAGTATTTGAATATACTAATGTATGTTTTATTCCAAATAGAATCTTCTTGGTTCTTATCAAAATCAGGCAGTTGGCAAACCTCAGTCAATTTCCACTACAAGCACCCCCCACTCTCTACATTTGTATGGGAAGTGTAATGGGTCATGAAATTGCATCCGTTAGCATGCAGATGTGTATACATATATTTTGCAAATAGTCACCCTATAAAATTATGGACCAATGTACAAAATTCTTGAAAGGCAGCAGCTGGAAGTATAATTTGAAATTAGATAGGATCATCATTTTCATTAAGTAGTGCCAAATTTTGTAATGCAAGTAACATCTTCATGTTAATTCTAAGAAACTCTCTGCCTCATTAAACAAATAAGGCTTCTATGATAGGGATACAGAATATGCCCCATGGTAAATGAATCTCCTATTATAATAGCTTCCACATTGCTAGTTACTTTTGTGCAACACCTCTCTGAGCAAGGTAGCCTGATCACATTTCAGAGTCAAATTTTCTTAGTTAGGATTATTTAACTATGCTACAATAATAAGCAAATCCCACTATCTCAGTGTCTCAACAACATAAAATTTCTTCTTGATAGTGAAGTTTGGGATCCAAATAGGGCTAATCTCCTTTATCTTGTAGTTAGTACATGTAGAATGTAGTCACTTACAGCGGAAGAGATATCAGGTGACATTATATCAGGCCTCATTTTTCTCAACTTAGGAGAGAACTGTCACTACTATTTTCAGCCCACTGGATAGTGTGAGGCATGTGACTGTAAACCATTTGCAAGTGAACCTGGGAATATAAGGAAGCTTGTGGACTATGTCAAATGGAAGCCAACTCTGAACTTTTCAGCATGTCTCACTGCCCCCCTCCTCCCCATTTGGACTAAGAAAAAAATGAGCACTGAGACACCTTTATACTGACTCCTTTCTGACTTGGGGCTCACCAAGACCCACCAAAGGTAGTTTTCAATATATATAGGCAGTTCATTGCTATTGTAGAATGTGGACTTTGACAATAGACAGTCATAGACTCTTGTCTCCAGCATCTTTATTTCTTGTGTGGGCATTTAAATAATCACTTTAGCTTTCTTAGTAACCATTTCATCATCTAAAGGTAAATAATAGTGCTTAGCCCATAGACTTTGAAGAGTAATTAAAAACATATACATGTTAACTGAGCAGCACATGCTAAAGTTTTTTTCTTTATTTCTTATTGCTTGGCTCTGGCTTATGGTAGTATGGGGGATTGAACCTGGGATGTTGGAGATTCAAGCATGAGAGTCTTTTCCATAGCCACTATGCTCCCTTCTTGGTTCTGTGCTGATATTTTATTGGAAATGATGGAGGATTCAGAATTCTGTGGAATCATTTATTATGACAGGAATTTATCACCTTGATCATTGTGGAGAAAGTATTTGACCAAGCCCCATATCAGAACCTCAGAACCAGCATCAAGGACTGGGGAGACAGCATAGTAGTTATGTAAAAGACTTTTGTGCCTAAAACTCTGAGATCCCAGGTTCAATCCCTAGCACCTCCATGAGCCAGAACTGAGCTGAGTCTCTTGTTGGTCGGTCAGTCTCTCTCTCTCTCTCTCTCTCTCTCTCTCTCTCTCTCGCACACACACACACACACACACACACACACACACACACACACACACACACACTAGATAAATAAAACATTTAAAATATCAGCTAATTCTGTTGACACAATTTTGAAAGCAGAGGTTTTAAAAAAAAAAAACTGGACAGTAAGCTTGTTTTTGATTGTTTGTTTCCTTTGGCCAAGAAGGACTCAGTAATAGCAGCTCTCTTAAATGGAAGTGGTTAAATTTCTTATGTAAGTTATTCTACTCTAATGCTAAAACCAATGTGTAAAAGAAATGTTGGTTAGCAATAAGTGGTATTCTCAATTCCACTGACTTTACTGGGAGAGTATTAGCAGCAGAGCCTCCCAGTGAGGGTTCTAGAAACCAAACTAAACAGTAAAACACAGCATTTGTGCTGTATTGTAGCCGCTTCATTTCAGGTATAGTTTTGCTTCTCCACCTTACTGCATGAGGAAGTTTATGTTTTAGGACTATGTTGTGATAAACATAATAGAAGATCTGATCACTGTAGCTTAAACTATTCAGGAATAGCTAAGTGGTTGTAGTCACCCTAACTATGATGTCAGGGCTGGTTTCATGGAGCCTTTTCACGTAAGGTTGCAAGGTGATTGTCTCAGTCCCTGCTTTCACATCTGCATTCAGGGCAGAGAAAAGGGAAGGAATGATACTTTTCCACTACATTGGAAAGTCAAAGATTACCTAAAACATCATTCTTATCCTACCACTGCAATATAATATTGCCTATATTTCACTGGCCAGAATTTATCATATATCTACCCTTAATTACAAGGGGGAATGGTAAAATTAAGTAATGGGGCACTGAGTAGTGGATATAATATAGTATATACACTTGCTGAAAATTAATCATGTGCAACTCAAATTTTTATAATGTCAAAATACAATGTCACTTCCAATGAAAACTTTAATAACCTTGTATATAATATATAGTCCAAAAATACAGTCCAGATTTTCTAAGATGCTATCATAGAGACAGGTAAAGAAAATTGCTTGGAAATGAGAGTTAGATGAATCAATCTATAATGATCACCCCACCAACTTACTCAAACATGGTTTGTAGGCAGGAATGAACCATGGTATCATTCCTTTGCTCTCCTAAAATGCTGTAGTTGATTTCCTTTAGCTCTGTTATTCCTCAATTTAAGGATAATGTCTTCTGCAGGAAGGTTTGAGACTTTGGCTGGAAGGTTCTCATTCTCTGCTGAGTACCAAATACCTACAGCAGGTCTCGGATCACTTCAGGTTGTTTATTATTTTCCAAGTCACTGTGATTCCATAAGGTATCTGGCCTCAGTTGAGCTCAGAATGGATGTTAGTTCTTGGTGCATTTTATTGATTTGAACACAGGAGGAAAGTTATATGGCTAAGGACAGTCACTCAGGACAGTTAGAGAGCTGAAGTAAATGAACTACACAGACCTCCCCCTTAAATAGTGCTCAGAAATCAAAGAGCTGAAAAAATGTAAATGGGATTTATTAGGAGCTACAGATTAGTTGTCTTGTGGTGCTTTGAAATTTTTTTTTTTTTTTGGAACGTCTCAGGAACTTTAGCTCACAGGGAGTCTTAGATACATCTGAGAATTTTGACTGGTGACAGGTTTAGTGGACAATGGGCCAGTGGAAGGGAGACCTTTATATAGCCATTATAGGAGGCCTCTGGTCCATCCCTGCAACAGCTCTCCTGACACTTCAGCTTTACAGTCCCTTCCTCTGCCTGGGAACAATGTTTATATGGCATGTCAAAGTGCTAGCTGGAGTCAGTTTTCATTGTGCTTATTTAAACACAAAGGGGTTTTGATTATTCTAGAATTTCTGTTGTGTTTGGGGTTTTGCCATCAATGTCAGCAAGAATAATTATTGGTTAACCTCTGTGTTATGGACTCATTAGCTGTTAGTTATCGTTAACGGGCTGAGGATTTGACTGCTACTCTGAATGAGACTAACAATCCAGCACTGATGGACCCTGGCTGCATCTAGTTGGAGATATGTTTTTATTGTCATTGTTGTTTTGTTTGCTTGCTTGCTTTGTTTTTTGCCTGTTCAGTGTTTTGAAAAAAAGAGCTATCATTTCAGAATCACATTTCTGACTTCTCAAAAATTGAAAGATGTGATGCTACTGAACAAATACTTGTGAGTGCACCTAAGGGGTTGAGCTAAATAGCATTTAACCTGGGAGGCAGGGGTGATAGTATAATCATTATGTAAAAAGAGGCTCCAAAGTCTCAGGTTCAATCCCCCACACCACCATAAATCAGAGTTGAGCAATGCTCTATAATTAAAATTTTTAAAAAAGCACCTTTAACTCTGCATCAGGGCAACACAGTCCTTATAGTCCAATACAAGCCCTGTTGTCTTGCCTTTTTCCATGTTGCTGATGCATTCTTTCTGTATGGCCACCATAGCCATATGCACTGGTGGCCACTTTTCCTGAATCCATTAAATAAACATTCTAAAAACACAAAGAGAATTTGCATAGAAGCCAAATCTTTTCTCTGCCTGTCTTCTCACCATCCTCTAGACTGTTGTTCCTTGTGTGGACCAGACATAGAGGGAATTGTTAGAAATGGAAGATATGGACTCTGGTGCCAATCTACTGGCATCTGCATTTTAACAAGGTCTTAATGTAATTTCCATACCTGAGGGGCAGACAGGTGGAATTACTAGTCTAAAATGGGGGATTTTCAACTTTGCTTAATACTAGGAATTAAGTAGGCCATTTATTGTACATAAAGTTCTCCTTTTTGGACTTATCTGTCCACTTCCTTATGGTGTCACTTAACTGATTGCTCTGTCCTTGACTTATCTTTTAAAAATGTATATTTCAGGCCTTCATCGGAATTCATATGGATTAAAGCCCTTTGAGGGTGAAGTTATAAACCTTTAGTATTCATACTTCCCCAGATAGGTCTAAGTGATAGTTTAGGAGTCCTCCTTTATTCAACTGGGAAAGATGACATAGTTCCCAAATTTGCCAGGAACTTCTCATATATCTAAATTCATATGGGGGAGGATGACAACTCAGCCTGATTCATGTATGTATGTATGTATTTTTTAATATTTATTTAATCCCTTTTGTTGCCCTTGTTTTTTTATTGTTGTAGTTATTATTATTATTGATGTCATCATTGTTGGATAGGACAGAGAGAAAATAGAGAGAGGAGGGGAAAACAGAGAGGGGGTGAGAAAGACAGACACCTTCAGACCTGCTTCACCACCTATGAAGCGAGTATGTATGTATTTTTTATCATTAATGGGGCCTTACTGCTTCAGGCTGACTGTTTAAAATAGAGAGTAACAGACACACAGAGAAAGACATCATGGCACTGAAACTTCCTTCAATTAGTGAAGAAGAGGTTTAAACCTGGGTTGTGAGGTCTCTGGTTCTTTGACCATTGGGATCTGAACCTGACTGATTGTTTAATCCCAATTGTGTGATAAGGAAGTCAATTCAGAGGGCATGCTAAAATAGCCATTTGGGAACATGTTAGACTGAGGAAAATCATCTCTTCTAGGAGGTACCTCTATCTGAGACACAAAACTTGAACACTCTTTTAGGCTTTAATAGTGCTGGTAATTTACCCCAACAAAATTTGCCCTCTTTCTGTGAATTCCAACTCATGATGACAATCAATGTGCAGCTGAGTAGAGAAATAAGATATTTGGAGCACTCTACAAAAATCCTCATTCACTGGGTTGAAAGCTTGGGAGCTCATACCTGCTTATATCTTATCAATTTGAGCAGACAGATACACTTGATGTCTACTGGTAGAGAGGCTGAATGCCCAGAACATCCTCGTGCTCTCCCAGTGTGACCAGGTAGGGGGGGTCTCAGATGGAGAATGAAACCCACAAACCAGAGAGACTATACCATATGGTTAAACTGCGCATTTGATCCATGCCCCATTTTCATAATAAATAAATTTCATTTAACTTGATAATCACTACTAGAGTTTGTAATTTGTCAAAAGGAAATGTGTGAATTTTGAAATTGAATTGTGATTAGGAATTCTTATTCCTACAATAAACATATGGCCATTTCAAATGGCTAGTGGTCATCTAATGGGACTAGACCTTCTACTTGATACTGCCCTCATCTCCCCTACACCCTCACCTAAAGTTCAGATCAATTCTGTAGATTCCAGTGCTCAGAGAAGTTAAGAAAATTGCTCAAGGAGCTGCTTCTCAAACTTGAGTATGCATTAAATCACATAGATTGATTCTTCAGTAATTATTCAGGAAAATATTACTATTATGAAAATGTTTTATGTGTGTTATGAACATTTCAAAAAGCTATTTAAATAAAAGTAAACATGAAATCATGCTACCTGGAGATATCCATTGTTAACACCTCAATGTACCCACTCACAGTTTTCTAGGTAGATATATTTGTGCACATATGTGATCAGCCTCATCTTTAAAGTGCCTTCTTGGTGGAGGATTTAATCCATCTGGTGCATCCTCCCTCTCAAGGAGCTTACAGCACTGACTTAACCTTCCAGGGTCTGGATAAACTGTCTAAGAGGCCAGGTTTACTCTGGTTTCTCCAGAGAGGTACCCAAAGTGCACTGGATGATGGCAACCAGCTGTGCAGCTCCTTCTGTGGTAAATAAGACCAAGTCATCCCAGAGCATCTTAATAATTGTGTATTTTTCTCTCCATTTTATTCTAGTGAGGAATTTTTCCTCATATCAAAATTTCAGGACAGTTGTTTCTGTCAGCTCAAGCTTCCATCACAAACTTCCACAGAATGGAAACTAGAAGTCCAAGATCAATGTGTTGGCAGTTTCAATGTCTGCTGAGAAAAGCTTCCTGGCTGCATACAGGTTCCTTCTCATTGTGCCTTCTCAGGGTGTGGGGAGTCTCAGTCTCATCTAATAAGTATGCTAATACTATCACCCCACCATCCTAATGCCCTTATGTAACCCTAATCACCTCTCAAATGTCCCACCTCCAAATGGAGTCACAATGGAGGTCAGGGCTTCAGTATATGGGGACGTGGGGAGGGGGGAGCATTTGGTCGATAGAAGTGCCCCTAATTGATCAAAACAGAAATGACACCTGCCTTCACCAGGGTCCTGATCATTGTGCCAGTTCTGTTGTCCTTCTGGGATCAGTAAACATTGAAACATTGTGGCGTCAGGAGTGGAGATGCAGCTCTTGATCCCTCAGCGAGCTCAGCCAGGAAGAAACCAGGTGGAGGAAATCCCTCCACTTAACCCTGTTTCCAGGGAGCACACGGCCAAGCTTCTCAGTATTTGATTATAGTTAACTTCTCTTTAGTCAGCAGAGCCAGAAACAAGCCCACTCTAAGACATCCTGGTAGCAAGATGGTGCAGGCATACCCTCCCGTCTGCTGTCCAGACTGCAGGTACTGCAAGCTGCCTGATGGAGTTCTCAAGCACAGATGCTGTTCCTTAACCCCATACCTGAGCCAGCTGCTGTGAAGATGACTTTTGACAGTCTCGGTGAAGCAGGAGGGGTTGGTCTCAACCAGGATAATTTTTTGTCACCCCTTTCTGCTAAGCAAGGAAATCCACTAGGGCTTGTTAACGCCAAAGCTGATACCAGAAGTGATCACTGGAGATGAGCACTGGTGCTGACATGGAGCTGGACAATGGCCTGGCTCTTGGTGGGCCACTTCTTGATCTTCCTAACTTTCAGAAGATTTCATTCCTGATTTAACCTTTGGAATGTTATCTGCTGCTGAGGCAGTCTACAGGGTGAGAGTGGCCTCTTTCGCCACCAACCCAATTCTCCTGCTGTGCCAGGGATCTTAGTTAGCACCTTCCAAGATACTGCTATCAACCCCTGTGATAAATTCCTAAAATGTTGATGTTTACACATTTATTAAATCAACAAAATCCAAATTTAATGTTAAAGAAAAAATTAGTGTTTACATTTATATGTAAATATCGGATGCAATCACTATGGAAGACATAATGACTTTGTCTAAAGCACAGGGCATTGTTGCCAGGACTACACAAACACCAACTATAAATGAAGACCACCATCTCAAGTGACTCTGAAATGCCATCTGCTAAATGGTTTTTCCAGAACGGGTAGGATTCTGAACCAAACCAACAACAAGTTCCCCTCTGTTGACACAGCAGTTGCATTCAGATGAAATGCAGAATACATTCATCTGTGCAAAAATATTGGGGTTTAATGTAAAATTGAGTTAGCTTCTGGACCACATAATTACAAATAGATGAGAGTCATATTTCTCCCACTAAAAGAATGTCTATAGGGGTCAAAGTTGACTTGGGACAATTCTGTATGGTGCAAGGCCCAAACTTCATAGGATATCTGTGATCTGTGGCAGCCATAGCACTAAATGACCACAATACTCACAATTTTTTGTGAAAACAAGAAACAGGTGTACATGCAACACAGTGCCCTAGGAATATTTCTCTTATCTTCTTCAAATGCTTCAGCAACTTGGATTTCTTTATTTTTTTTCTTTTTTCTTTTCTTTCTTTTTTTTTTTTTAACAGAGAGAAATGGAGAGAGGAGGGGAAGACAGAGAGGGGAAAGAAAGACAGACACCTACAGACCTGCTTCACTGCCTGTGAAGCGACTTCCCTGCAGCAACCTGGATTTCTGTTCTGATTTCTCTCCTGATAGCTGCACAACCTCTGCAAGCCTCAGTTTCCTCAAGGACAAAATGAGTTCATGGAGGGAGCTCAGAAATATCTCCAATCTCAGTGCTTCATGAGTAATAAGTAGCAAACAAACTGTAGTTGTTATTTGTAATTTATATCATATATTATTTATGATTGTCCATAAAATTACTATGAGTGATTTAGAGCTCAAAAGCAAGGAGATTATGAGTGCTATTTCATGGATTTTAGAGAACTGAATTAGATTCTAGAGCCTAAATTAGCATTGTAATGGCTTCCCTAGGGGAGTTTTGGAGCTGTTCTTCAGTTAGGATTCAAGGCAAGAACATTGCAGGGATATTCACCCTGTCTTAGATGTGTGCTCTGGAATCACTTGACAGTTGCCAGCAAACCGCTTCAGGGCTCATCTGGGACCACAGTTTCTCCAGACTGAGCCCTAAGTTGAGAAAGAAAGCAATAAAAGATACCAAGATTACAGTCTAGCTCAAAGACAGAAGCTATACATGTGGAAGAATAACAGTGTAAGAGCTTCTCCAATTACACACTAAATTATTTGGTGCCATGTTTAAATTATGTAGGAGACAGCAAAAGTAAGAGCTCAGTGTATGTCAGAGAAATCTTTGAGAAGAGTGCCTGGACTATCCCTGAAGGATGAAGGGGATCTGGATCAGGAAAGACCACAGATGACAGGATGTTAATAGATGGAAGGGGTGTTGGAAGTGGGCTTAAGGGGACTCATTGGAAGATGACATGTATTGGCTTTCAGACCTGGGAGCTCAGACTTGCCAATATCCCTTTTCAGAGCCAGCAAAAACCTCTGTATTAGGAAAAAAACAATGATATTTAAATCAAAAACAAACTGTCACTGATGTTCTGATAAGGCATCCCCAGGGATACACCTACTGTTATTCTGAGACTGAGTCACCCAAAGCTGCCACTAAACTTATGCCAGGATGTTCCATGGAAATGCCACCTCTGGCAGGCAAGGCCAATTAACTTTTCTGGCTTTTGTGCTCTGGGAAAGGAAGTGTTCTCATGGGAATCTTGTTTTAGTCTTTAGAAGGGGCCATGGGAACATGCAGTTTAGTGTTAGTGTTGGGTGACTTTTCCAAGTACATATGCTTGTTTTAGATGATGAATGACAAAGTAAGAAGTGAGCCAAAGCAATTCTTTTTCTGGAGGAGGCATGAGACTGCAGTCTGGAATTTCTGCTGCAATCTGTTGTCAAAGT
This sequence comes from Erinaceus europaeus, assembly GCF_950295315.1. Lineage (NCBI taxonomy): Eukaryota > Metazoa > Chordata > Mammalia > Eulipotyphla > Erinaceidae > Erinaceus > Erinaceus europaeus. Next base: position 123,066,341 of record NC_080163.1, on the reverse strand, counting down.
CCAGTAGCTCAGAACCAAAGTTTGTGTTTACTGGAATGTCTTATTTGCTAGGAATGGGTGTGGCTGCTGCTAAACAGTCACTCTCTAACCCAAAATTGGGAGGGGGCGGCTAGAGGAGGCATCAAGCAAGTATTTGATGGTTGTGGTATCTCTCCTAGTGTCAAAAACCAGACTAAGCATATACATTCATTGGTTCATTCATTCATCAAATATAAATGCCAGGTTTCATAGAGGGTATGTCTCCCTTGTGTGTGAGGGAAGACTAATAAGCAAGGTAAGAATGTGCAGTTTGGGCAGTGAGATAACTCTGCAGTAGAACTCAGGATTAGTGTGTATGAGGCCACATGTTCCATCCCCAGTACTACATGTACAAGTTGCACAGTGATCTCTTCTGTCTCATGTAAGCAAATAAATTATTGTATCAACCTTTTAAAAATGTATAGCTAAAGAAAGCTAAAGAAACATAAGCTTGATCAAGGATGGACTGAGCTAGCCATACTGTTCTCAATAGAGTGTCAGGGGAGGCTTATCTATGAAACTAACATTTAAGCAAAAGGAGAGAATCCCAGCTCAGTCTCCTTTCTCTCTGTTGTTTTGCTTATTTCCTCCTTTCAAAGATTTTTTTCTCTGAGTCATAGCAATTTTATTTTGAGTAGTAGAGGTACCTTGTATTTAATGACTTTAGAAAGTAAAGCATTGTGTTAGGAGCTTTATATGAATTCTCTGTCATCCTAACCTACAGCATGGTAGTTGGTATAATAGCTATGTACAAGTCAACTCCCAAAGTAAATACCCTTTCTTTTTCTTAATATTTATTTATTTATTCCCTTTTGTTGCCCTTGTTGTTTTACTGTTGTAGTTATTGATGTTGTCGTTTTTAGATAGGACAGAGAGAAATGGAGAGAAGAGGGAAAGACAGAGAGGGGGAGAGAAAGATAGACACCTGCTGACCTGCTTCACCGCTTGTGAAGCAACCCCTCTGCAGGTGGGGAGCCAGGGGCTGGAACCGGGATCCTTACACAGGTCCTTGCACTGTGTGCCACCTGCGTTTAACCTGCTATGCTACTGCCCAACTCCTGATAAATACCCTTTCTAAGTAAGACTGCATATCAGAGCTAAGCAGTGGTGCACATGGTTAAGTGCACACACTACATTGCTCAGGGCTTGAACCCTGGTCCCCACCTGTAGTGAGAAAACTTCATAAATGGTGAAGCAGGTCTTCAGATGTCTATCTCTCTCTCTTTCTGTCTCCCCCTTTTCAATTTCTACCTGTCTTTATCCAGTAGTAAATAAATATATAATTTTTTAAAAGACTGTATGTCAGTTGAAGAGGGAGAGTCAGATTTAAACTCTGGGGCCTCAGGATATGAGGTGATGTCATTTATGGTTATAATAATGTTGATAAGGGAGGAGAGTAAAGGGGCAGGGTCCTGGTGGTGCACCTGGTTGAGCATACACATTATAATGCACAAGGGCCCAGGTTCAAGCCCCCCCCCCACCTGCAGGGGGAAGACTGAGTGATGAAGCAGGGCTGCAGGTGTCTCTCTCCCTCTCTAGCTCCCCATTCCTATTGATTTCTGGCTGTTTCTATCCAATAAATAAATAAAGATAAAAATATTTTAAAGGGAGGGGGATGAATGATGAAGAACAAGAGAAAAAGGAGACTGAAGGGGATGAAGAAGAGATAACATACATAAAAGTTTTCACTTATCAATAGGTTCTTGGAAACTGACTTTAAGAGACATATATATAAGGATACCAGTTTCTCAACATCATTTTGTTCAGTGTCAACTGGAGTTTCTTCTTTTCTCATCAGCATTAAAATAAAACATTATTTGAGGGCCTACTGGATTACCAGGCTTTGTTATTAATACTCCCTAAGTATTGTTATTAATATTACCTCTATCCTCATAATGATCTTTAAAAATAGTCCCTATTTAGGACCTAAGTTTGCAGTAGTATGCTAACATGTATCACATAAGGATGAGAAATTGTACCCATATGGCAACAATTGTCTTATACATCATTATTTCCTTAATATAACTATAAAAAGAACAGCTCCTACTATTGCCTCACTTATAGTTGTGGGAACTTGGTTTCTGTAAGGTTGTACACATTCCCAGGATCACATAGCTGCTGAGTGGCCTTATAGACTTTGGTAATTAGCACACTTGACTCCAAAGTCTGTCATCTCTATGCTATAACATTGTCCAGCCTCACTGGTACCATTTGTCTGTGACTTGCTGATCTAATCCTCCTGCACATCTCTCTATGGTCCTGAGTGACCATTTCTTCTTCCTAGGGAACACTCCTGATAGCTTATGTCTCCCAAGGGACTTTGCAGGCCATAGTGGTACATTTATCACTTGAACTGTAGAGATACAAATAGTGAGAGATAGCCACAACCAATTTATGCTGAAATTAAACCTGTTAAGAGACTGCTCTCTGGACAAAAGCAGGGAATATTTCTCATCAGTCAACATATGTTCTTGATAAGTCTGTCATGTATTTCATTTTCTCTCATGGTGCCCTCAGATCCTCTAATTAGTGAAAAAAGAAAACTAGAACATGTATCCACAATGAACATTCTTCTGCTCTGATGTGACTTTTAGAAAGTCTGATTGTTCCTGATATTCAAACTAATCTGTAAGGAGCTGGTGCATGGGAGAGAAGCAGGATGCATTATTCATTTGAAAGCAACATTTTGTATTTCAAAAATGAGAGCTTGCCAGTGTTGATTTAATTCCACCCCAGTGCTTAGGAGGAATTCAGATAGAGATACACTTATAACTTAAAGAGTTGCTTATTTGATAAGTTATGAGAAGCTTTTAGAAGACATTATGTCCATGTGAAGCTGGAGATGGAATTGCTTACTTTTGTTTCTACTTGCCCTGTTTCTCCAATGTGCTAGTAGAACTCTTGAAGGCAAGATTCAAACTTTAAAATTACTTAGAGCTGCAATGCCTGACATATTGACTGTCTGCTTTCAGAGCAAAAGAGGTACTTATTGTAAATGAGAAAGTCATCAAGATGATTTTGGAGAACAAACCTGGTACAGTTCACTCACCTACAGAGATGCTAGTCTTTCTCCACATGGTCATTGTATACACATCACCTACTTGCAGGACCAATGAAGGCTTTTGCTGTCCTGTAGGAAAATGGCCAATTCTTTTTTTTTTTTTTTTAATATTTACTTATTTATTCCCTTTTGTTACCCTTGTTGGAAAATGGCCATTTCTTTAGTCAGTTATAGATAGTGCCATTTATTCAGCTCTTCTGTGATTTTTCAACCTTGGATAGCCATCAGAACCACTAGGAAAACTTACTAAAATAACAATTTCTGGGTGCACACTTTCTTACTCAGCAGACACAAAGTGCTTTCTTTCTTCCTTCATATTTCTATCTCCCTCTCTCTCTCTCTCTCTCTCTCTCCCTCTCTTTCTGTCTCTTTTTCTTTCTCTCTCTCTCTCTCTCTCTCTTCTCTCACCAGTTGCCAATTGATAACCCTGGTGAAAAACCTAGTGCCTGCACTCCAACTCAACAATTCCTTGTGAACTTTTTTTTTTTTTTGTCTTTTGATAGAAGATGGGGTGAGAAAAAAAGAGATTGAGAGCACAGCTCCACTGGTTCCTCCCTGCAGGTTGAAACCAGGACCTTGAACCTGGGTCCTAGAATGGATAATCTGTGTCTACTTAGTGTGATCCACCTGGTCTCTAGACACTAACTTCTTAGGGCTACTGTAATCTATCACCTCCAAGATGCTGGTGGCTTAAAAAAGAAAAAAAAGAAAGAAAGAAAGAAAGAAAGAAAGAAAGAAAGAAAGAAAGAAAGAAAATTATCTCCTAGCATTTCTGAGAGTCAAAAAATCTGAAATCAAGGTGTTAGCAGGGCTGTGATTCCTCCAGATGTTCCAAAAGAGACATTCTCCTGCCTTTTCCAGTCTCTAATACCCATTTGGCTTCTCTAGATTTCAGCTGCATTACTTCACTGTCTATTTTCACGTCCCTTGGCCTTCATCTTAAATCTCCCTCTGCTACACAGGGATTCTATCATTTACCTGCATAATCTTGGACCACATCATCATGAGAACCATAACTTTACTATATTTGCCATGATTTTTCACAGATTCCAGGGGTTAGTTCTTGAACATATCTTTCAGGGAACCACCATTCGACGCATGCCAGTAAGTCTAGAATGAGTCTGGAGAATTTGTGTTTTTTCATCTCAAGCACATTCACAGTTAATGCTGAACGTTTATCAGAGGTTGGAATGTGAGGATTGGGCTGCTACTATGTAAAGGGAAATAATACAATGCCTTCTTTGAAATAGCACCCTTTCTGTAGAGTCATTAAAATTTATTTTATCTCATGGGATTGATATGTGATATCCACTAAACTAGATGCACAGTTATACCACTAGAATTAATTTTTAAATTTCTAACCCTTAATTATTTGTAGAAGATAGGGCAGAAAATGTTGGAAGCAATTTGGAAATAGTATTTATATTCAGTCTATAATGGATGCTATTTAAAACAATAGCTTTTTATATTCTCATATAAATGATGCATCTAACATTCAAAGACAGAGATTGTTCAAATTTTTTGTATCCCAAAGGGACACAAAGACCATCATCAAACTGTAAATTGTGATTTTTCATTGCCAAGGCATATTTCAGTAGAACGGTGTGTTTATGCAGAAAGAATGATTAATTCTGAATATATATCCTCAGTGTGTCCTCTTTTTTGGCTATAAGAAGTTGAGTCTTCATTTTTCTTGTCTAAACAGTGTAGGTGATAATACTTGGTCTTAATAATTAGTGGGCTTATATGATGATCAATTAACAACACTTTGTAAACTGTCAAGTGTTTTTGAAATATGTTTTTTAATAATGATGAGGTAGAGAATTAATAGGAAGTGGAGTTAATTCATGTAAGGCTGTGTACTAAAGATAGTTCTTTAAAAATGTGTAGTACAAAATATGTTATTTTTACTTCTCCAGCTAGATTTTCTTTTTAATTTTTAAATCATCTTTATTTATTGGATAGAGACAGCCAGAAATTGAAAGGGACCGCCAGAAATTGGATAGGGACAGCCAGAAATTGAGAGGGAAAATGATAGGGTGAGAGACAGACACCTGCAACATTGCTTCACCACTCATAAAACTTTTCCCCTACAGATGGGGACCAGGGGTTCAAACCCAGGTCCCTGCGCATTGTAATATGTGCATTCAACTAGGTATGCTATCACCTGGCCCCTCCAGCTAGATTTTCTTTCACAAAGATAACCACAGTATTGTCTGTCCACATCATCTCCTTCAATATGATCTTAGACTAAGGACTCTACCCCATCACCCTGGCTCTAGTGGGCCTGATGTCTATTTGTAACCACTTTTGTTTTTCTTGACATTTCATTTATTTATTTATTTTTGATAGAGACAGAGAGAAATTGAAAGTAAAGGGGTAATACAGGGGGAGAAAGATACATAAGCAGCACAACTTGACAGCTCCTGAAGCCTTCCCCCTGCAGGTAGAGACGAGGAGCTTGAATCCAGGTCCTTGCACATTCTAACATGCACTTTCTGTTGGGGGGTACCACCTGGCCCCACAGCTTTTACTTTGATCTCTGGGCATCTTATTTTTGGGATCCTGGGTCCATCATCCTTTGCAGAAGTCCAAACTAACTCACATAGAGAGACCACTTCAAGAAGGCCCTGAAACAACATGAAGATATGCTGAGCCAACTCTATCACCACCATCCCATTGTCCAAGCTACATCCTTACTCTTTCATATAACTAGAACATCCAACTAAAATCATTAAAAACTATGGTCTGGTTATAAAGTATAGGTTAAGAAGACAGTGTAGTTTATCAATGTGCTATTCTCTCTAAACCCCTTTACAACCCGTTTGTTTCTTAGGTATCTTCTTATCTCAAATGCACCATCTAGTGACAATCTATATGAGATTCTCCTTTTATGCTTCCTGTAAGCACACTCTTTGCATTCTTATCCCTTCTTTCAGTTTGTCCCAAAGCCTTCATTTAGGTGGAGTTGATTGATGTCTCTTCCACTAGACATTGTGCCCTAGGATGGCAGAGACTCAGTCACTTAGTCTTCATCTTTATTTTCCCTCTATCTGACACAGTGCCTGAGGCCAAGTAGACATTTCAGATAAATAGCTTAATTAGAATGAACAAACCAATGGGTCTTCCACCCAATTCATTCTAAAGCATTCTTAAATTTGTACAAAGGACATACGTAGGGCATCATTTGAATAAAAGTCCCCAAACCTGTATGATGCAAAACAGTACCTTATAAATTTCCTATAATTGTATGGCAAGTAATGGCAGCATGTGTTCCAGAGTACCATTAGGATGTAAATTATGTGAGTGACATCCCCTAGAGGAAAATTTCCATGTGAATGGAACCTCCTGAAGGAATCCAGCTTGACAAGCAAGATTCTTTTTAGGCTTTTAAGATTCATAAACTATCTCATACTGGTTTTAAGCATCCTTTGAACCTTTACCACACTGTGGATATGATAGGCCTCAGCAAACATAGACTTAAATATAGGCAAGTACAAGTAGTGAATGAAATCAACTTTGAATAATACCCATAAAATCCATAGCCTCCCTATTTGGTTCCTATGTTGCTCTTATTTCTTAGAGTGGCTTGCATTCTCGAGAGCCAATCAAACTTGTTAAGATTATTTTAAACTTTGGTATAATTTTATATTTAAATTTTAGTATAGTTCTTAGGACTAGGAGATAGTAATTTCCGGTGCTTGCTTAGCACACCCTAATTTTTAAAAATTTTATTAGTGATTTACTATTGAATTATAAAATCACAAAATAGCAGGGTATGATGCCACACTGTTCCCACCACCAGAGTTCTGGATCCCCAATCCCTCCGTTGGAAGCTACAGCAGTTCTCCCAAGGTTGAAAATATGAGTTAACTATTATTTCTACAACTGTCTGTCTAAATTTGTATATATTTGCCCATTTGTTTTCCATGGTTCCATCTGCTCTTTCTGTTCAATTCACACATACACCTATTACTACATTCAAATGTTCTTCCCTTTTTCCTCTTCTTTCTCCAGGTCCTGATAGAGTTGGAGTTCAGAACCCTCTCCCCATCTTCCCCTATCATTTCTCTCCCACTGGGAGTATGGACCAAAATTCTGTATGGGGTGCAAAAGGTGGGAGTTCTGGCTTCTGTAATTGCTTCTCCAATGGTCATGGGCTTTGGCAAGTTGATCCATACCCCCAGCCTGTTTCTATCTTTCCCTCATCACCCTAAATTCTTTATACAAATGATCCCATTAAAGCCTCACAGTAACCTCATGAAGTACATAAACTAGCCATATTCCTACTCAAGAGTTTTTTTGTTTTTTTTTAAAGAGTCAGAGAGTTTACCAGTCACATGATTAGTAAATGGCAGAGCCAGAATTTAAACCCAGCCCTAGTCCAGAGTATGTGGTCTTGGCCAGGAGTCTTAAAATTCTGATGATTACCAAAAGAAGAAGAGGGAGGGGGTAACATAAAGAGACTTCCTTGAATGAATGTGTCTGTTGCTATCTTTATTCCTTCTCATTGTTTGTAACTCCATAGTATGCACAGATGGTAGAGATAAAATGTTTTTATTTTTCTGGCATCTAGATGGTTGCTTTGAATTATTTTTAATTGCTATCATGGTTATTGCTGGGGCTTAGTGACTGCATGATGAATACATCATTCCCCATGGCCATTTTTTTCTTTCTTTTATTTGAAAGGACACAGAGAACTTAAAAGGGGAAGTTAGGAAGAGATAGAGAGAAAGAGAAAAAGAAAGATACCTGTAGCACTACTCTACCACTTGCAAAGACACTCCTCAGTAAGTGGGGAGCAGGGGTTTGAACCCCAATCCAATGTTGGGCATTATAACATGTGCACTCTCAGGTGCACTAATGCCCACCCAGGTTGTAAACTAACTGCTTTTGTCTCCTCCTCCTATCATATTATGATTATGATTATTTTTCCAATTGAACTGTCTGAATCCTAGAGAGTCCCCTATTGGTCATATTACCTCACTCTACTACCTCACTCAACCTGATACCATAAACAGGAAGTTCTCACTTAAAATCTTCAATATGTTCTTACAAACTACACCTTTAAGCAAAATGATTTATCTAACAAAGCCTGTTTTACCAGATAATTGATATAAACCAGTGTTATATTCTATGACCTACTCCCTGTCATAAAAACAACACCAACCTTCTAAAGAAAGACCCCAGATATGTTTAGTATTAGATATTTAATGAATTCCTTTTCCAGTGTACTTATTTTGGTTCAGAATCTCAGGTGATCAGAGTCTATTCTAGAAGTTCAGAGCACAAGGCAGGAACTAACCCTGAAAAGGATATTTTTTTCATCCTGGAGTACATCACACTCACTTTTACTGGGGAAGTTTAAGTACACCAGTTCACCCAGTGTGGACTTCATTAGGTTAAGGAAGGAAACTGGAGTACCTGGAGGAACCCATCCACAGTGGCTCCTGATTGAAGTCAATTGTTTTTTCTCATTGGTTTTTATAACAAAACAGGAGGAACCCATCCACAGTGGCTCCTGATTGAAGTTAATTGTTTTTTCTCACTGGTTTTTATAACAAAACAGCATTGAATGAAATGTTATTCACAGACTTACCATAAAAGCTCATCCTTGCCCATTACAGAAAAGTTGCAGATTAAAACAACAAACAGGGAGTCACCTCCAGAGAGAGAGCTCCCACTGGCATGTTGTCATTCCACCACTGTGAGAACCTGTTGCAGACCCAGGCTGCCTTAATTTCACCCGGTTTAATTAGACACATCACAGTATCAGTCCACAGAAATAGTTCAGACAGACCATCTGATTATGCTGAAATTATAATAATTCTCTCCGGAGAGTAACTCTCTCAGGAAAGGACAACAATTTGGGTTGGATTTGTTTTTGTGAATTTAGATTGGTTTCTGCATCTAGTTTATCTCATTTACAAAAGAGTCATAACATCTACTTGATGGATGAATGTCATTTAGATGTTATGATGCAAGTCCAGTGCCAGCACTGTGCCTGACACAGAGGAAGCTTGCAGGAATTTGAAAGTAACATCTATCTTTATCATTTTATTAACAAGCAATTTCTGTTTCATCTTCTTTGACTCAAATTACATTACCTATTTAATTAGTAAGAAATTTTTCTCTTTTTTTACCACATACTCTTAAAACTTAGATATATCCTTGCTGCTTTACTTTGGTTTGTGTATCCAAATTTTAAATTTAATTTCCAGCCTATTTTTTTCATCTCTTCCATAACCAGTTATAATCTACTCTACTGGAGGACACTACATCTTAAGTGTGTCTGAGCTCCCTTTGACATCCTGATTTGTAATCTGATATTTAGCACCCTCAGCTGCTTCTTAAACCCAAGGGGCAAATTGGTTACCTGGCAACCACATAAATGCAATTGCTAACAGTACTGTTTAGCCCCATTTTGTGATAATGAAGTAATATGTTTTAGGAGAATGAAAAGCTGAGATGTGTTACATGAGGTCAGGTATTTTGGAGAAAAACTGCTTCTTTAGGAGATATTAGCAAGCAGGAATTGGCTGGATACTAGCAAGCAGATATGTTTGTTTTGCCCAACAATAGGTCATTTACACAGAATGTAAATTTGGATACTTTAGGGTGGAGTGAGCAGTCCCCCCTAGAATGCATTTCCAGACCACCTCACACAGATCTGCTTGACCCCTACAGGCATGCAGCCCCACCTAGCTGGGCAAAGAGTATTATAATGCTCCCTTTCCTCTCCCCAGATCAAACCTGTGCCTAATCATGCTCAATACAACCATAACTTGTAAACAATTCTCAAGATTAAGCCACAACCATAATATAAAAGAGAATTAAAAGGAAAATAATTTATAATAGACTAATCAGTTTTAGACTGTAAATGTCCAGGCATGACTACTCTGGAAAATAAAATGAGGTAGTCAAACATCTGCACCTATTTGTAATGAATCAGCTTGGATCTAGGAAATGTAATATGATTCAAATCATGCTGTCAAAGAGATTCTGGATAAAGATAATTCAGACATAGAGGGACATGAGCTTGAAATTAATGTTTATTTCAGGGTAAAAGCACACACACACACACACACACACACATACACACACACATTTTTATATGTAGAGTAAGGTTCTCTGTCCAGAAATTTTTAAGTTTTTCACTTACATGAATGCTGACAGCACTGGGGACTCAGCTACTAAGTGGGATAATCAGATCTTTATGGTATCCCTAGTTCTCTCTACCGAAAACCAATAGATTACACCCTTGATTGTAACAACAAAGAACCACTCTACAAGCATCCAGACTTGTCATCTTGTCTTTTCATATTGACCTCACCTACCTGCCTGACCTTCTCTCTCACATCTCCCAAAACATTAGTCTAGCAGTCTATTTATTGATTCATTCATGGACTGTTTTTATGAACAGTGCCTTGTATCGGTTTCATCATCAGTGAGGCTAAGTGCCTTCTTGGGGCTCTAGGAAGGTTCAATGTGAACCCTTGTGAAATGTTCAATTAACACAGAACATGTGCCTGAAGCACCTAGTGAAGGTTGTTATTAATATTGCTGTATTCAACGTGTCACTTAGTGCTTTCTTTTTATATACTACCTACCTAAGATATGGACATGATAAAGAATATATATATATATATATATATATATATATATATACTATTTTACACACTGTGCACAAAATATTGCATAGACATACATAGCGAAAATATAACTTGTGGTTATATTACCATAGTTGTAAGCTGAGGATCCTGACTCAGAGATGGACCAGTGTGTTTAGAAGAGGGAAAGAGAAGGTGGGAAAAAAAAAAAGATGCTACACTTCCAGCTTTGAATGGAGCAAAGGAGCCAAACACCACTGAATGCAAGTGGTCTTTAGAAGCTGAAAAAGCAAGGAAACAGATTCTCCTCTATAACCTCTAGGACAGAAGTCAGCCCTATGGACCCATTTCGCAGTTCTGACCTCTGGAGCTACAAGGGAATAAATCAGTTGTTTTTGCTACCAAATGTGTAGTCCACTTATCACAATATCCATTGGCCACCGATACTCTAGTAAATATTTTTCCTAATTTGCATATGGATCATACTTTGGATGTGTATTCAGTTCTACCCTAACTACCTTATTACCTAGTTTTACATGGACACATTAGGTTCACAAGTTTCTTGGAATCAGAAGGTGTGATTTATACTGTCTTGCATTCCTTTGGACTTGCCTCATAGCAAAAGGAATTTAAACATTTTAGAGCTGCTTAGTTAAAGTTAAATAAGGCCTCAAAGGCACAGAGATGAAGGTCAGAACAGGCAGCTGGTAATGCCAGCCTCCCTTGCCAGGAGTCTCCAGTTCACCTAGCTCTTATCTGCAGCTATACTAAGCTCCTCTCTCCACACTAGCATATTTCTACTCTTGAGTTCCCATACCTCCTATTCCAAACCAAGAGAATGACCCACCAATATTGCAGTCCAGAGGCTGGGACATATCAAAATGGTTATAAAAAATACTCATGCCTGAGGCTCTGAGGTCCCAGGTCCAATCCCAAGTACCACTATCAGCCAGAGCTGAGCAGTGCTCTGGTATCTCTCTCATTAAAATATTTAATAAATAGTAAAATCAACCAATACAGCAGTTCAGAGGAGAAAACATTAGTGTTCCAAAGGCAACTCTAGTCCGCAGGGCCAAGGGACCAGTGGATCAATGCTCAGTCATCTATCTATGGAAGGGCATTTCTGAAATGAACTCTACCTGTGTCCTCAGCATGGACAGGATGAGTCACTGCCAGAACAAATGCAGCTCAGTAACACGTCTCTATGGACCACTGACCCTGTCCCTTCACTCCTTCTTCCCAAATCCATCCTCAGATAAACCATCTCCATGTAAATTCTTGTCTTAAGCTTAGATCTTGAGGAACCCTGTTTAGGATGGACCCAACTCTATTTCTTTTTGATAGCTGAAAGGATGTCTTTAACAAGTCACCCTATAAAATGAAGATAATAAAATATACCTCAAAAAATGGCTGCTAAGCTAAGAGCTCAGAAGAAATAATTTATATGAAATGCCTAGTATATTATTAATATACAACTGCTAAAATTATTTGATGACCATTATATAATAGTAACTGCTTTATAAAAATTTGAATTAATAAAATGCACAAACTTGAGAAAATCTGAACCTGCTAAAATTGGCTATGACCTTCAAGGGATTCTCCACTCTTTCTATCATGTTTATTAAATAGTGGTGAAAAACGATCACTTACCAGGAAGTTTTCTTAGGACAATAATACATTGGTAGATGAAATTCAAAACCACATCTCTTGGTGGAACTCTAGTGGATTTTCACAGAACTTTGTTAGTAAGTGGTATTTATATTCTGTAGTACAAAGGCAAAAGAATATAGAGTTGTTACTCTGTAGATATGTTTTATATAGGCCTATTAGGCTCCTGATATATGCTAAAAACATTGTTTACATTAATATAAATAGCTTTAACCCTATAAACTTAAGGAAATGCACAGGCTGCTAAACTAACTTAAAAAAAAACCTGCCAACTTTTTATTAGTGATTTAATAATGATTAATAAGATTGTAGGATAAGAGGGGTATCATTCCATATAATTCCCACCACCAGAGTTCTGTATCCCACACCCTCCACTGGAAGCTTCCCTATTCTTTTTTTCTTTAAATTTTTTATTTATAAAAAGGAAACATTGACAAAAACATAAGAAGGGTAAACTTTGCACAATTCCCACCACCCGACCTCCATATCCCATCCCCTCCTCTGATAGCTTTCTATTTTTTTTTTATATGTCAATTCTTTTTTTTTTAATTTTTTATTTAAGAAAGGATTAATGAACAAAAACATAAGGTAGGAGGGGTACAACTCCACACAATTCCCACCACCCAATCCCCATAGCCCACCCCCTCCCATGATAGCTTTCCCGTTCTCTAGCCCTCTGGGAGCATGGACCCAGGGTCGTTGAGGGTTGCAGAAGGTAGAAGGTCTGGCTTCTGTAGTTGCTTCCCCGCTGAACATGGCCGTTGACTGGTCGGTCCATACTCCCAGTCTGCCTCTCTCTTTCCCTAGTAAGGTGTGTCTCTGGGGAAGCTGAGCTCCAGGACACATTGGTGGGGTCTTCAATCCAGGGAAGCCTGGCCAGCATCCTGGTGGCATCTGGTACCTGGTGATTGAAAAGAGAGTTAACATATGAAGCCAAACAATTTGTTGAGCAATCATGGATCCCAAGCTTGGAATAGTGGAGAGGAAGTGTTAAGGAGGTACTCAATGCAAACTCTAGTGTACTTCTGCTTTCAGGTATATATTTTGCAGTAGTTTATGGATACGTGTGCGCATAAGCTCTCTCTCACAGAAACTGGTGTATATCTAGGTTATGGGACTTTGTTAGAAAGTGAACTACCTGAGATGAAATTAGAGTGTACTATAAAAGGAAAGGTCTCACCTGAGTAATGAAGCTGAAGGGTTGTCATTCCACACGTGAAGTCTCTGGACACAGTCTGAGGTGAAGCATGTTGAGGTGGCAATCATTGCATTGAGCTTTCTATTTTTTAACCCTCTGGGAGTATGGACCCAAGATCATTGTAAGGTGCAGAAGGTTGAAGGTCTGTCTTCTGTAATTGCTTCTCCGCTTCCCTATTCTTTATTCCTCTGGGAGTATACACCAAAAATATTTATGGGGTGCAGAAAGAGGAAGGTCTGGCTTCTGCAACTGCTTCTTCACTGAAAATAGACGTTGACAGGTTGATCTGTACCCCCAGCCTATCTTTCTCTAGTGGGATAGGGCTCTGGGGAGGTGAGATTTCAAGAAACGGTGAAGTTGTCTGTCCAGGGAAGTCAGGATGGTGTCATGGTAACATCTGCAACTTGGTGACTGAAAAGTGGTAAAATATAAAGCAGAAAAAGTATTTAGTAATCAGGAATCTAAAGGTAAGCACAGACAGATAGAACTAAGGGTCTTCATATGGGAAGAGGCTAGGGAGTCTATTTTAGATATATTCCATGTGGCCCATGATTTTACTAATTTTTGCCTGACCCTGACAACTAACATACAGGTGGGCTAAAAGTATTGTCTGGAAAAATAGTGTCAGAGTTGAGCATAGGCCTAGAAAGCTGAATCCAGCCAGAGAGTAGCTCCCAAATATGAAGGAAGTATATAAATAGAATTAACGATAAATCCCATCGATCTGACCCCAGGCCCGTATCTATTCATATTTAGCACAGGAGCCTGTGGAACCTTTGCATCTCTGTCAGTCTGAACTCACAGTCCATGATCACAACTAGGAACATTCTAGGTTACACTAATTCAGGGCCAGACCTCCACGAGTGGCAGAGTAGGCTGACCCAACCACCCTTTGGAGAGTTCTGCCCACTTTTTATAGTTAGTATGGCTGTAATTTAGGGGAGAAAATCTTTCTAATTACTAGCTCTAATACAAATAAAATGTAGTGATTCATTAATCTCCTTAGCCTGTAATTGCAAATTGAGTTTTCTCTAGAATATACCTATAGGAGGTAGGTGCCCATTAAGCAGTTCAGGGGAATTTTATTTAAGCTACAAATAAAATTAGTTTACTCATTTTTTAAATTTAATTCCCTGTAGGCATTTTGGAAGCCTTCCCTTCTCATTTGACCTAAAACCATTTTTTAAAATTATTGCTCTCCTAAATTGAAGCCCTTTCCAGCATTGTGCATAAGAAGTCTTAAAACTCGTCTGTTTTCTTTTTTGTAATTGACTTACAAATGCATAATTGACTCACAAATGCATAATTGACTATGCATGGCATTTTAAAAGGGCAAAGTTTCCATTTGCTTTTTGATTTCAGAATTTCCTTTTTGTTTTCCTAAGTCTACTTCCAATAACATTTCAAGTGATTCTATAGGCTTTCAACTGGCAATATCACCCAGTTTGTATTTTAATGAAGGGACAGCTTCTACTCCAAGAAGTCAGGGCACCAGAAGATTTGATTGAATTGGAGACAATTTTCAGAGTCCTTTTTTTTTTTTTTTAATTTTTTATTTAAGAAAGGATTAGTGAACAAAAGCATAAGGTAGGAGGGGTACAACTCCACACAATTCCCAATACCCAATCCCCATAACCCACCCCCTCCCATGGTAGCTTTCCCATTCTCTAGCCCTCTGGGAGCATGGACCCAGGGTCGTTGAGGGTTGCAGAAGGTAGAAGGTCTGGCTTCTGTAGTTGCTTCCCCGCTGAACATGGCCGTTGACTGGTCGGTCCATACCCCCAGTCTGCCTCTCTCTTTCCCTAGTAGGGTGTGACTCTGGGGAAGCTGAGCTCCAGGACACATTGGTGGGGTCTTCAATCCAGGGAAGCCTAGCCAGCATCCTGGTGGCATCTGGAACCTGGTGATTGAAAAGAGAGTTAACATATGAAGCCAAACAATTTGTTGAGCAATCATGGATCCCAAGCTTGGAATAGTGGAGAGGAAGTGTTAGGGAGGTACTCACTGCAAACTCTAGTGTAGTCCTGCTTTCAGGTATATATTTTGCAGTAGTTTATGGATACGTGTGCACATAAGCTCTCTCTCACAGAAACTGGTGTATATCTAGGTTATGGGACTTTGTTGGAAAGTGAACTACCTGAGATGAAATTAGAGTGTACTATTAAAGGAAAGGTCTCACCCGAGTAATGAAGCTGAAGGGTTGTCATTCCACACGTGAAGTCTCTGGATACATTCTGAGGTGAAGCATGTTGAGGTAGCAATCGTTGCTTTGGTTAGGTTGTGATCGGCAGATGCAATGTTATTTGGTTTGGATTGGGAGATGCATACGGGAAAGTGGGCCCTATCCAAGGGTTCCAGGACTGGGGGAAGTAGGGGCTCTATAGTGAAGATGTGAGGTTCCTGCTGTCTTAGGGTTCAAAAAGACAATCAATAGTTAATATTATCATCACATTATTTGTTAATTTGGTTAACTTTGAAAAGTCCCTTTGTTATGGTTTGCTGGACAGTATCCAGTATCTTGTATATAGCTGTGCTATTGGAAGCTTCTAATCTACTTGTTCTAGGCTTTTGAGAGAGTCCGCATATCAAATACATAGCCTATATATTAAAAAGATTCAGTTTGTCTTTTGAGAAACTTTGAGACATACAATTGATTTCCTCCTCATATTAATTAGCTCCTGATTTATATGTCTACATTTTGCTAGGAGTGTACATAAACACCATTCCCACCACCAAAGGACTGTGACCCATCCCTCCCACCCACTCCCACCCCCCACTGGCCCAGGAAGCTACATGCCTACCCCTCACCACTGGGTTTTTACTTTGGTGCCCTACTTACAATTTGATCAGGTCCTGCTTTTAGTTTCCCTTTCAGATCTTCTTAGTCAGCTTCTGTTGATGAGTGGGATCCCATACTCATCTTTATCTTTCTGACTTAGTTCACTTAACATAATTCCTTCTAGCTCTGTCCAAGATGGGTCAGAGAAGGTGGGTTCATTGTTCTTGATAGCTGCATAGTATTCCATTGTGTATATATACCACAGCTTTCTCAGCCACTCATCTGGTGTTGGGCACCTGGGTTGCTTCCAGGTTTTAGCTATTATGAATTGTGCTGCTATGAACATAGGAGTACACACCTCTTTTTGGTTGGGTGTTATGGAGTTCTTG
Source organism: Erinaceus europaeus (assembly GCF_950295315.1). NCBI lineage: Eukaryota > Metazoa > Chordata > Mammalia > Eulipotyphla > Erinaceidae > Erinaceus > Erinaceus europaeus. The sequence continues at coordinate 123,049,618 of NC_080163.1, read as the reverse complement.
GGGTATAACCCCAGGAGAGGAATTATTGGGTCATATGGAAGGTCCATGTCTAGCCTTCTGAGAGTTTTCCAGACTGCTCTCCACAGAGGCTGTACCAATTTACATTCCCACCAGCAATGTAAAAGGGTTCCTCTGTCCCCACATCCTCTCCAGCATTTGTTGCTGCTGTCCTTTTTGATGTATGCCATTCTTACAGGAGTGAGGTGGTATCTTAGTGTTGTCTTGATTTGCATTTCTCTGATAATCAGTGACCTAGAGCAGTTTTTCATATGTTTGTTAGCCTTTTGGATCTCCTCTGTGGTGAATGTTTTGTTCATTTCCTCTGCCCATTTTTGGATGGGGTCATTTGCTTTTTTGCGGCTAAGTTTGCTGAGCTCTTTATATATTTTGGTGATTAGTTTCTTGTCTGATGTCTGGCATGTGAAGATCTTCTCCCATTCTGTGAGGGGTCTCTCTGTTTGTTTAATAGTTTCTTTGGATGTGCAGAAGCTTTTCAATTTGATGTAGTCCCATTGGTTTGTTTCTGCTTTGGTCTTCCTTGCAATTGGGTTTGATTCATCAAAGATGTCCTTGAGGTGTATGTGGGAAAGTGTTTTACCAATGTTTTCCTCTAAGTATTTGATTGTTTCTGGTCTGACATCTAGGTCTTTGATCCATTTGGAGTTGATTTTTGTTTCTGGTGAGATAAAGTGGTTCAATTTCATTCTTCTGCATGTTTCAACCCAGTTTTCCCAGCACCATTTATTAAAGAGAGCCTCCTTTTTCCATTTAATCCTTCGGGCCCCCTTATCAAAGATTAGATGCCCATAGGTGTTGGGATTTACTTCTGGGCTTTCAATTCTGTTCCACTGGTCTGTATGCCTATTTTTGTTCCAGTACCATGCTGTTTTGATGATGATGGCTTTATAATATAGTTTAAGGTCTGGGAGTGTGATGCCTCCATTTCTGTTTCTTTTCCTCAAGATGGTTTTGGCTATTCTAGGTGTTTTCAGGTTCCAGATAAATGATTGTAGTGTTTGTTCTATTCTCTTAAAGAAGCCTGGTGGAACTTTGATGGGTATTGCATTAAATTTGTATATGGCTCTGGGGAGAATATTCATTTTGATGATATTTATTCTTCCAATCCATGAGCATGGGATATCTTTCCATTTCTTGGTATCAGTTTCTATCTCCTTGAGTAGCGACTCATAGTTTTCAGTATACAAGTCTTTCACTTCTTTGGTCAACTTTATTCCTAGGTATTTGATTGATTTTGCTGAAACAGTAAATGGGAGTGATTTCTGGATGTCTTCTTCTTCAGATTTAGTGTTTGCATAAAGAAATGCCACTGATTTTTGTACATTGATTTTGTAGCCTGATACCTTGCTATATTGCCTAACAACTTCCAGTAATTTTCTACTGGATTCTTTAGGTCTTTCTATGTATACTATCATATCATCTGCAAATAGTGAGAGCTTGACTTCTTTTCAGAGTCCTTTTTTTGCAGCTACATATACACCTGAACTCTTTCTTTTGACACATGGATAATTATTTCATGAGTCACGTGACTATAACTTATCACTGTGGTCATTGTAAGATGTAATGTCATTGGCCTGGGGAGATAGCATAATGGTTATGCAAAAAGACTTTCATGCCTAAGGCATCAAAGACCCCAGATTCAATCACTGGCACCTCCATAAACCAGAGGTGGGCAGTAAAGCATAAAATAAAGTATAAAAAACTTTTTTAAGCCATCTATACAATAAAGGATTCTGCTCTTTTCATTGCAAAACTGTAAATTCTGTCCATGCACGTGTGTGCACACACCATCAATGTAAGCAGCTTTAGTATAACCACAAAGAATGTAGCAGTTTTCATTTTAAGAGGATTTTCTAAAGATATTTACTTAAAGCAAACTATTTTACATGCAGGTGGGCCAAAGTTATTGTCTGGGGAGATGGTGTCAGAGTTGGAAATAAGACTAGAAAGTGGGATCTGGGAAGAGAGTAGCTACCAAATATGGGGAAAGTATATACTAGATAGGACAGAGAAAAATTGAGATGGAGGAGATAGAGAGGGAGAAAGGCAGAGAGACACAATACTTGCTTCGCCAGTAGTGAAGTGTCCACCCATGCAGGTGGGGAGCAGGGGCTTGAACCTGGGCCTTTGCTCACAGTAATGTGTGCTTAACCTGGTGTACCACCACCTGGCCCCTTAGGCCTCTTTATGTAATCCAAATGTTTCTACTTGGGAAAAACTGGTAATTGATGCTTTTCCATGACATGGTTGAATTAAGGCATGTGAACAGATAAAGGGTGCGTCTTATTTGTTTTACCAAGAAACCAACATTGAGGAGTGTATTTGTTTCACCATGAAGCCAACATAGAGGTTGCATACATAGAAAAGTGAGTAAATTAAGGAAAAAATGCAGCCAATAGTGGGTGATTATCCAGTCCACTCCTTCTGTGAAAGGTTAGAATACAATTCCAAAACAAAGCACTAAAATAGCAAGAGAGAGATGTGGGAGCTGGGGTGTTTATACACCGGTTCCAATCAGTAATTAGATGAGAAGCATTTCTGGGGCATATTTGTTCCTCAGTCCTCCTGGCTTGCCTGAGGCTCGTCAGAACTGCCTTCCAAACCTTTAGACTAGCCCTCAAGCAAGAGATGAGAGTACTGTAGTCAAATGTCTGCAGGCAAGCAGGAAGTGACAAAACCTAGCTCTGTAGCTGGAACATCCCAGAGTCTGCTATGAGAGATGTATTGTTCATTTTGGGCTGCATAGAGTTCAATACACTCTCAAGAAAACTGTGTGTTGTGACCCAGATCTCAGTAAACACTGACTTAGGCTTTACTGTTGACTTTGATTCATCTGTTCATCTACTCATTGCTTATGCTCAGTAATGACTAAATTACCAAAATGCATTTCCCTAGCCCTTTGCTTTCTTGAAAATTACATCTCACTTGCAGTAAAACTCTCTCCTTGATTATATAGAACATGACCAATGAGTCATTCATCTTTTTCCCAGAAGCAGGTTCTTGATTAGTACAATCTGTGTCATGCTATTTCTCAACAAGACAGAAGGATTTGATTCTTAGAACAGCATTAAACCCAGATTATTTAACTGGATTCTTCCAAATCCTGACTTATGTCTGGTTGCTTATACATGTTAACATGGAATTTCTGAATTAGGTGCTGAAAAATGTTTCTGGGAGATATTTAAAGCCTACTTAAGCATTCTAGTGAGCTTTGTTTTCTGTCTGAACTGTTATCAATTTGCACTTGACATTAGGCAATGGTGAGAGGGTCCCTGAGAGTTCCAAGCACAAATTCTGTTAACAGGTAATAAGATTATGAACCCAGCCCACCTAGAACACAAGAACACGTGGCTTTATTAACTGAAGTGAAGCACCAAGATGCAGAGTTGCTAATGGAATTCAGTGTCTGTCAATTATGGGTTTCTAAATAGGCAAAGTTCACTACTATTCAAATTACTAACAGACTCAAAACTACATCTGTTGCAGGGTGGTGTGGACACATGGCACTTGTGGACAAGCGCAGTTAGTCTGCCCTGGTTCACTGCTATTCCATTGGAAAGAATTCCAAAGGACACATGTTCAGGTGTTGGTTTCTGAATTCTTTATTAGTCGGGCAAATTAAGGTTAAGAGGAAAGTCTTGGGGGATAGATTACCAGAGGGTCTTTGGGCCTAAAATCCAAGGTCAGTGACCAAGGCCCAAGACCCCTTTTGTCCAGGGTTCTTTCCCATTACATCTTACTGGGGCCCACTTTTCATTGGCCAGATGGAGTAAACCCCTTCCCCTTCATATAATGCAAAAAGGAATAAGGGGAACCCTTCACCAAGCCACCAAGTCAATCTCCACTTCACACGTGCAAATTCAGTGACAATAAACTATATGCTAGAAATGTACTAGCATGCATCCCAGTCCCATGTGTGCAAACCTAGCAAAAAGGATATACTTGGGGTCAGGCGGTAGTGCAGCAGAATAAGCGCACATGGTGTGAAGCACAGTGACCCAAGTAAGGATCCAGGTTCCAGCCCCTGCTCCCCACCTGCAGGGGGCTCACTTTACAAGCAGTGAAACAGGTCTACAGGTGTCTATGTCTATCTTTCTCTGCACCTCTCTGTCTTCCCCTCCTCTCTCGATTCCTTTCTGTCCTACCCAACAACAACAGCAACAACAATGGAACAAAAAAGATGGCTGCTAGGAGCAGTGAATTCATAGAGCCCCAGCAATAACCCTGGAGGCAAAAACAAAAACAAACAAACAAACAAACAAAAAAACAGGATATACTCTCCAAGACCCCCTGTATCCTGGATTTTCCCTCAATACATCTTCATGTAGAATGGGTATTTATTCTTTCTATGCTTTAAAAAAGCTCTTTTTTTCTCTAACCCTTTACCTCTCTTCTGTAATTTCCTTCTATCTTCTAAAAATTTTAGAAAATAAACCAAATAAGAAAACTCATGTTGTATTTCAGAGTGGTTGGCCACAATTTATAGACCAAGATAATGCCAAACTAAATTCAGTGTTTAGCAGGATAAAGATTGTTGACTAATGGTATTTGAAAAAGGAGAAAAATAGTATGTTGGATGTAATACAAACCCACAAATTTTGTATTAGGATCTTTTGTAAGCTCTAACTATGCAGTGCAATCACAGGATATTCTTTCTTCTTTTATATCTTTGTGGGTTATTTTGAATATACTCGATTTATATACACTTGTAGAAATTACTTTTTATCCTCCATTGAACTTATTTTCAAAAAGTAGTACAAAGAAAGGTTTGATTTAATGATATTCAAACAAATGGATATTTGGCAATTTCACTGCAAAAAATTTAACTGTTTTCTTAAAGAATTCAGTCATAGTATTGAATACCACCAAGGTCTGTCTAATTCAATCCCTCAGATCTGGATGATGACAAGCTACAGGTATTGGAACGTCAAAACTGAAACAGCCACTTATGAGCTAATCAGTCTTTTCTTCTATTAATGCTTTCAGTGTTTGTCCAAGTACAGAGTATTTGAAATTCAGCAATTAGTTCATGCCTGTGCATACTCCTCAGCCCCACCATCCAATGAGTTACTTGTTGCAGACTGATCTACACATACCAGGGATGGCTCCTTCCTTCTTTAGTATCCTTGGGATACACCAACTTTTCCAGATAGAGAGGCAGAGGGAAATCTCCTCCAGTGCAGTGGAGGCCAGGTTGAACCTGGGTTGTATTCATGGCAAAACAAGTGTATTATCCAGGTGAGCTATTTTGCCAGTCTGGATTTTTTTTTTTTTTTTTTTTTTTGCCTCCAGAATTACTGTTGGGGTTTGGTGCTAGTACTATGAATCTACTGCTCCTGGAAGCCTTTTTTTTTTTTTTTTCCATTTTTATTGGATAGTATAGAGAAAAATTGAGAGAGGAGAGGGAGGTAAAGAGGGAGAGAAAAAGACACCTGCAGACACTCTTCACTACTTATGAAGCATCCCCCCTTCATGTGGGAGATCTGGGGGTTCGAACCCAAATCCTTGCATGGGTCTTTGTGATTAGAACATTGTGCACTTTGCCAGGTGCACCACAGCCTGGCCCCCAAATATCTTTTTTAAAAAGAGTTATAATTCATACTGTCTCCTTTTAGAAGAAATGTTGACTGTTATATGTGACTATGTCAGGTCTGGCAATCAAGCCAATAGTAACAAGGCAGAGATGCTCTCCCCACTTGCCTGCTCCGAGGCTTTTGGGGGTACACTGTCTCTTGCTTTCATTCTGAAGCCCCACTCTTCTTCCTGATTTGCCTAGTAAATCTCTGTTCATTCCACTGGAAGAAAAAAAGTCATTTTCATCATGGCATAGTTTACTTTCTTTTCTTCCTCTGATATATTGACATTTTATTCCATTGTTCACCGACAGCCCTACATTTGGTTCTTTTTTTTCTCTCTCTCTTTTAACTTAACACATCATAACATCAAATAGTTGTAATGGCACTTCACAATCAGTATTTAATTGGACATGTCTTAGCATAACAGTGTAGTAATATTCAAACTCAGAAGCATACTGAGGCAGTGAACATTGGTCTCCTGTTTTGCCTAAAATTACTTTAGAACCATTAAATTTTACAAAGTACATTCTCTCCCATCTCAGGCCCCCCATAAAATGACTTCAAATGTCACAATCAATGATATTTTAAAATAGCACATAAGAGTATTTAGTTTTAATGTGATCATTGCCTCAGGCTGTAATAAAAACAGAATTTCCCCCCAATTATTATCAGTCACTCCTCCTCCATACTACATCATGATAAGACTGAGTGGCTTTCATTCCTCACCAGGCAACTAATCATCCCTTTGCTAAGAATTCTTTATAAATGGGATGGAATAAATTCCATTATGCAATGCAATAATGTTCCTCCAACTAGATACTGGGGTGTAATGATCTCAGGGGAAAGTCACAAGAGCATTAAAAGATGAGGGATTTATCATCACACCGCAAGCATAACCACTTCACCTTTCTCAGCTCCTCCACCCACTGCCTTCTCTGTGTACTTTGATAATTTGACAGGTCATTTCCTCATTTCCCTAACAAATACCTGCAATGGTTTTTATTTTACTATTTTATTTTTTAATTTTTATTTAATTATTAGAGAAGTTGAGAGGGAAGGGGGAGGTAGAGAGGGAGAGAGACAGAGAAACACCTGAAGCCCTGCTCCACCACTGGTGAATCTTTCCCCCTGCAGGTAGGGACCTGGGGCTTAAACCTGGATCCTCTTACACTATAATGTGAGTGCTTAACCAAGTGCACCACCACCTGGCCCTGATTTTATTGTATTTTATAACAAGATATTTTATGGATTACCTGCAATGTTTTTAATGGTATTTATATTTATTTATTTTAGATAGAAACAGATAAATTGAGATGGAAAGGGGACAGAGAAGGAGAAAGAGAGATGCACACAGCACTGCTTTACTGCTTGTTCAGCTCCCCCCATAGATGGGGACTAGGGCCTTGAACCTGGTCCTTACACACTGTAATGTGTGTGCTCAACCAGGTGCTCTCACTGAGCTCAACCTCCAATGTCTTTAGGAAAGCACTTTCTAGAAACTTAACAAAGCTACCCCAACTGTTATGTCCAAGATCTACTCCTCTTATGTGTCTGGACCTCTCCATTGATTGATCATAGTTTCTGGAGCATCTCCGTATTTTACATGCCTTCTTGGAGTTCACCAGCCACCACACTACAGTTGACCTGGGTATTATACTTCCTTGTATAAGCATTCTCTCCAACAGTCAGTCCAGAACACTTTCTTTTCTCATAGATGGAAATCCCACAGGTTGAGATGTACCATCCATAGTTATGCATCTCTCAGGAACCACTTCCAGCTCTGACGTCTGTTGTGTCCAGATTTGAACCTCCCAATTCCTATGAACATCTCCACACAGATTTCCTCCAGACACAGTTCAGAGCTGGAAAAGAAAGAGTGTAAAGGTATGGATAAAGTACAGATGCTAGACTTTGGTGGTGGGTGCAGTGTGAAACTATACCCCTGTAAATTTATAATCTTGTAAATCACTATTAGATCACTAATAGAGATTCTCTAAAGGTGTAGAATTTTTTTTCATTTTTTAAATTATTTTTATTTATTTCTTTTTGTTGCCCTTGTTGTTTTATTGTTGTAGTTATTGATGTTGTTGTTGTTGGATAGGACAGAGAAATGGAGAGAGGAGGGGAAGACAGAGGGGGAGAGAAAGATAGACACCTGCAGACTTGCTTGTGAAGTGACTCCCCTGCAGGTGGGGAGCCGAGGGCTGGAACCTTGATGCTTATGCCGTGTGCACTTAACCGGATGCACTACCACCCAACTCCCTAAAGTTGTAGAATTTTTAAAGGCTAGACTCAGATCACCTGATCTGAACATAGACTTTACTGCTAACTGTATGGCACCCAATGTTGTGACTCCATGAATTGCCTAATTAACCTCTCCATACCTTCATTTCCCAACAAGTCAGTGGGACTGAGGAGATAGCATAATGGTTATGCAAAAAGACTTTCACGTCTGAAACAATGAATTCCCAGGTTTAATCCCCAGTACTGTTGTTTTCGCCGGGCTGGCTTCACAGGCGGGTAACAGACAACCAGGGACTCATGGTTGAGCTGTACACAGTATCTCTTTATTCTTGCAGGACGCAGCGCAATCTATACCAAGCTAAGCTGAACTAAAAAACTATAAACAATCTTGTCCTTATAAATATACCAGCTCAGTAGGGTGGGAACAGGATGCAATGCAGAGAGGGTGGAGAGAAAAGTGACTGGTGAAAATCAGAGTGTGACAAGGAGAGGGGGCGGAGCAGATAAGAATTCTACCACTAAACCACCAATGCCCTGGAGGGAGGGTGGTGCTTGTTAACAGAGGTTATGTAAATAGAATACAGTGTTATGTAAATAGAATGCAGGGGGGATTAAACCAAATGAAACAGAAGGGGTTTTAAAAGCATACCAACACAGCACCACTTTAAACTACAGCTGATCAGTGCTTTATTCAAATATTTATTCATTCCCTTTTGTTGCCCTTGATGTTTTATTGTTGTAGTCATTATTTTTATTGGTGTCATCATTGTTGGATAGGACAGAGAGAAATGGATAGAGGAGGGGAAGACAAAGAGGGGGAGAGAAAGACAGACAACTGCAGACCTGTTTTACCGCTTGTTTTTTTTTTTTAAATATCTTTATTTATTTATTTATTGGATAGAGACAATCAGAAATCGAGAGGAACGGGGAGACAGGGAAAGAGACAGAAAAACACCTGCAACCCTGCTTCACCACTCATAAAGCTTTCCCCCTGCAGGTGGGGGCTGGGAGCTCGAACCTGGGTCCTTGTGCATTGCAACATGTGCACTCAACCAGGTGTGCCACCTCCCGGCCCCTCTGTTTTACCGCTTGTAAAGTGACTTCCCTGCAGGTGGGGAGCCAGGGCTCAAACCTGGATCCTTACACAGATCCTTGTGCTTTGCACCAAGTGAGCTTAACCCACTGCGCTACCGCTGGACTCCCCAGTGCTTTATTCTTAACCACTTTTTCTGTTTCTCTCTCTCATTGAAATAAATAAATAATTTATATAAAGAATAAAAGTAGTCCTTACCTTATAGGAGACTTGAGAATTTTCATATTAATTATGTAAACTAATATGTGCAAACTTTCAGAACAGTTACTGACACCTGTTAAATACCCAAAGTATTAGCCATATTAAAATTCAATTATTATTATTAATTAATTTTTTTTTCCTCCAGGGTTATTGCTGGGCTCGGTGCCTGCACCATGAATCCACCGCTCCTGGAGGCCATTTTTTCCCCCTTTTTGTTGCCCTAGTTGTTGCAGCCTCGTTGTGGTTATCATTGCCATTGTTGACGTTGCTTTGTTGTTGGATAGGACAGAGAGAAATGGAGAGAGGAGGGGAAGACAGAGGGGGGAGAGAAAGATAGACACCTGCAGACCTGCTTCACCGCCCGTGAAGCAACTCCCCTGCAGGTGGGGAGCCGGGGGCTCGAACCCGGATCCTTACGCCGGTCCCTGCGCTTTGCGCCATGTGCGCTTAACCCACTGCGCCACTGCCCGATCCCCTCAATTATTATTTTTTGTCAGTAATATTAGCTAACCTTTCCAGAGTATTATCTGAGTGCATTAAGTGGAATATTTCATTTTTCTTAAAATGAGCCTATGAAGATAGCTGCTAGTGTTACTCTAAGAAATCAGGCACAGAAAGGTTAACTAATGAATTGAGGAGCACACAGCTTCTGGAAGGTCTCAGAGACATGGTGGGCCAGTTGGAGTTTAATCACAGTAATTTGACTTCTAAACCACTTTACTATGCTTCCATCTGTCTTACTCAGTTTAAAAGGTTGAAATTGACTTTATTTTTTCTTTTTTCAGCTGTCATCCTTTCCCTTCTCTTCCCTCTCAGAAAATTGCTTTCTGTTCCTTTTCTTCAAAATTCAAGATTGTAGCCACCCTGTTTTCCTGCATTTATCAAGAATATTAAAATAAAAATTATCAATTCACCATATAGTAAATATTCAGTAACTATTATTTATAGCCTGAAATAAATCCAGCAACCTGAAAAGTTAGAATATGTACAACAAACACTGGGTTCTTTTTAATTTTTTTTTCCAAATCAGTGCAAAATGTTTTCTTGAGTTGTTCCCATCTCTCTTAAAGGAAAATGAAAACATCAAACTTTCTTGTATTCTCACATGCCAGTAAGTTATTCCTGAAACCTGGACAACACAGGGCAAGCTTCTAGTTATAAATTAGGGTGTCATCTAATGTCACAAACATTTAGTTAGATCTGTAGAAACCGAGATTATATCCAAGAATCCCTTTGATGTAACTTGGCCTGTGATCTCTGCCTCCTGGGAATTAGTTCTTTTTAAGGAAGAAGAGATAGAATCACAGTAAGTAGAGCTAAGCCATTGTTATAACTCTTTTAAGTATGACTCACCAAGGGCCAGTGGTAATGATGGGACTGACAGAGACTTTACAATTGGAGTAATGAAGGCCTTTTTCATTCATTTCTCTTTGTGAAGGTTACTCTTCTTGTTGTTGGGAAAGTTTCAGTTTCATTTGGAAAGTCTGGTGTCAAATGGAGTTCTTACAGTGAATGCTTCTTTTCTTCTCAGGAATGGCATATGTACCTAAAGTTATGAAACACCTGCAGATGCTACCCAGCTTCTGACTGCCTTCATGGCACTTTGCATGTTTTCTGAAAGCTGAGCAAAATGGTGTGCCCTAGTGAAGTGAGCAGTATAAGGTCAAAGGGCAGCATACACAAGTAACTGCTTGTCTTCCTTAAAAGTGTTTTTTAATAGACTCTCTGATCAGCTCGAATAAACCTGTGACTCAGTTTTAGAACCTATACTAGTTTTAATGAGATAACATTTAACTCTTTATTCATGTCATCTTCATAAGTCTTTGACCTACTCAAAGTAGACACATCTAGGAGATGCCAGATTATTTTTTCCTTTGTGACACCCTCAAGTCAAGAAAACTGCCTTTTCACTTATTATTTCACTTGTTGAATGGATTACAAATGCATCCATGGAATCTGTTGTATGTTTGGTATTGTCTTAAGTTTTGGTTACCAATGAAATGTCCATGATGAAATCCCTGACACTTGAAAACTTATCAAATCATGTTCTAAACTGTCAGTTTTGATTATTCTCATTAATACCCTTAAATACTCAAAGAGATCAATTCTACTTTTATCTCTTCAGATCAGGAAAATGAGCATGAATAAAATTAAGTACCTTGCTGAAATTTATAATTTATAAGGGAAGGGCTGAGATTCAGGTCTAGTTTGCTTTTTCACTTCTCATACCAACCTTGACCAACTCTGGATATCCGAAGTGCACAAAGGGGGCAATTTATGTCCAGCAGAGAAGCAATTACAGAAGCCAGACCTCCCACCTTCTGCACTTCATCATGATCCTGGGTCCATAATCTCAGAGGGATAAAGAACAGGAAAGCTTCAGGCAAGGGTAGATAGCATAATGGTTATGCAAACAGACTCTCCTGCCTGAGGCTCCAAAGTCCCAGGTTCTGTACCATAAACCAGAGCTGAGCAGTGCTCTGGTTAAAAAAAAAAAAAAGAAAAAAGAAAAAGAAAGAAAGAAAGGAAGGAAGGAAGGAAGAAAGAAAGAACATTACAAATAATAATTTTTTAAAAAAAAAAGAAAGCTTCCAATGGAACAATGGAGGGAATGGGATGTGTAATTCTTGTGGTGGGAATTGTGTGGAATTGTACCAATCCTATCCAACGGATTTGTCAATTATTATTAAATCAATAAAAGGGGGACAACTAAATATACCTTGGGGACAGGATGTAGATCATGGGAAAGCTTTCACAGGAGGTTATATTTGTCCTCAGTGCAGAAGGTTGAATTAAGAGTTTATTGGGTGTCTGGGTGGTAGCACAGTGGGTTGAGCACACATAGCACAAAGCACAAGGACAGCGTCAGAATCCCGGTTTGAGCCCTCCCAGCTCTCCCCCTGTGGGCAGGGGGGGTCACTTCACAAGTGTGAAACAGATATACAGGTGTCTATATTTCCCCTTCTCTCTCTTCCCCTCTTCTATCGATTTCTCTCTATCCAACAACAACAGCAATAAAAATACTAACAACAAGGGCAACAAAAATGGGGGGGGGGAAGGCCTCCAGGAGCAGTGGATTTGTAGTGCAGGCACTGTGCCCCAGTGATAACCCTGAAGGCAAAAATAAATAAATAAATAAATTTATTAGAAGGGGGCCAGGCAATGCTGCACCTGGTAAAGTGCAATATTACAATGCTTAAGTATCTCTGTTCAAGCCCCTCATCCCCACCTGCAGAGAGAAAGCTTTGCAAGTGGTGAAGCAGGGCTGGAGATATCTCTCTGTCTCTCTCCCTCTCTGTCTCCCTCTCCCCTCTCAAATCTCTCTGTCTCTATCCAATACTATATAAATAACAATTTTAAAAAAGAGTTTGTTGGGAGAAGGGACATTTCACACTGAAGAACAAATGACACAATATTTGAAATGGCAGATACACTGCAAGATATTTCAGTAAGGAAAAAAGATGGGAAACATCATAAAAGCCATCTATGATATATTGAGGTTTTGTCTATTACTGCATTCTTTAATGCGGTCATACGTAGACCTGTGGAGTAAGTGATGGATGGATGGATGGATGGATGGATGGATGGATGGATGGATGAATGGATGGAGTATTTGAAACTTTCTTTGCATGTGTTATACATTAATGTTGTGATACAGCCTGTGAATAGGACTTTGGGACTTGATTAGCATATAACAAACATAATTAACATACAGCTGATGTCAGGACTGAACTTAAGAACACACCAGATAGAATCACTCTCTGTTCCAGCACTCCCCAATCTAGGCTCCCTGCTGTCCTACATGCTCCTGGCCCCGCTATGGTCACTCCTCCTGGGAAGTGAAGCTGAACTTTGGTAATTAACTGATTTCATGGGCCTGTTCTAGTCTTACCCCCACTTACTTTGCTGATCTTGCTGTACCAAAAAAATATCATTTTGTACTGCCATGTAATAACCTTGATTTTTTAAAACCAGTACAGAGCCACCACCACCAAACCTTTTTCCCCAATGTCTTTTTTTTTTTAATTACAGTACATTAAGATAACTAAGATAAGAGGGTCAGGCGGTAGCACAGTGGGTTAAGCACAGATGGTGCAAAGCACAAGGGCCAGCTCACAGATCAGGGTTAGAGCCCCCAGCTCCCCACCTTCAGAGGAGTCTCTTTGCAAGCAGTGAAGCAGTTCTTTCTCTCTTCCTTTCTGCTTTCCCCTCCTCTCGCAATTTCTTTCTTTCCTATCCAACAACAGCTATAACAACAATAACAAGGGCAACAAAATGGGGAAAATGGCCTCCAGGAGCAGTGGATTTGTAGTGCAGGTACAGAGCCCCAGCAATAACCCTGTGGGCAAAGAAAAAAAAAAAAGAAAAGAAAATGATTAACTAATATAGTCATTTCATGTATGTGAATACTAGCTAAAAGTATATTAATTTCTAGAAGTATATTTAATTGCTTAATTTTAGAGGACCTAAAATAATAGTAACTTAAAAGGGAAAACTCTATGCTCTTTCCTCTCGTAGAACAGCCCACTGGCAGAAAAGTTCATGGTCAGTTGGACTGCTCCACTGAGAGAATACAACACCCTTAAGGATTATTTTTCAGTGTTAGGTGCCAGCCTCATTCAACATGATCCATGAGGGCTGACACACACACCTATGTTCCAGGAAGTAGATGAGGGAAAGACAATAGGTAAACCTCTTTTTAGAGAAATCATATAGATATTGCATATTGCAGGAGGCTATTTGACCACAACTATCTGCAAGATAATCTAAAAAATAAATTACTTATTCTGGAAAACCATGTATCTGACTAAAATTTGTATTTTTACTACTATCGTGAAAGAAGAATAAGGAGGACAGATGCTGGAAATAATAAGTCATTTCTACTACTGCTTATATACAAGGTTGTTCACAAGATACACAGTAAAGGAATGATGGCACTTGGTAATTGTAATCAGTTACCCTTCTGGATACCAAGTATACACTGCAACATATGAGTACACAAGGCATCAGAACCAGGATTCTAAGTCCTATATTGGTAGACATTGGGCAGGCATTATAGAGGAACTGCCATACTCACCAATAATGCCACCTAATATTTATTGAGGCAGTTCCATCCATAAATCAATGTGCTTATCACTTAAATGAAGCAGGACTGTTAGACTTTCTTGTCTGAGACCACAGTTTGGAAATGGAAGAGACATTCCTAGGCTGAAATGGACATGCCATAGTCTAAGATTTACCTGGGCCATTCACTGACATTGATGACCGTCTTTTGGCACTGCCCACCATTGCCCTCAGACTGGACCATGCATCACACTGAACTGTGGCTATAACATTTTTCCTATAAAGAGAAGAATTTACTCAGTTCCCCTTCTGACATTCTTCCCTCCAAACCATTATCATATAAAGTGATTCCACTGATAAGGTACCTGAAAATAGTCCCATAGGTGTACTCATATTATGGCTCTATACTAAGAAGTATGTATTCTAGAAGGCATTTTTCTCTGGACATTTCTTCCCAGCAGGTTGAGAAGTCACCTAAAATTATTGGGCACTTTACTTCCAAATAACCTGTATTGCACACTAAGCTCTATATAATAACAGGAATTTCTTTTCTCTGAATATCCCATTTGTTAAAAAGATTTTGTTAGTTTTGAATACTATATACCTAGACCACAGCCTGAGAGAATTGAAGACTCACGTTTCATCTAGGAGGTAGGTTAAATAGACATCAATTTTACAGAATGGTATTTAATTAGAGGAAAATGAACTTACTACTGTAGATAGAATAAAATATGCACTAGAAGAAAAACTTCTACAATCAGTTCATCAAGTTAGGTACAGTATATGTTACAAATTGAAATGAAGCTTGATTTCTACCCTCAAAGAACTCAATCAATTGAGCTGTCAAAATCTCTACCAAGAGATCTGTACCAAAGAATCTCAGTAATTAAACATATCACTAAAGTAGCCACCAGATATGAGGTTAGATTAAGGTCAGTTAATGTATAATTTGATCGGGAGTCTGACTGGTTGCAAATTTGCAAATTAGAGATGCGTGAAGTCTAAAGTAACCCACAGGCATAGAGATTAAATGTTGTTAGCAGAAGAGCAGTTCAGTAACTGGAAAAGCTCCCCCAGAAGCTATTGTAGAAGAGACTATAGTTAGAACACCCAGAAATTTTTCTATAGTCTCTACTCTCTCCCAAGGTGGTTTATTGTTTATGGATTTTGACAGGATGAGGTATAAAGGTGTACACATGACCCAGCGTACAGTAGATGCTTATTAAATTACTAGCACTGTCTTTAGCATCAGTGTAGCATGACCTAGCAGGAAACATGTCTTCTATATAGTAAGCTTAGACCCTTGTCTTGTTCTTATCAACATTTTTTGAATTTCTACATTATTGTAAATTATTTATTATTTATAATACCCCATGGGGTAGTATATTTTGGTGTTTTGTTAAACTACTAAAGTAACATATTAATTTTACAGTGATTTATAGTTATTAGTTTTAAACAACTAAAAAATTTCAAAGGAATTTCAGATATTGCTAATTGTCAATACAGAGGTTTTAGGAGTCAGGTCTCTCCCACACATCACATGCCAGTTCTTTGACTATTAGAACCAGTGATGTAGGAGATATGTTAATTCCTGGTTTTTCAATGTGGGCCAAAAAGAGAGTATTAACACTCAAGGATTTCAGACAATTGTGGATTCTAAAAACAATGGCAAGCATCAGAGGATATGAACAGAACATTTAAAAAAATTATTTTATTATGTTTTTGTTATCTTTAATTATTTATTGGATAGAAACAGTAAGAAATCAAGAGAGAAAGTGGAGACAGAGTTGTAACCTCTGCACTCAACCAGATGCTCCACCTCCTAGCCACCTTTTTTACAGTGAAAATACAAAGATGACCTTGAGTACAGTTGGGAAAAAAAGGAAGTTCTATAACAGCACAGGAGTTAAGAAATAGTAAAGGGGCCAAGCTATGGTACACCTGTTTATGTGTACATATTACCAAGCACAAGGACCTAGGCTCAAAACCTCCCTCCCCACCTGCAGGGGGAAAGCTTCACAAATGGTAATACAGGTCTGCAGGTGTCTATATTTCGTTCTCCCTCTTAATTCCACCCCCCCAACTTATCTCTGTTCTATCAAGTATAATAGAAAGGGGAAAGGAAAGGAAAGGAAAGGAAAGGAAAGGAAAGGAAAGGAAAGGAAAGGAAAGGAAAGGAAAGGAAAGGAAAGGAAAGGAAAGGAAAGGAAAGGAAAGGAAAGGAAAAGAAAAAATGGCCTCTGGGAGTGGAAGATTGGCAATGCCAGAACTGAGTCCAAGTGATAACCCTGGTGGCAAGAAGAAAGAAAGAATGAAAGGAAGGAAGGAAGGAAGGAAGGGAGGGAGGGAGGGAGGGAGGGAGAGGAAGCTGGGGGGGGGGCAGCCAAAAGACCAAAGAAAAGAACAAAAAATAACCTAATAAAAAGATGAGCCAAAGAACTAGATCGTTTTCCAAAGAAGAGATTCACATAGTCTAGATATATGAAGAAGTGCTTCACTTCACTTATCATTAGAGAAATGCAAATTGAAACTACACTGAGATTCCATCTCACACCTGAGAGAATGGCTTACATCAACAAAAGAAGAAATGGCAGATGTTTGCTAGATTGTGGAGAAAAGGGAGCCCTGCCACATTGTTGGTTGGAATGTACACCAGTGCAGCCCTTTGGAAGACTGTATGGAGAGTCCTTAAACAAATAAAATGGAATTACCTGGTCATCCAGCAATACCACTCTTGGGCATTTTTTCAAAAGACACACAATCACTAATTAGAAGGGTCATATGCACCCCTATGTTCATACTTGTATTATACACAATAGACAAAGTGTGGAAGCTGCCAAAATGACCATCAACAATGACTAAAATATATACTCAGTAGAATACTACTCTGCGGTATAGACGGTTTCATGTCCTTTGGGATAATGGATGAAACCGGAGGTGGTTATTCTTAATGAAATAAGTGAAGAGACATAAGATAACTGCCAGATGGTTTCAGTCATGTGGAATCTAGAGAACTGATATACATGAACTTGCAAAAAATAAAAATATACTGTTTCTAAAACTTTTGAGAACTAATAGTTATCTGTTACCTATGGGTAGGAAGGTGGGTACACAGAGCTTTCATTCTTTATACATTATAATCTTACAGTCTTGTAACCCACTATTAATAATAAATAAGATTAAATAAGTAACAAAAAAAGAAATAGTCAAAGAAAAAGTGAACGGTTTTACATTGTCTCCAAATGAAGATAACAACACAAAGTACTACAACTGAAGAAACTAAAGTGAGAAAGTAGAAAGAGATTTGAGGTTCTTATTGGAATTGAATGTATTGCATAGTTCCTACTTTTTATGAAGCAGGAAGAAAATAAACTCTTCAATCAAGAAATTGAGGAAAGTAGGAAATGGATCTCACTGATGGTTGCCACATGCTGTTTTCTGCCCTAGAGAGTATGGCACTACTGCCTGAAGAAGAGATTTTGTAAAAGGCTTTCCCCCCCCTCCCAATCTACTAGTTATCACTTTATGGCTCACATAGTCATTATTAAGGAAATAAGTCATATATGGAAGTTGTTTGCATATAGGTGATAGTAACAGCCACAGAATTGTGTGGAATTAAGGGTGAATGTGAAGGAAAGTGAGGAAAAAAAAACCTGTGTGTGTAGAACTGAAGGAAAAGACTAGTACGGTGGGATAGTGGAAAGAAAAACTATTTAGGAATCTTTGCATATTTGTTATTACTGTCCTTTCTGATATATGATATACTCACAAGAGTGAAATGGCATCTGATTGTTATCTTAATTTGCATGTCTTTCATTTTTTTAAAAATCAGTGATTTTAGACATTTTTTTAGGAATTCTTCTTTGGTGACAATTCTGCCCATATCCTCTCCCAGCTTTTGCATGGGGTCATTTAGCTTTTGTTGTTGTTGTTGCTGCTGAGTTTGGTGAGTTCTTTACATATTTTTGGTTGTTAACCTTTTGTTGGATGTATGACATGTAAAGATCTCCCATTCTGTAAGGTGTCTCTCTGTTTGGGTGGTGGTTCCTTTTGGCATGCGGAATCTTTTCAATTTGAAGTAGTCCAATTGGTTTGGGTTTTTGTTCTCCTTGTAATTGGACTTGAGTAAGTGAACATACCTCTAAAACTTATATTTTAAAAGGAGTTCTTGGGGGCCAGGCAGTAGTGCAGCAGGTTAAGTGACATGACAGGACGCTCAAGGACCAGACCAATGCAAGGATTGTGTTAGAGCCACAGCAATAATCCTGGAGGGAAAAAAAAAGAGTTCTTCTGATGTTTTTTCTGTAAACATTTGAGGATTTCTGGTCTAACATCCAAGTCTTTGATCTATTGGGAATTTACTTTTGTGTACAGTGAAATATAGTGGTTCAGTTTCATTCTTCAGTGTGTTTCAACCTAATTTTCCCAGTACTATTTGTTGAAGACTGTCCTTTTTCCACTTAATAGATTGGAATGAACCCTTGTCAGAAATTTATACATCAGGAAAAAAATAAAAACAAATGTTGAAGAGGTTACAAAGTAAAGAGTAAAGGAACACTTTTGCACTTCTCATGGGAATATAAATTGGCTCAACTTCTGTGAAGAACAGTTTCAATAACTCTCAGAATGCGAGAAATTGGCCTATCCTATGACCCTGCAGTTCCTCTCCTGGGGATATATCCTAAAGATACACACACACCCATCCAAAAAGAAATCTGTGTATACCTATGTTTATAGCAGCACAATTTGTAATAGCCCAACCTGGAAGCAACCTAGGTGTCCAACAACAGATGAGTGGCTAAGAAAGTTATAGTCCATGTAATGGAATACTACACAGCTATTCAGAAGGATGAAATTGCCTTCTTACCTTATCTTGGATGGAGCCTGATGGGATCATGCCAAGTTAAATAAGCCAGAAAGAAAAGGATGAATAGGGGATGACCTCACTCATGTGTAGAACTTGAGAAACAAGAAAAGAAAGGGAAAAGACAAAGTAGAAATTGGATTGGGTTTGGTGAATTGTATCAAAGCTAAGGTCTTTGAGGAGGGAGGGGAAGAAAGGGCTTGGGGGAGTTGGCTTTGGGGTTCTAGTGAATGAATATAGAAAAGGACTTAAGCTGGAGGTAAGAGTGTTTTATAGACACCTGTCATGGTTAGATGAGAAATTGTACCCATGTGTTAATAACTGTACTATAAACCATTAACCTCTCAATAAAAGGGTGGGGGAAGAATATTTGCATAGAAGAAAATAATCACTGGTGGTAGGAATTGTGTGGAGTTGTACCCCTCTTATCCTATTGTTTTGTCAATGTTTCCTTTTTATAAATAAAATTTAAGAAAAGAAGAAGAAAATAATCAAGAAGTTCATAGTCAGTGAGGTCATTTTAAGAGAAAAAAACTCAGAGGAGGGTTGATCTTTCAGGCTATACTGAGCTGCAAGTAAAGAGGTCTAACTCTATAACTGAACAGTAAATACACTTAATGGATTCACATAAAGGGTTCAGAGGAAGGCAGCTAAGTTAAGGCAGTCAAAGCTAACTCTCTGCAACCTTCTACATCATCCACAGTACGTTGATGAGTTTGTTATCCAATGCAACACACACAGTTCTGAACACATCATGATAACACTAAGACAAGAGTGAGTTGAGAAGAGGCAGTGAATAGAAGATTTAAAATCCCTTCTTCTGACATCCATAAAATCCTTTCCAGAAACTCTTGCAGACTCCTCATGACTTTAATTATCCAGGATAAATCATATGACCATGCCTACCTGCAGAGGAGGCCAGAGAAGTTTCAGCTTTTCCAACTCCTATATTCAGTGTCTAGTAAAGAGAGAGTTGGCAGCAAAAGGTTTCTGGTGGTTAGTCAAAACAAGACTAACAATGTTAGTGTTCTTCCTATCATTGATATGTTTTTTTCCATGTTACTTCTTATTAATATTCTAGTAAAATAGTTAAAGGGAACTTCCCAAAAAATTAGAAAACAAAGTTTTGATAATCCTCAACCATATTTCATTTGCTTACACTGAAGGTATTTGGAGTCAAAAGATAGTTCACCCCATAGAGTACACATTTTGCAATCCTTGAAGACTCAGTTTCAAGCCTTCACCATCACATGGGAGCACCATATATGAGGAGAATTTTGCTAGGAGTGGAGTGGTACTCTCCTTCATTAACTCTCTTTCCCTCTCTACCTCTCTATTTGTATGTCTGTGAATGACAGGAGGAAAAGAAAGAGTTAGCTGGGATCAGTGGAACCCATAGGTGTGAAAGCTTCAAGGTTTGTGTGTGTGTGTGTGTGTTGGGGGGAACTAAGCAAATAAAACAAAGAAAAACTGAAGGTCTTAGCAAGCATTTAGTTAGTGTTTTTCTAACTTGTTACTTATGTCTTGGCTTTTGTCATCACCAGGGTTTACTGTTCTGAGCCAACTTTTTCAGATAGATAAAGACAGAGACAAAAAGGGAGAATAATAATGATAATAATAATAACAACAACACTGAAACTTCTTCCACCATCTTGGGGGCTAGACTCGAACTTGGGTCATGTGTATGGCAAAGCAGGTGCATAATCCAAGATGACTAACTTGCTAGTCTTGTCTTAGATTTTAAGAATCAATCATTCTGATAAGTTGGAAGAATTTATGGATTTATGATTTAAGTATTGAGTGAAGCATTTATAGTTTGAAAATCATTCCCACTCAAGTAACTATTATAAGACCTCAATTTCTTCTAAATTATTGTTTTCTATAAAACATATTGTACTGTGTGGAGGTAATTTGTTTTAAAGAGACACTACCATTGTGCTAGATTCATATTAAAACTCATCTCAGAAATCATGAAGTTATTACCTTTACCAAAGAAACTTAAAAAACAAGGCCATTTTATGTTACATTTAGGAGGTGTTCAGTTTATCTATTATGATAAACTAGAGCATCATGATTCTAAGTTGAGCCAATGGTCTCAGGAAAATATGATGTCCTGAGAAGGCCTTTGAGATGATGAATCAGCTGGTTTCTTACAGTATTATTGCTTATAATTTAAAATGGAGTAGATTTTAATTTCTTGAATGAATTAACTTTTGTGATAATTTCCTTAAAATATCATACTGGTTTCTGATAAAAATAGCAGTTATTTAAACCTATTAATTTCTTTTAAAATAGAAAAGTTGGAAAATATTGAGTCACTATGCTGCTAAAATAGTCTGTGAATTAAGGAATGATAGACTTCTACCCTGATCACTAAATCATACAGCAGTTTACTTAAATGGCTTCTCATTTGCAAGTCTAATAGTGGTGCAATTGCAATGCTACTAATATAAATAGAACCACCTGCTCCTCCCAAACATAGGAGGTGTCTTTATTTTCATGTCCCATCTCTAACCCATCTAAAACATATCTCAGACTGCTATTGTGGAGGCAGTGGAATATAAGATAAATAGTCCATATTCTTCTTTTATTCTGAGCCTAGTCCTTGTATATGCATGGTTTCACTACTATGGGTCTGTTTTTGTTCACTGAGAGAAAGAGAGAAAAACTATAGCATCAGATATTCCCACAGCACTATCCAAATGATGCTGAGGCTTAAACCTGGGTTGTGCATATGGCAATGTAGACATGCTACCCAGGGAGCCATTTCTCTGACCCTCATATTCTCCTTTAGTCATCCACTTATTTGAATCATGGAGAATTTCTTATGTGCTGACTTCTATAATGCTATGTTGGCATTCACATTCTTAGTGTGAAACCTTAGTGAGTAGGGGTTCGCTGTACCATTATGCCATGAAGAAACACACACTATAGAGAGTACAATTGAAGACTTTCAAGAGACAGCAGACACAAATCTTCTAGGTCCAGGATTAGTTGTATCACTTGTTCCACAAAGCAGGGCTGATGGAATAGCATACTACTTTGTCATATGTGCAATGCAGGCATGAGTCCAGCCCCAACTACATTGAAGGTAGGTTTGGTGCTATGATCTTTTTCACTCTCTGAAATACAGATAGATAGATGATAGATAGATAGATAGATAGATAGATAGATAGATAGATAGATAGATAGATAGATAGAAACTTTCCTCATCTATTGATATGGCCACAGGTAGGATATGTAGATATGTGGTAGGGATTGATTTAAAGCCAGTGTCTCTACTCACTCAAAGATATATTTTAGATGAATTAAACCTTTTTAGTGTCAAGCTCTAATCTGGCAGCCTCTATTGATACAAGTAGCTATTTTCTAAGAATGCAAAGATTTCCTAAATCATCTGACAGATTCTACTACATTCAAAACATGTCTTGAAATAAATAAAGGTATCATTTGGGGTTATAGTTATTCATGTGTTTTTCATATTATCCACACTGTTTGGCTGCAAGTGCCTTACTAGCTGGATGGTGTTGCCACTAGATCTGAGCTCCCTGACAGCAGGGATTTTGTTCTGTTCACTTTTGTATATTCATACTTATATTACCTAGAAATGCAGATACACTATTAGGGTTGTAAGTAAGAGAAGGTGGGAGAAAGGAAAAGTTATCAAGTATATCCAAATTCTTTTTCAAAATTATTTTTAAAGAATACCAATAGTGCTTCCTTACCTTGAGGATTACATTTGTTAATACAATTTATGTGTTTTAGGATAGCATCTAGCACCTAGTGAACCTGCAGAAATGTTAGCTGAGAATGATGACTAGGATGGTGGTAAAGGAAGAGAAACATTTGGCAGTTTTTTTCTTGAATATTCACTATATGACAGGCATTGTGCCAGATGCTAGGGTTACAAAGATAACTTAAGCATGAAGTGTTAACATTCTTTAATTTTTCTATCCTTAAATTTAGTACATATCTTTCTTATTTTTTAGTATTACATATAACTGCAAACTCATTGGGAGCTTGTTTGCTTTCTTTCATTTTCTGCCATACTAATCTTGTGTCTTCAAAAGCAAAAAGGATTCAGCAAGGATCTCTTTTGTTTCCTTTACTTTGATGATAGATAAAGTTTAATAGTTGAATCTTTTCTTGGCATCCCCTAAAGCACTGCAGGAAATTTCAACATGACATATAGATACTTACCCAGGAGTGCATCTATTAACTGTCATTATTCAAAGTCCTCATTTTATTCCATTCTAATGAAAAAAAAAAAACAAAATTAAAAAATCACTCCTTCCATTTTCAATGGTGTCAGGATTGAATGATCTATCTTCTGCCTCTAGGAGGAAGTTTCAGTAATCCTAGACTACTTACCTGTTGCAATGATCTTTCCAGAGAGAATTTTACCCACTATGACTATTAGTGCCACTGCCCGGGTAAAAAAACAAAACCATACAAGTCAGGATTGGCTTGACCTTTTCTAAAAAGTCTGAAATAAAAGTTTAAAACTGATTTCCAAACTCTTATATTTAAATAGGCATACCTACCTAGCCATCTGAAAAACAGGATTATAAATACAGAAACATCTCTTACAGTCAAGGTCAGATGTATAGTACAGTGAATTTATTTATTATATATAACAAATGCATATTAAGTCATAATAGACAAATTAAATCAAAATTTATTTTATTTGACTGGGGGCTAAAATATTCACAAGTCCCTTTTCCCCTCTTCCAGTGGTCCCTGGTCACCCTTGGTGATCCTGAGAATTTCAGGGAGTGTCAGGATTGAGAAGAAAAAAGATGCTGCTTGTCTACTTCCATTTCCCAGCAACATAAGATTTGGGCACCATGAGTGCATTGCAGGGCACCCCAAACTAAAAGATGTTAATAGGACTTTACCCAGGAAAGAAATTTATGGTAGGAAGATTTATTTGTTTGCTTGTTTGTTTATTTGTTTTAGATAGAGACAGAAAGAAATTGAGAGAGGAGGGGGAGTTTAAGAGGGAGAGAGACAGAGAGACACCTGTGGCACTATTTCACCAATTGTGAAGCTTCCTCCTGTAGGTGGAGACCAGGGGCTTGAACCTTGGTCCTTATGCATTGTAATATGTGTATGCTCAACCAGGTGTGCCCTTAGAGTAGGGAAATCTAATAGATTGAACAATTACAATGTGCCAGCCTACTTTTTATTTGTATAGTTACCATTTGTCTTATATCTGCTCTGTCACAACAAAATCCTTGGAGACACAGTAAATTCCAGTTGCACAAATTAGCTGGATTTCTGAGGCTCCTGACACATTCCTACTTTGGAACCCACTCTTTCTCACTATATTTGAAACTTTTACAGTAAACAGTAAAGCTAGATGACATATTGCCTGAACTGGAATAAACTATATGAATATTATAGAGCTATTTTCTTAATTTTGGGCAGATCACTATTACCAACAATGATAAAAAGATAGAAATTATATGTCTTAATAATGATTTTGCAAAAATGAAAAAAGTACCTCTGGATTCTCAGAATATTATTATGCAATATATTTTTCTCCTTTCAATTATAGTTATTTCATGCATGTTACAGATGAAACTTTCAGTTGGAGGCTAATTTTAATCCCAAAGTTTATTAGACAGTTAGCTCTCTTTGGTTTGTACACTTTCTCTTTGTTCTACATCTCTTTATCTACAGAACCACTGATTTACACGAGTAAGGATTTGGCCTGATTCATTAGTGAAGCATTCTAATGAACACTTGGTTGCATTTAACCTTTTGCTGCAACAAAATCTCAAGGTTGCCATAGTAATGGGAAATTAAATCCATGAAACTGATTCTTCTCCCAGAGTGGCTCCGGTCTGCTATCTCCCCATAGCATGCCTATGACCTGGGTCAAATGAGAAATATGATTCTACTGTTTGCCAACTGATTTCCAAGCTGTTCATGATATTTGTGAAAGGTCATTTCACTCTTGTCATTAAAATGAATGAAACAGCTGGAGTGCAAATTGGGAGGAAGGGGGCAATATTGTCCTAATCCCCATAAATTTGTTATCTTCCATATCCAAAGTGACTTCACAGAGGTGATTAGGTATCATGAGATGGGGATTAGTCAGACAGACTCAGTGTAAAACACAAGAGTCTTTATAAGATCAAAATAGTAAAGTAAAAGTCTGAAAAAATAACTCATCTACATGATAGATTAAAAAAAATGAGAATAATACCACTATGATCCTGGGAATGTGGGTGGCCTCTGAAGTTGGAAAACACAAAAAATGGGTTCTTCTCAAAGCTTCCAGTAGAAGCTCCCCACTTTACACGTTGATTTTAGCACCTATAAGATCTGTCCCACACTTGTGACTTCTAGACCTATAAAATGATGGCTTCTTGGTCCAGGAGGTAGTGCAGTGAATAAAGTACAAGACTCTCAAGCATGAAGTCCCAAGTTCAATCCCAGGCAGTACACGTACTAGGGTGATATCCGATTCTTTCTCTCTCTCTGCCTATCATTCTATATGAATAAATAAACAAAATATAAAAAGTATAATTGTTACTGCATGTTGTTTTAAGCCACTAAGATTATAATTTGTTACAGTAAATATAGGAAAATCATACCAAGAGTCAACATGTGAAGATAATACTACAAGGCCTGAAAGAATATGAATCTTCAGAATTTCAGGACTGCCAATCCCTATCCCCACTTTAGTCAGACCTAAACATAGAGAAGCACTTTTGAACTCCTGGTGAACTGACTCTCCCAGCACATCAAATCCCAACCACAGAGTTGAATAGAGCCTATTTGTAACAACATGATCCTGAAGTTACAATAATTATGGTCCTATAGCTCCCTTCAGGATCATGAAGATATATTTTAGAGCCAGTCAAGAGCCTATAATAGCTTTGGCAGTCCCATATCTCCTCACTTGTGAAAGGGTCAGAGAGATCTCTCAGCTGTCAGTCCCACTGCCCCCAATTAAAGCTTCCCAAATAGTGGCCATTGCCACATTATCTACTTGAGCATGACACAAAAAGGCATCATCGGTGTTCATAAGATGAATTTATAAATTGTGCTGGCAAGTTATCAGCATTTTACTATAGAAAATGTCATTTTTACTACTCCTGTCTATCCTAGGAGGGGAGAAATGAGTCATATTATTGGACTTTATATGGCCTTCCATGGGCTACAAGAGGATTCAATACCTGGAAAATGATGTCAAGCAGCGGGTGGAAGGGCTGGTGGTAGTGTATGTTGTTAAGTGCTCATATCACCATGAGCTGGATCCCCCTTGACACAGCTGTAGTGGAGTTAAGTGAGCTGTGAAGCAGGTCTTTAGGTCTCTTTTGCTCACTCTCATCTCCCCTCCCCTCTCAATTTCTCTCTCCTGTCAAATAAGAGTAGAAAGGAATAAAAAGGTGGAAAAAATAGCCACCAGGAGTGGTGGATTCATAGTGCAGGCACTGAGCCCCAACAACAACCTTATAACCCTGGTGTCATGAAAAAAAAAGGGGGGGAAGGAAGGAAGAAAAAAAGGAGAGGAGGAGGAGGCGGAGGTGGCAAAAAATCGACTATTATGGGGAATTCATTTTGTTTAAAGAGCACTGGAAATGCACGTAAATTTCTGCTTGACTTCAGTGGTTAGAGATTCTTAGCATCAGTATTTTTCTTTGTCGAATTTTATATGTTAACCTATTTTTTATTACAAAATGATTTTATTATGCTGTCAAGTAGAGAATAGAGATTTGCCTTTTAAATGTTATACATGGTATAGAGATGGCAATGCCATTTTGTGATTTGTAGTATTTACTAAATAATTCCCCCAAATAAACCATGAGAATATTCACTAACCTACAAAATCAGTACTTTCCATGCTTATAATCTAGAAGATGAAATGTTCAAAAATGTTTGTTGAATCAGAGCAAGATAAGTAAGCATCTTAAGATCAGACAATAAAACAAGGAAAGGATAAGAATCTTTATCAGCCTGCTATGTTCTTCTTGCCCTGGTTTATGGAATAAGGCACACATATTCATTTGTTTATGTTTTTAGAGGAATTTTATTTGGTACATTGATTCTCTTGTTTTCAGGTTAAATTGCTTGTTTCAAATCTTTTTGTTTTCCAATGCACTCAGCCACTATTCTTGGCTTATATGTTAAAATAACCATATCACTGAACCAATTTGTTGCATTTATCTTTAGTAAGCAATTCCATGGATTTGTTCTACCATCAGCTTCCTATAAAGATGCACTGATGTTTGCTCTCAATATATTTCCTGAGACAAATATCTTTACTTAGTTAATCGACTTAGTGAGATAGTAATAAAAGAAAGGGAAAACTAATCTACCATTTAAAATTATGTATATATGATAGAACAGGAAAGTTAAGTCTAGGTCAATTGTAACTTCCCAAAGATCTCCATTAAACTAGGTGACAACAGTAGCTTTCAAGAAAAGGCCTAAGCCAAATGTTGTGAAATTACTTCATGACCTAGAACTATTATCTCACACATTATAGTTCATTTTCCATGACCAGTTTAGAGCAAGTCTCTTGGACCCTGCTTTGTATAGGGTCAAATGCAAAATGACTTATTTCTGAAGCATGGTACCTTTGCAGATAGACCTCTCTTCTGAAAAACCAATGTTTAAGGAAAAGGGTCAATACTCAAGCCAGAGCTTGTCCATTATTATATCAGTGTGTATGTTGCAGAGTAGACCATACCACATAATAGTTGAATGAACATTGCATTAAATTCTAAAAGGCACATACACATTCATGTAAAACTTTGAAGGTTATCCAAAGAGAAAGAAAACAATGTGGGTTAAAGTAAATTTTAAAAAGTAGGTGGGTGCAGGGGAGGCTGGAGATATGGTATAATGGTTATGCAAAAGATTTTCATGCCTGAGGCTCCTACATCTCAGGTTCAATCCTAGTGCCACCATAAGCCAGACTGAGCAGTGCTGTGGTCTCTACCTCATTAAAAAATAATAAATAAAATAAAATTTTGAAAAGTAGATGAGGGCAGTGGCACTGTTAGTTGAGTGCACATGTTACCATGCACAAGGACCTGGGTCTGAGCTCTGGCTCAAGCTGCACAAGTAGTGAGTCTGCAGGTGTCTCTCTTTCTCTCCCTTTTTATATCCCCATTCACTCTCAATTTCTCTCTGTCCTACCTAGTACCCACCCAAGGAACTCTGAGTAGAGGATCTGGGAGGGAGAAGAGTTTTGGAGTCCTTGATGGGGGGTGGGTAAGAGTATTTAGTAGACACCTGCTATACAAAACTGAGAAACTATATACATGTATAACCAAAAGTGCTGTAATTAATTATTTGCCTAATAAAAAATGAAAGAGAGGAGGGAAGGAAGGGAGGAAGGAAGGGAAGAATGAAGAAAAAGAGGAAGGAAGGGATAAATGAAGATAAAATTAAAATGACCACTAGAAATGGTAGATTTGTAGTGCAGGCACAGAGCCCCAGTGATAACCCTAGTGGCAATAAAAAATAAATTAAAATAAAATATAGATGACCTGTTTCCCTGAGATGACCTAGTTTCCTGACAAATACCCTAGTAGTGCAGGAGTAGGCAACTTCAGGCCTTTGGGCTGTATATGACCCATGAAATAATTTGTTCTGACTGTGTCAAAGAAACTGCAGGTCAGATTTGAAATTCAGTAAATATAGAAGCTTTTTTCATAGCAGTATAAAGTGCTGATTTTTAAGTCAGTAATTATTGTATGACATGTGAATAATTATAAATATCTAAATGGTACTTAGCAGGAAA
Organism: Erinaceus europaeus; assembly: GCF_950295315.1. Taxonomy (NCBI): domain Eukaryota; kingdom Metazoa; phylum Chordata; class Mammalia; order Eulipotyphla; family Erinaceidae; genus Erinaceus; species Erinaceus europaeus. The sequence continues at coordinate 123,020,792 of NC_080163.1, read as the reverse complement.
AAATGGTTACTACCCTTGCCCTAGTGTATCATTTGAGTCTGGCACCTTAGACCATTCAGCTATCCTGACATAAGTAGTGTATCTCTTGATAAAGGTGTTTCTTCAGTTAGGATTGACTTTTGTTACATCTCTACTCGGACAATAGCCTCACATCATTCACTGTGTTCCACTCAAGAATCCCCTCACAATGTCAAGAGTAAGATGGTCAATTTTGACTTTTCTTTCCATGGAACGAGTAGTTCAATTCAGTATGTTACCCTAACCAGACTCCTTCACAAATGCCTTTACGACTATCACTATGACATAGAACCTCTAGCATCCCATTGCTTTACAATTATTGAGATTGAAGTAGTTGATTCTTATTTATTTCCACTTTATTATGTAATACTGCCAACAATTGACTCTTTGGATATAGAGAAATTAAACGTAAGCTTATCAAATGTGCCTTCTGGTGTTTGAAATCTTGCTTCTTCATCTCATGCCTAATTACTAGTTTCTATGAGTATTTTCAGTATTGGAGAATTTACTGTCTCATTGCAAATCGAAGTTGTAAGAAAAATTTTTGTCAGTGTTGATCTGAAGGTCCTATATTTTGACCCTCTAGAAATATTTCCTCATCCATAGTTTATAAGTAAATAAACCAATAAACAGCTTTCATACTTCTCTTACCTTCTTCACTTTAACCAATTTATTCCATTGTTAGTAATAGTTGTTCCCAGAAAACCATGGCCTAGATAACTTTTACCATTATGTTTTTTATCACTTTCTGTTAACTTAAATGCTGGAGCAGGAGATGATGGCAGAGAGGAAATGGATTGTGTTGGTATGCTTCTAATTCTGCTTCTAAAAACCCCTTCTGTTTCATTTGGTTTAATCCCCCCTGCTTAACACTGCATTCTATTTACATAACCACTTTTAACAAGCACCACCCTCCCTCCAGGGCATTGGTGGTTCAGTGGTAGAATTCTTGCCTGCTCCACCCCCTCTCCTTGTCACACTCTGATATTCACCAGTCACTTTTCTCTCCACCCTCTCTATGTCACATCCTGTCCCCACCCTACTTGGCTAATATATATATATATATATGTATATGTATATATATGGACAATATTGTTTTCAGTTTAGTTTAGTTTAGTTTAGCTCAGCTTAGATTGTGCTGCATCCTGCATGAATAAAGAGATACTGTGTACAGCTCAACCATGAGTCCCGGGTCGTCTGTCTCCTGTCAGTGAAGCTCGGCCTGGCATAGATTGGAGGCCTGAAAATAATGGAAGGGTTTTGGAGGTCACTGAATGAACTTTGGAATTACTCTGAGTGACACAGGAGTCCCTGGAGCCTTTCAAACAACAACATAAAGAAGACATGTGTTTTTATTTATGTTTTAGCTTGATCTTTTAAACCACTGCATGGAGAGAAATTTTAAAGAAAGAGGCAAGGGAAGACACAGGAAACCAGTTAGGAAAATATCAATCATCCAAACCAAGGAGGTAGTGACTAGGGTTGCAGTGGAGGAGAGGTTGTCTATGACATGGTTAGATTGTGTGTCTGATAGCATTTGTTTATATGGAAGTCTGTGATTCCCAGTGAAGGTGCTAGACCTAATCAAGAAGAGCAGACAGGTTACTAGGAATGTTTTCCTCATTTTAAAATAACTACAATACCTTAAATACATGAAATATGAAGCAGACTTTCATCACCCTATTTTAACTAGATCCATAGATTCCTCTTCATAGAACTGGAAAGGGTTATTTTCATTTTGTGGAAAGAGGAACTAGAAGTTTAAAAGGCACCTTCCTTACTCATGCTCTGATGGTAAGTTCTTTGCTGAGCTGGAGTAGAACATGGGTGTTAGACTGGATAATACCTTTGGTCTCTACATTGTACCATGCTTCCTGGAGTGAGTGGCACAAAGAAGCTATCAGCAAAACTTTATATTTTACAGTGATTTTTACTGAGGGCCTACTGTCAGATACTGAGAAGCAAAACAAATCTAAGCCTTTATCCTCCCAGAATTTGTACAGTGTTGAGATCAAAAAGAAGTCATCCTGACTTCTATTACTGACTCCTTGATTAATTGGAGTATGGGATTGTTGGTTACCTGGCATTTGAGAGCATCACTTTCCTTGTCTGTAAAGGGGGAAATAGGACTCACCATGCTTTCTCTTTAGGCTTATCGAGTTTGATCAGTCAGCAGAAACCCAGAAATCTTTGTGATGTCTATTCAACTGCTGTATGAATAAGGCTATCGTTTCTAATTTGAAGATGTATGGTTAGAGAGATAATTTGGTGGATAAAGGGTGCACGTTTTCACGCAAGCAGCGCTGACATTACATTGGAGTGATACAGCATGGGAGGCAGTTCCAGGGCTCAGTGCTGTGGTCTCTCTCTCTCTCTCTCACTCAATGAATGAATGAATGAATGAATGAATGAATGAATGAATGAGCCAGCCCAGGAGTGGTAAAATCATGTATGTATGAGACTGCAGCTCCACAAAAAACTAAAAATATTTGACAAGTGAGCAAACCACACTGAAATACTGTAAGTAAAATTATGCAGTTTTCTTCATGCACCTACTAATTGACAAAAGGCTATTGATTTCATTGCCTTTCAGTGAGTGTGCTTCTCACTTACGATTTATTTTTGTTAGCTCAGGGACCAGGGATAGTTTCTCCTATAAATCTCTGATTCAGAAACTCTGCTGCCAGAAGATTCATTAGTCTGGGAGTGGTGGTGGTGGCGGGGGAGCCCTCCCAAGTCCAACAATCTAGACTCGATAACAAATATGATAAACTTAGGTTGATGTAGATCCTTTGAATGTACCATTAGTTACTGTCATGTTACATTACACTTGTATATGCAAGAACCATGCAGTAGATATGAGTGTTTAAATGCCTCTATTACTTGGCATCATAATATTGGTAATAGTTTGTAATGAATTTTTTTCTCAGTAAAAAGCACACTCTTAGTCTAAAAATATGAATTACATTTAGTGGCTCATTGACAAGAATTTTTTTTTTTTACATAGTGGTAAATCAATCTTTTCTATTGCTTATTTTTTTCTTTTCTTTCTACAAAAGTTAGTATTCAGAGAGTGAGTAGATGGACTTTATTTAACAAGGTGAAAGGTTTTCCAGCAGTTCAGTGCAGGGCTCATTTGTCCAGTGCAAAAGAAATTATTCAAAGCAATTTGAAGGGACATAGTTAATAGCACAGTCCTCTCTGTACATATGCTGAGGTTCTACCTTACAACTCAGGTTACAACTCCATTAAATGACTAATACTAGGCTCTACACATAGTAACCACACAATTAGATATAGTGGGGGGGGGAGAGACAAAATTATGGCATATATTTTAAATTATTTAGTAAAATATATTTGAGAGTTTGCTTTGTATCAGGCAATTTAGCATCTCCTCAGAAGTAAGGTGTACTGAAATGACTTGTACCTTTTTATAAGAACCAAGTATGCATACCTCTTCCCAGTACCACCTTTAGAGAGATTCTTTTAGCTTTAAGTCAATTGATAATAAGTATAGCAGGTGGCAGGTGGTGGTGCACCCAGTAGAGCACACATATTACTTTGCATAAGGACCTGTTTTTTTTTTTTCAACTTTAAAATAGTGTCTTTATTAAAATTAAGAATAATGGGTTAATCTAAATTTATGTGGCTCTGAATTAATTATTTTTATTTTTTATTAGTGGTTTAATAATTATTAACAAGATTGTAACATGGGTATAACTCATACAGTTCCCGTCACCAGAGTTCTGTATCCCATCTCCTCCATTGGAAGTTTCCCTATTCTTTATCCCTCTTGGAGTATAGACCAAAATGCTTTATGAGGTGCAGAAAGTGGAAGACCTATCTTCTGTAGCTGTTTCTGCACTGGAAATAGATGAAAGTAGGTCAATCCATACTCCCAGCCTGTTGCTATCTTTCCCTGGTGGGATAGAGCTCTGGGGAGGTGAGGTTCCAGAACACAATAGCAAGGTTGTCTTTCCAGGGAAGTCAGGATGGTGTCATGGTAGCATCTGCAACTTGGTGGCTGAAAAGCAGTAAGATATAAGGCAGGATAAATTATTTAATAATGAGAAACCTAGAGGTAAGAATAGAGCAGATGAAATTAAGGGTCTTCATATGAGAAAAAGCTAGGAAGTCTATTTTAGGTATATTCCAAGGAACCCATGACTTTAATAATTTTTGTCTGAGCCTGATAGCTAATATGCAGATGAGCAAAAGGTATTGTCTGGGAAGATTGTGTCAGAGTTGAGAATAGGACTGGATTAGGCCAGAGAATAGCTCTTAAATATGAGTATTTAAGACCCTAGTCCCCACTTCTAGTGTGTGTGTGTGTGTGGGGGGCTTCTACAAGCAATGGAACAGTGTTAAAGGTGTTTCCCTCCTTTTTTCTCTCTTGCTTTCCTTGTCTCTCTCTCTGACTCTCACCCTTTATTGATGATAAAAAGAGATAGGAAAAAAATGGTAGCATAAGAAATGGTGGCATCATGTAGATACCAAGTCCCAGTGGTAACCTTAGATAGAAATTAAAAAAAAAAAAATCTGATTGTATTTTAGCCACACACCTCTGAAAAGGTGATATTAAACTCTTACCAGAACACTAATTGAATGACATTTTGACATTTAAGATAAGAATCATTGGATAAGATAAAGAGGTAATGTAAAAATATTCAAAACTTTAATGTAGTGAAGCATCATTAGAGAGGAAAAAATGGGGAAAAGGGAAAATTTCTCTGAGTCACTAAAGTTGAAATCACCTTCCAGTCTTCCTTTCTTTTTCTTCCTCTAGAGAAATAGAACACTTTTTGGAGTACTTGACCACTCTGACCAAATACTATACTTGTCAGTCTTCCTTGGAGCCTGATACAGTTGTATGACTGAATTCAAGCTAATGAGCCACTTGCTACCTCAAAGGAATCTCCCTTTAGAAAATACCAGAGCTCATCCCTTGCCATTCTTTATTCCCTGTGTGTCTTCCTGTTGGGTGAAATGTGGGTAAGAAGGTGAGTGTGTGAGAATTCATCATCGGGAATGGAAGACCCATGTGACAGAGCAAGAAGGTAGAAAGAGATTTTTCTCTGTATCTCCAGATCACAGAGCACTACAATTCAGAGTTAACCACAGGTAGACTTTTACTAAAGAGAGAAAGAAGTTTATTTTCCTTAGTGGTTCCTGTGACAGTTAAACTGTCTATTGAGAAGGATAAGTGTATATGTATATGTATATGTATATGTATATGTATATGTATATGTATATGTATATGTATATGTATATGTATATGTATATGTATATGTATATGTATATGTATATGTATATGTATATGTATATGTATATGTATATGTATATGTATATGTATGTATGTATATAGTAGATTACATATAGATATATAATAGATTACATATATATGGTGTTTTGAGATTAACTCAGCTATACCACTTTGTGAAAAAATCTTAACATCTGTTAAATTTCTTGCAAAATATTATATTTAGTTTTAGATTTTAACTTTTTGAATAGTTACAAATCTAATATATTTATAAGATACGACAATAGAATTAAATCACCCTTCACCCTATGATTAAACTATGGTCTATCTTCACTGTATTTTGTTAACTACTATTTTCTCTATGTCTTATACTTTTGCTGGCATATAATAGACACTAGATGAAACAGTCATTAGATTAATGAATGTCTGGTCACACAAACCCTCCCAAATAGTCCTTTACTGAACCTGCATTAATAACCAATCTTATTGAATGAAATTCTCATGTTTTTTTTTATTCTGGGGTGATTTTATCAATCACTCTTGAGACATTTGACAGTGTCCAAAAGGCAGTTTTGGTTGTCAGGACTGGAGATGCTATTGTCATCTATAGGTGGAGGTCAAGAATGCTATTCAACATCCCACAGTGCACAGGATGCTCCCACCACGAAGAATTACCTAGTCCCAGGTGTCAACCCTGCCAAGGTTGAGAAGTCCTGCTGTAAGGATTGTAGTGGATATTGGGATATCACCAAATTAAAAACATAAGGAAAAATTAGCTAATTCTCTCAACTTGAAAATCAGTTTCATTGTTGATTTCATTCTGTAGCAATTTCACTGTGTATTTTCCTCCACACTGGGATGTGTAATGATGTGCCAACACAGCGCTTATTCTCAAGGTTCTTTGTTTAAGCAAAGAGTTGCATAAGGGAATGGAGGTGGTATGGCTCACCTGGTAAAGCACATACATTCCTATGCACAAAATCATTGGTTCAAGCCCCCAGGGGGAAACAACCTTCAGGGGAGAAGCTTCATGAGTGGTAGAGCATTGCTGCAGGGGTTTCTCCTCCTCTCACTCTCCCCATCTCAGTCTTTCTCTCTGTCTCTCATATTCTATTAAGAAGGAGGGGGGGGGGGAGAAAGGAAGGAAGAAAGGGAGGGAGGGAGGGAGGAAGAAAACATGTTTACCACACCAGTAATGACAGAATCACCATCCTGGCACCTAACCCTAGCAATCACCCTGGTGGCAAAACAAACACAGCAACATAGCCAAATATTCAGCAGTTTTCTTTGTCTTGGAGGTCTTCATGTTCTTTCAAAGCTGTGTGAGTTGTCAATCTGAGAGTGAATCTGTTAAACTTCACTAGACTGATAAAGTAATCTTTCTTTGAAAGAGCTTGGTGCCTTTAAGTGTCTGTCAAGTTGTGATACTCTGAATAATGTATTCCTTGTGTCATTTCAGGTGTATGATAAAAGAAAAGTTTGAAAACTGTGGACGATTATGGTGCATGTAGCTGGGAGACCTTGCAGAGGCTTTCAAGGTCTTTCATGAATGTATGATTTAGACCACAGCTCCTCAATTGTGACATTTAATCCATAGAGATAAATCATCGTGCACCATTGGTAGGGCTCTTTATGGATAAACAGTGTTAAAATAATTATGTTTAAAGCCCCACCAAACTCCATTTTCTGATAGATATCAGAAAATTACCACTATTTTTTGTTTCTTTTTGCTTTTTATGTAAGAAACTAGGATGATGAAATTGTTGCTTGATTGTGGTGCTTGGGACCAAGTTAAATCAAAATGAAAGCAATAAAACTAACTTCCTTGGATGTCCTTGAGGTGGCTTAAATATCATTTCTTCTCTACCAATAGACTAGAGTTCATAAGAATTTGATCCTCATATGGACCTTCAAGAAAATGAACATGTGATAGTTAAATACAGACTCTAGGAGTCAACTTGCATTTATTCATTCTATGACCTTGGCTTAACCCCTATTTACCTCAGTTTATTCATTTGTTAGTTGGGATAATAATAGTCCCTACCTTCATATAGATGCAATAAAGATGGATCGAATTAGTATCTATAAAGCACTTAGAACTAGGAATGTGTTAAGCTCAAAAACATGTAAATGATCAATAAAGATGTCACCTAATCACCTATCTTTCTTATTCTTTCCATATGCAGCCCAAGACAGAATAAGTTTAGACATCTTTGATTACCCTTTTTCCACTTAACCTCAACTCATTCTATATTATATGCTCTGAACTAGTTCAAGAGTAAGACTAGGATTACTCCAGGAATCCACCAAGCCATGGGTCTCAACTTGAGTTCCTGAATTATACGTGACCTCCCTATCATTGAATAAAAAGAATTTCCTTTTAATGCAAAAAAAAAAAAAAACAATCACATTAATTGAAAAATAGTTGTGTCCGGCACATTATGGTTACTCAAAAAAGATGTTACTGTTACCATTTTCCCACTGTTATTGTCCCTTTGCCTGAGAGCATTTGAAATATACTAGTACTTCTACAGGTTGGGTTTATTGTTTATTGCAAGGATAGGAAACATACTGTAGGACACACTTGTAAATGGTGTTAGGAAAGACTTACAGAGTTTGAACTTGTATTAGTTGCCTTGGGAAGAAGATTTATAAAAGTGAAACACTACTGTAAATTGGAAGTTGTTGAGAAGCAGGGATCATTCTATGACTGAAGGTAGGGCAGATGAGGGTGAGGCCACAGCGAGAAATGGGAACCAACCTTCTCTATTACTAGCCAGGAAGGGGGTGATTTAGACAGTGTCTGTGTGTTCAGGATCCACTATGGAATAATACTGTGCATGTTCTGATCCTTGATACTCATACAGTGACCATACCTAGTGTTGATGTTCTCTGAAGTCATTTATGTTCAGCAGAGCTCCACCAGGTAGCTAATGGTTCCAGGTCAGCTTCCAGCTTCAATAGTTACCTTTCTCTTCCTCTCCACATGCGTTTAACATTTACTTGGGATTATCAGTGTTAGGCTGCAATGACATCACTCTAACCAGGGTGCATTCTATTAAATACTAATAAGGCAACAATGAAAAAACAATTAGTAAATGAAGAAAAGGGCAGTGTAATTCATTATGGTCAGTGGTTACCTTTAAGACCTTGGTGACGGAGGCCATGTTTGAGAAATGGGTTTGCACTTTGTATCACATGGGAGTATCTGCAGCTGGGAAGCTTCATGAGCAGGGGAGTAGTGCTGTGGATTCTTTCTGTCTCTGTGTCTCTGTCTTCCTCTCTATCTCTCACTATCTCTCATCCTCTATATAGAGTAAAGAAAAGAAAAGATGCCACATAAAACTAGGAAAAATATGTCCACATGTCAGACGTAAAGGGAATAAAGCTTCATAGACTCAGAACCAAAACAACAGGTTCTTGGGAAAGGAGTATGCTAAGCATAAGGACCAGACATTAAAAAAAAAAACTGTAAGGTCCCTGTTCGAGTCCCCGGATCCTCACCTGCAGGGGGGGTCACTTTGCAAGTGGTGAAGCAGGTCCACAGGTTTCTGTCTTTCTCTGCCCCTCTCTATCTTTCCCTCCTCTCTTAATTTCTCTCTGTCCTATCCAACAACAACAACAGAAATAACAACAAAGGAAACAAAAATAGGGAAAATGGCCTCCAGGAGCAGTGGATTCATAGTGCAGGCAATGAGCCCTAGTAATAACCCTGGAGACAAACAAACAAACAATCCCTAAGGTGGGAATGAGTATTCTATGGACATAGTGCCCAAAGGCGAAATGAGCTGAATGGGCAGATAGCTAAGAGACTATGCATGTCTGACTTTTTTCTTTAGATATTAGGGAAAATTATTGAGTGATTTATATGTATTTGATTGCTTTTGTCCCAGTAGGGACACAGAATGGGTAGTTGGGGAGTTAGAGGTGGATAAACAAAACTGAAACAAAGGTTTCAACATTAAAATGCAGTAGTACTGAATGTGAGACACTGAATTATACACACATGAAAAAACTGTAAAGTTTTTGATTATTGGTCCAAGTCAGTCATCTCCTTTATACATTAAAAAAATTAATTCTGACTAAGACAAAGTGATTTGCTCACACAAAATGTTTACTAAGCAGCAGAGCAGAAAGGTCCAAGCAAGGACTGAAGATTAGATCCATATTACGTCAGGCAGTGGTGAAATTGGTTGAGCACATTACCATGTGCTCATGGGCCCAGACTTAAGCCCCTGGTCCTCATCTGCAGGGGGGAAGCTTCATAAGTGGAGAAGTAGTACCGTAGGCTTCTATCTCCCCAATCCTATCTCAGTTTCTCTAGAAAGTAAGTCCTACATACTAGCACATCCCAACCAGAGTGAAAATGAGGATTCATTAGACTGGGTGGAAGGAATATCTACAACTAGATGTTTCTCTCACAATAACCACTGTCAGAAAATAGATATGAAGGGACAAGGAGAAACTCCTGGTGTCCTATCAGGAAGTCCACATGGGATTACTTGGCAGCAAAGAACATGAGCCCATGACTTTGACTTGCCTGAAAGGTGATCAACCTAGAGAACATGCCTTCCATCATTATCCCCAACCCATGTCTCCTTTTGACAAACTCTTGCTCTTCTAAGAGCAACTTCATAATTTAATTAAGAATGTCAGCATTAGTTTTCCATAAATGAAAAAAGTGAAATGCTTATATTTCAAATAATAAGTGGTCAAAAATCATAGAGAATTCATCTAGGTTTTATTTGTTTTTGCCACCAAAGTTATCACTTGGGCTGGGTGCCTGTATGAAAAATCCACAACTCCCAGGAGCAAATTTTCCTCTCTTTCTTTCTTTTTTTTTTTTCCTCTTGTATTTGATAGGACAGAAAGCAGTTGAGAAGGAGAGACAAATGAATCTCTGTTTCATCACTGATGAAGCTTCTCTCCTGATAGTGGAGACTGAAGCCTTGAACACTGGCCCTTGGGGATTGTAACATACAGTCAACAGGTTGTCCCACTGCCTGTCCCTATCTAGATTCCCTTTTCTGCATAACGTTACTAGGTGTCTGTTTCTTATCCATAAATAGAGGGGGAAAAGGTGTTTGAAGTAGATGAAACATAGCATTTCATCAAATCATTGTTAGTTAAATGAGATCTAACAGAGAAAGTTAAAGTCCTGTTGAAGTCCTACCTCCAGAAGTCATTTCTTCAACATTTTCAATCTGATACTCAGCCAAAGGGCACATCTTCAAGAAAAACAAACAAAACCTTTGGACAGTGTCTTCCTGAATACAAATGTTTTGCTTTGTGACATGAATTTAAAGTCATGCTAAAGATACCAGGAATAGATGAAAGTTCAACTTTGTCCAGAAAATTTTTACATAGTATTTACCTTCTTTTCTTTACAGAAAGAAATCCTTTAGCTTTTTCATGACATGAAGCTTGTATTTTCCTGAACTAGATGTAACAAAGAACTTTCCAAATTATTAATGACACTTCCAGTTAGAGTTGCTTTTTAAAGATTGTCCTTTAGAAACTAACTTCATTGAGAACAGTGGAATAAAAATGTTAGCATAATACTCTGCCAGCAATGCATGGAGACAATGTAGAATGCTTATAAATGAACATCTAGTGATTGCTTGATAATTTCATTCAAAGATGTAAAGGAAAAGATATTACAAGGGGCATTCTTGTTATTTTTGTCAAATGCTATTCACCAAAAAATAAAATTTCAACCTATATTCTTTACCTTCAGAGAGACTTGTTTTAAGATCACATGGTTTTTCCTAAGCAGTTGAATTATTTAGTGAAATTGAACTGTCAGAGACTTTAAAATAAAGCCCACCAAAATACCAGCCACTCTAGAGTGCTACAGCTGTTCAAGCCTCAATCTGCATAATTCATCTCAGCAGACTGAGGCTTGCAACTGAAAAATAGCTCAGAAAATACTTATCACTTTCCATGCCAAACACAAAAAGGAATTCATCTGAAGCTGAGAATTTGATAAAGTGGATGACCCACTCCTACATTTATGCTCATAATGGCTAATGGAGTCCAAGCTGCATTTATATTATATCAGAATTGTTTAGGCAACACCTTTGAGAAGTTGGTTGCTAGTCCCTTGCAGACCAGAGGGAACTAATACATGGAGCAACAAAGCACCAAGTCACAGATATGCTTAGCATTGGCAGCATGCTGTCAAAGCATGTAAATTCTTATGAAGAAATTAAGTGAAAACAATTTTTAGTTGAAGAGAGTGAAAGTAACATCTTTAGCTTGTAAGGAGATTTTCTTTCTTTCTTTCTTTCTGTTTTCTTTTCTTTTTATAGATTCTAGTATTCACTTTTATTAAAGAATGGAAAGTAGAATAGAGAGTTTAAGAATATATAAGCTTAAGTACCAGGCACTCTAGTGACTCCCTGGAGGAATCAAGGGTACCTTCCACAGAGGCAGATGACAGTGAGAATGATAATGATGGTGGGGGCGGGGGAGACAGCATAATGGTTATGCAAACAGACTCTCATGCCTGAGGCTCCTAAGTCCCAGGTACAATGCCCTGTGCCACCATAAGCCAGAGCTGAGCAGTGCTCTGGTGTTTCTCTCTGTGTGTGTCTCTCTGTGAATCTCTCTCAAAAGAAAAATAAATAAAATACTTTTAAAAAAATTTTAAATTTAAAAAATAATAATGATGGTGCTAGTAGTGGTAAGGGGCATAGAAGTGATGATAACTTTGCAGTGATAATAACAGTGATGATGTCACTACTACTGATGTGATAATGATGATGAGGATGGCAATAAAAAGAGTGATAATGATAATGACAAAAACAATTATGGTGATAGTTGAGCCTTATGATTATTGAGCCCTTTCTGTGTACCAATTAATGTGCTAAGCACTGAATATTCATCACCTCTTCAATCTTTAGTACCATCATACAAGATACATATCTTGTATGCTGTGATTCTCACTATTTTATAGATGATGAAACTGAGGCTTAAAGATATTAAGGGATTTACCTTAGGACAATACTTACTAAATTTTGTTGTACATTGGAAGCATGAGATTTTTAAAATCTTGACCTAGTTTAGTTTATTAAGTTGTCCAAGGTCTACAAGCTGGTGAGGGGCAGAGCCAGGACTCACAACCAAGCTGTCAGGCACCTGATTTTTGCTTTCTCCCTCCTAGCTGTGTACTCTCCCTTGCGAAGAACTAGTAACAGGATGACAGTACACAGGAAATTGTCATGGTCCTTTCGCATGCCTTTACAGATGCTGTTCATAGTAATAGGCAGTGGACTAAAATGCAAAGCTTTGAGGAAAGCAGCAGATCTTACTGGGCATTGTGCTAGAACAAGTTTGAATCTCTGTCCACAAACTTAATTTTAATTTCATTTGCAATATTTTATTCTATTGAAAATAAGCTAGTAGTTATTTTTGCCTAAATGTATAAAATTCCAACCAAATATGAACTTCTTTTTAAGTGTCTCTAGTAGATAGAACCCTGATCCCAAGGCACATTGATATATGACAGCCTTACAGTTTAGCAAATCAGTAAATCAAGGCTTTGCTCTGATGAAAAGACAAATTCACAGAGAATCCCCCAAATGCCAACATTCCCAAGTTTCATGTAAGAAATTAATGACCTGCATATTAGATTTCAGGCTCAAGGGAAAAAAAACTAGTATATCCATAGGCCCTTTGGAATATAACTAAAATATGCCTACTGGCTATCTACAAAATGGAGGACCCCCAAACTCTTCATCTGCATATTCCACCTTTTAGGTCCATGATTGTTCAACAATTTGTTTGGCTTTGTATGTTAACTCTCTTTTCAGCCATCAGGTTCCAGATGCTAGCATGATGCTGACCAGACTTCCCTGGACAGACAACCCCACCAATATGTCCTGGAGCTCAATTTCCCCAGAGCTCACCCTACTAGGGAAAGAGAGAGGCAGGCTGGGAGTATGGATCAATCAGTCAACGCCCATGTTCAGCGGGAAAGCAATTATAGAAGCCAGACCTTCCACCTTCTGCATTCTCTGCTCCATACTCCCAGAGGGATAAAGAATAGGAAAGCTACAAGGGGAGGGGATGGGATTTGGAGATCTGGTGGTGGGAACTGTGTGGAGTGTATGTACCCCTCTTATCCTATGGTTTTGTTAATGTCTCCTTTTTGTAAACTAAAAAAAAAAGAGAGAGAGAGAAATACTTGCAGTGCTTATCCATGTTCCTAATCCAAGAGACTGGGAATTTTTCAGATGAGGCCTTGGTACATTAATTAAGACCTTGCCTCACATGGGGTAGTCATGTTTTTTATTTTTCATTAATTTCAAAATGAGTATTTTTCATAGCAGTAGAATCTGATATGTGAACATTTATGAACTTCTTCCATGCCAGCTATTTTTCATGTATTCCCCTTTCTCACTCATAGACAGATAATAATGTTCCCATTTTGTGGATGAAAAGACTAAGAACAGTGACATAGTTTTCACCCCATTAATGGTCATTTTCACCCAGTTATTCTTGTGTAGTAGAAAAATAAATTATTTTTTAAGTCTTCTACTAAAATAAATTTTATGCTTAGAAATCAGATGCTATCATTTTCATACTTGGCCTCAATTCATGCACACTTGTATGTCATTAAGGATGTGACTTTATCACCTAGCTGCAGAAGTGGGGAAGCCAGGACCCAGACTGATAGCCTTCCCTGGCTGCATTAACATTCCACAAACTTGTCAAAGAGTTTTCACATTTGCCTTTAATTTCTCTCTACACATTTTTGTTGGAGATAAGATAATCATGTTTTTTCTCTCCCTGTCACTTATTATGCCTTTTTGCCTTTAAAATTTAGACTGGGGGCCTTTGTCACTTCGCTGTGTAAAATGAAATGGCTGATATTTCTAAACTTCACAGTTAGAAGTTATCATAAGCATCTCAAAAATTGTCAAAAGTAAGGCAGAGATGAATTTTCAGTCTTGAAATAGAACTCAGAGTTCCCAGTCTTCGTCTTCATTAGTGTGGGCACTTGAGAAGACACAAGTAGAAGGGACAGGATTTCTGCAAATTAACCTGACATTGGATAGTTCATACATATCTGTGCCTACGGATGCAAAAATGCCTTTATGGAGTGTAAAATATAAGGAGCTAAATAAACTAAATTTAGAAGTTGGTGTTTAGTCATAGATAGACCAGCTACCCCATTTTTAGTAAGATCAGTTTCCACCATTCAGAGTTAGAATCTGATGCCTCTAGTTTTCTAAAATAGTTTAAATAATTTTTAGCCTCAGAGAGGACAAGATTTTATATATATACTTATATATGTATATATATATAAATATATATATATAGAGAGAGAGACAGAGAGAGAGAGAGAGGGAGAGAGAGAGAGAGAGATTTCCCTACAATTAATTTAAGCAGTGTTCAGTAGACTTCAGTTGTTTAGTCTGCTACTTGAGCAATTGAAAAGAAATACCTGGGCAACTTAAATGAATTCCACAATGACTTCATTAGGAGTTAACACAACAAATTGTACCATATGTCTTTAGGCTAGGCTAGGCTGTTTGGACTTCTTTAAGTTGTATTTTTATAATAAAATGAAAAATGGAGCATTTTGTCCCATTTGGTTTATACTTCTGGTGTATTATTGCTACCTTGTGGTGCTATACCTACATTGATGGAGTTTAAGAAATAATGATTTTTTTAAGTCTTGTCACCATAACGTCATCACCTTATGCCCCCCTCCATTTTCTGGGGGTAATTTATGTCATAAGAATTTAGGTGGGGGATTAGGCAGTGGCATACCTGGTTAAGTGCATACATTATGGTGCACAAGGACCCAGATTCTTGGTCCCCATCTGCAGGTGGAAAGCTTCACAAGTGGTGAAGCAGAGCTTCAGATGTCTGTCTCTCTTTATCTCTCCCCTCTTTCAACATCTCTCTGTCTCTGATAGTAAATCAATTAAAAAATATATATGAGTTTAGGTAGAAGAAGCAGAGGAGTTAAAGTAGAACCAGACTAGGAAAGCCTGACAATATACAAGGTTTACCCTGCATTCTTTGGCACATAAATGCCACTGGGGGTTGTGAGGGTGCTTGATATGAACAGGTTCAGATGAAATCAGAGCCTTTGGAAGAAGAACCTCATAGCTGTTGAGAAAGAAGAAGAATGTGAAGAACAAGTCTATCCATCAAGAGGCTATAGCAATAAACCAAGTGTGAGATGACTAAGGCTATGAATGAGGTAGTCAAGGAAGGAAGGTATAGTTGGAGACTCACAATTAAAAAAAAAAAAAAGTTGCACATACTATATGCTCAGCATTGCACTAGACCTTGAATAGTATGCAAGAATAGGTAATGCCTGCTGGACTAGCTTTGCGGGAGAGAGACCAGGAACTTGTGGCAACATGGTAATACAATTCTTTATTCATGCGGATGCCCCAGAGTCAGGTGTGAGCACAGAGGGTTAAGATACATGATGCCAAACTGCAGTGGCCACCTCCTGACCTTCTCCAGGTCGGGACATGGAAGAGAAAAAGAGGGAAAAACCAGGAACAGCAGAGGGTTTTATAGGGTAAAAACAGAAGTGGCAAGACAGGATGGAATTGGCTAGGGAAGAGGGTGGAGAAAAGAAAAAGGCATTCTGGGAACTTCCTTAGTTGTGATTGCTATAGTTTAACTGGTGGGAATTAGCAATACCCTGAGGGGATAACGTGGTGGGGATATGTAAATAATACTTGCATGGAAATATAGTGGTTTGTGGGCCCTGCCAATGTTCAACCACATCTGTACAATATCCTAACAAAAGCTGCCTCTCTCTCTCTCTCTCTCTCTCTCCCCCTCTCCCTCTCCCTCTCCCTCTCTCCCTCTTCCTCTCTCTCTCTCTCTCTCTCTCTCTCTCTCTCTCCTCTCAGCTTCTAAGTAAACTTATATTGGTCTAAATCAAGGCCCTACTTTGATCTACCTGTGGTCTCCACTGTTGCTCCACATTTCTTTTTTAAATTTTTTTATTATTTTATTTTATTTATAAAAAAGGAAACACTGACAAAACCATAGGATAATAGGGGTACAACTCCACACAATTCCCACCACCAGACCTCCGTATCCCATCCCCTCCTCTGATAGCTTTCCTATTCTTTAACTCTCTGGGAGTATGAACCCAAGGTCATTGTGGGTTGCAGAAGGTGGAAGGTCTGGCTTCTGTAATTGCTTCCCCACTGAACATGGGTGTTGACAAGTCAATCTATACTCCCAGCCTGCCTCTCTCTTTCCCTAGTGGGGTGGGATTCTGGAGAATAGGTTGCTCCACATTTCTAATCCCAGTCTCTTCTTCTGAAAAGGGGGATCTTTTCACTTGAGAATTTGCAGAAGGTTTTTTGGTTCCCACACTTAATATGAGTTAGATTTCTAAAGAACATGGACAGGAAGAAGATTATCTGTATATGTGTAGGAATCGTGCAGCTGGGAAAATTAAATTTTGCCTTGTTTTGTTTTAATGCAAAGACCTGGAAGTGTGTTTAGGATGTGTGGTGTTGAGGCGTGTGATAATTCTGGTATGCAGAGAAGTCATTAAGAAGGAACTCATTTGTAGAGTACTAAGAAATAAAGCCAGAGTAGATTGCAGACAACAGTCTGGCACCAAGACATACAAATGCATAGATCCAGGGATTGTCTTCCAGCTGAAGTAGGTTCAAGAGGAGAGATGATGTAGGAGGTGTGTGCAAAGCATTGGCTCAAGTACACCCTGTGGAAAGTAGACTCCTGGTTTATTTTCCTCTAGCTGTGTGCCCTTAGACACTTAGCATCTCTGAGCTTGCTTCCCCCCTTGGCAAAGACAATAATACCTTCCTTAAAAAGATTCCATGAGTATACCATAGATGAACATGAAGAATGCCCAGCCCAAGAATAAGTATTTAATTTAGCACTTCTACTATTATTCTCCCCCTCATTCTCATCATTTACAAGAATGGTAATTTTTCCAGTGAGAAGTGGTAGAAAAAAGAGAAAAGAATATATTCACTCTTGAATAGGCTGGGTGCTAGTGCATGCACCTGGTTGAGCATACATGTTAAAATGTGCAAGTATCTGGGGAGCTGAGTGGTAGTGCAGCAGGTTTAGCACACATGATGAGAAGCACAGGGACCAGCATAAGGGATCCTGGTTTGAACCCCCAGCTCCCTACCTGCAGGGGAGTCGCTTCACAGACGGTGAAGCAGGTCTCTAGGTGTCTGTCTTTCTCTCCCTCTCTATGTCTCCCCCTCATCTCTCAATTTCTCTCTGTCATATCCAACAACAATGACAGCAATAACAACAGTAACAATAATAACAACAACAAGGGCAACAAAATGGGAAAAATGGCCTCTGGGAGCAGTGGGTTTGTAGTACAAGCACTTCTTCTTCTAGCGTTTGCCCTTCTTCCGTAGCCAGTCAACAGTGTCAGGTTGAGCCTGATGTAAAGTTTCTAGACCTCCTTTGAATCTGGCAGTCGTTGACTATATGGGTCACTGAGCCCCAGTGATAACTCTAGAGGCAAAAAAAAAAAAGTGCAAGGATCTGGATTCAAGTCCATAGTCCTAACCCTGCAGGAGGAAAGCTTCACAAGCAGTGAAGCAGGGGATGCAGGTGTCTCTTTCTCTCCCTCTCTATCTCCCCTCCCCTCTCAATTACTCTCTGTCCTACCAAATAAAATAGAAAGAAAATATTTTTTTTTAAGTAGTAGATTGGAGCTGGGTGACAGTGCAATGAGTTAAGTGTACATGGTGTGAAGCACAAGAACCAGCACAAGATCCCAGTTCGAGCCCCTGGCTCCCCACTTGCCGGGGGTTGCTTCACAAACAAGTGAAGCAGGTCTGCAGGTGTCTTTCTCTCTCTTCCTCTCTATCTTCCCATCCTTTCTCAGTTTTTCTTAGTCTTATCCAATAAAAATTGGAAATAAATGGCCTTCAGGAGCAGTGGATTCATAGTGCAGGCACTGAGCCCCAGCAATAACCCTGGATGCAAAAAAAAAGAAAAAGAAAAAGAAAAGAAAGGAAGGAAGGAAGGAAGGAAGGAAGGAAGGAAGGAAGGAAGGAAGGAAGGAAGGAAGATAGAAGGACACTGGCCCAGAAAGAAATGAAAAGACCAAGATTTATAAGTGAGAGGCTTTGGGTTCAATCCTCAGCATTCCTTTCTCACCCTAATGGACAGATTTAGAACAACATATGTGCACTCAATGCTTTCATCTTTACCCACATACCACATTTCTTATTCTTCAGGACAAAATAAGCCAGCGCTGGTGTGATTCATTTCTCCTGTCATGTGTAATGATCTAGGGTGTGTCTCCTCCATTAGAATGTCAGACCTTTTAGGGTTGGGGCCCTGGATGTTTCCTTGAAACCTGAGATGAGAAGATCAATAAAAGCAAACAATGAAACTAATACTAAAGATCTGATCTGCATCAATAGGAAAGCAGCTGGCAGTCAGGAATCACTAAGTCCCTGTCCTCTGGGCAGAGGAGACGCAGCTGTATGAGACGCAGCTGTATTGTGGTCACAGACTTCACTATGTCCTTTGGGGTCAGGTGAAGCTCTGATGCAGAGCAGGAAATTGTTGTCTTTTGGGTAAGGTTCTTGTTCTGTAAATATCACTCTACCTACAGAAACAGAAATCAACTGTTGCAGACACTGTGAGCAGGAATTTCTAGCCTTTACCATGTCACTTCTTTTTAAATTATTTTTATTTTTTTTTAATTTTTCCCCTTTTGTTGCCCTTGTTGTTTATCATCATTGTTGTAGTTATTATTGTTATTGCTGTTGTTGTTGTTGTTGTTGGATAGGACAGAGAGAAATGGAGAGAGGAGAGGAAGACAGAGGGGGAGAGAAAGATAGACACCTGCAGACCTGCTTCACCGCCTGTGAAGCGACTCCCCTGCAGGTGGGGAGCCAGGAGCTTGAACTGGAATCTTTATACTGGCCGCACATGCCTTGCGCCATGTACGCTTAACCTGTTGTGCCACTGCCCGGCTCCCGCCATTTCACTTCTATCAGCTGTTCCTTCAGAGTCTTTTTTGTTTGTTTGTTTCAATATGCAGTCCTCATGTCATCTGCCATTTAATCATGCTTATGGGCTCAAAACCTTCTATCTGCTACTCTCTCACATGAGTCACTCTCTGTGCCATAGTTTCCTTGCCTATAAAATGGGAACATTAACACAGATACCAACTTCATGGGGTTGTTTTAAAGAAAAAATTGAGTTACTTTAAGTAAAGTGAAGTTCATACTGAAGTCTGATGCAAGAAAGTGCTGGGGCAGTAATGGTTGCTTTTGTTTTTGCTTGGCTTTGCTTTGCTTTGTTTTGTTGAGAGGACTTCAATCACTGATCTTGACAAACCAGAGAGAAAATGGAGAATGTGAGTATGACTCAGCCTCCTACATTGTGTATGCTCCTGCAGGGAAGTCTCATAATGTTCAAAAATACCCACTAGGTATGGCCCTAGACGTTCTCTCCTGTCCACTTGGGCTCTGTTCTTCAGGGATTAAGGAGTGACTGACATGGAGTGTGTTCTGAGAATCAGGATCACATGAGCTCAGGTTAAACTGGCAAGTGTGAGCAACCTCTCTGAATCTTCTTTTGCTCATCTAGGGAATGAGTTAGAAGGCAATTTTCTGTCTAATGGGATTCTCATGACAATCTATGTAAAGGGAAATAGCTGACTCATAACTGAAACTGTGTGTTTTATAGGAATGCCAAATAAAATAGAAACATTTGACTCAAAAAAAAAAATGAAAATCAATATGAAATGAAAATCAAAATGAAATTCTATATTAAATTTAACATAGAGGTTTTATAACATAGAGCAGTGATTCTCAAACCTGCACAGGCAACAACATCACCAGAAGGACATTTTAAAAATGCAGATTTCTGTGGCCAAGAAGGTCACAAAGTGGTGACGTGTAGGACTTGTATATGTGAGGTACAGAGTTTGATACATGGTACTATGTACACTGGGGAGGTTCTCTACTTCTCTTTCAGCAAATAAACAACCATTTTAATATATACATAAAATAAATAGCAGTTGGGGGAAAAATTACTCAAATGGTAGAACATCAGACTTTCATATCTAAGGTTCCCAGTACAACTCCTGGTGCCACATTTACCAGATTGGTGTTTTAGTTTCTCTCTCTCTCTTCTCTCTCCTCTCTCTTCTCTCTTCTCTCTTCTCTCCCTCTCTCTCTCCCTCTCCCTCTCCCTCTCTCCCCTCTCCCTCTCTCCCCATCCCCCTCTCCCTCTCCCTCTCTCTGTCTCATTTGAAGCTCTCTCACATACATAATAAATAAATCTTTAAAAAGAATGACCTTTCCATTAAGTATAAAATAAAATAAACACAAGCTTCTAAGACCCCTACCTCAGAGTTCTTGATTTCATAGATCTTGGTGGGTCCAAGATCTACTCTGTGAAACTAGCTCTCAGGAGACATTGGCCCAGGAACCCCTCTAAGGAGAAGACCCTATTGAATGCTCTCACCCATAAGTGAAACTTAAGAGAAAAGGACAATAAGGGAAAACAGAAGATGAAGCGTAGACTAAGTGTGGTATATTGGGCCATAGCAAAGGACTCTGGGGAAGGAGGGAAAGAGATAGGATGAAGGAGTTTGGGGACTCTAGTGTATGATAAGGGAGAGCATCCTAGGTTGGAAGAACAAGTATCTTTCAGACACCTACACCTAGACACTTATCATGGATAGATGAGGGGTTGTGCGCCTATGTGTGAAAACTCTACTGTAAACCATTAACCCCCCCCCAATAATGTGTATTATGTGTTTCAAAGTCTCCCATGTTCCTAAAGCACAAGCAATTAATTTCCTTTCTTCTATTTTCAAACTGAAAATTTTATGTTTGGTGTTAATTTTGAAAAGAACCTTTCAGTGCATCTGGCATGTATATATGAATTAGGCCTCGCTCAAAGATTCTGCTCTTCTGTTTAATCTTGGCTCATCCCTGTGTATCCCTGAGTGTCAGCGCTGATATTTCTGATTCCTTACATATGCCAAATTGAAGCTTATCCACCCAATTTGATATTGCACACATTCCCACCACACGACAGGCGACATACTCCAATTCAAGGTTCTCACATTATGATCCCTCCAAAGACTAGAGAAAAAATGTACTTGAAATAGTTTCTGAATAATTAATATTTACTACCAACCATGGTTGGATTAGGTCAGGTGTGCTTAAACTATTCCTAATCAGTTTCATAAAACCTCATTGCTTTATTTATTCATTTGTTCAGCAAATGTTTATTGATTATCTACTCTGTCAAACTGTGTGCCAGGATATGAAAAACAAAGACAAATATAGGCATTGTCTCTTCAGACAAGATGAATTTTATGATGGGATTTTACTTGTTTAAGAGCAATGACCTTTATGATTTTTGTTTCATACTTGGGTAGGTTTGTGTTTGTTTAATTTGTGGTTGTTACTGTTTTAGATTGTATTTTACTTCCTGCCCAGCAAGTCTTGTAAGTATGGAATAATAACCAGGTTTCTGGGATTCCCACTTATATAAACAAGCTGTTTCAAGAAACTCATAATTAAATTTTAAAAAATTATATACATATACATATATATATATATATATATGATTCAGTGTGATGACTAATGATAGAAGTAGCTCAGTGCAGGAAATGATTTGTTTGTCTGAGATACTTAGTGAAGTCATTTTCCGGAACAAGGTAGTATCAGAGGTGGCTTTTGCAAGAGGGAAAACTTATTCTCAAATCAAATGTTATTTTAAATTCATTTTCCCTCATGTGGCTCTAGAAACACTGGCTTTTCACCAGATTGAAACAACCTGGAGCACAGAGCTCCTACACATGGGTGAGAAGCCAACCCTGCTAACTTTTAGCTAGGTACCTTTAGACAAATTCAGTCCTCAGCAACACCATAAGCCAGAGCTGAGAAGTGCTCTGCTCAAAACATAAATCTGAAATTAAAAAAATGACATTAACATTAGAAAGCAGCCCTAGTTACCCTATCCTGATATTGCTATTTTATGACCTTTTCCTGATCTATGTCCAGCATTCTATATATATATCATTTCATATTTTACTTTTTTACCTGATATGTCATAAGCACATCCCAAATTGCTACCCAGAAATTATAATTATAACCTTTAATGACTACATAATGATCTATCAAGTAGTTGAGTCTAATTTATTTGGCCATTTTCCTATGGTTAAATATCTAGGCTATTGATTTTCAGACATTTTTTTGGCCGTTGAAACTGTATTTTAAGAAACCATATGTAAAACTTGAATATGTTTTATTGATTCCTTTTCTTAACTATCTAAAGTGAAGCATAATTACATCCATGAAAATAGTCCTAGCCAACAGTAATAAAAGCAAAGTTTCCATTGATACTGCCTCTCACCTAATTTCTTAATTCTGGAACTAAGGTAATTTCAGTCTTGACTTCATCCACCTGATGTCTTTCTGCATTTACAAATAGAATAAATTATATATATATATGTGTGTGTGTGTGTGTGTGTGTGTGTGTGTGTGTGTGTGTGTGTGATTATAGAAGGCATATTGTCCTCAACTTGCTTTTCTCCCACATAATAAACATGTCTTGATGACATTTTCTGTTGTTTTGTTTACTTCATTCATTTTACCAGCTACATAATATTCACAAAATGCATGTACCCATGCTTCTTCCTCAGATCTCTCAAGGTAGGAAGTTATCCTTTTTATAAATTGCTGCCATTGCACAAACAACACATAATATCCCTGAATCTCCTCTGAGTCCTTTTATTATTTATTTTATTTTTGTTTTCAGATAGGGATAGAGAAACAGAGGCAGAAAGAGAGTAAATGAGACCACAGCAGTGAAGTTTCCTTCAATGCTGTGGGCACCAGACTCAAACCCAAGCTCCACACATGGCAAAGCAGCACATTATCCAAATGAGTTATTTCTTTGGCCCTGTTGTGAGTCCTTTGAGTCCCTGCCAAGACTGCTTCAAGGTAGTGGTTCTAGAAATTTATTTTGGAAGTTCCCAATTTGCAGTATGTGCTGCTTTAATTTGCTATAGGCAGTGGGACAATGAGCATCTAAGAATATACTTTCCTCACCTCTATATTTCATCATGGGGAAAAAATGATTTGCGTAGGCTGGAGGCAGCAAGGATTAGTGGCATTCTGTAGTACATTCTACCTTTTGTTTTCAGAAACTCTTTTTACCACTTTTCCAAACTATAATGCCATGTGAAGAATCCATTTTCCTGCTCTCTATTCTCGAGCACTGTATTTGAATCAATAGCTTCAAACTAACCCATGGACATCTGAAAGAGAGTCTCTGTATGTTTCTCTTCTCTTTTTAAAATATTGAGTGGGTTTTATTTATTCCAAATAAAATAATGATGATGGTAATGGTAGCAGCAGCTAATACTGAAAAACTTTCTCTGTGACAGGAGTTATGATGATTCTTTTGAAAATACCTTTGCTTGTTTGATTTTCAAAAGCAATCTATGAGATTCAAATCATTATTATTATGATTTCCAGTGTGAACAACAATTCTCAGAAAGGTTCGGAGTTTGCTCAAGGCCACACACCCAGTGCTTTATAAACTTGGGGACATGTACCCAATCTTTTTATTTATTTTATTTATTCTATTATTTTTTAAATTTTTATTTATAAAAAGGAAACAATGACAAAAACCACACAATTCCCACCACCAGAGCTCCGCATCCCATCACCTCCCCCGATAGCCCGCCTATTCTTTATCCCTCTGGGAGTATGGACCAAGGGACATTATGGGTGCAGAAGGTGGAAGGTCTGGCTTCTGTAATTGCTTCCCCGCTGAACATGGGCATTGACAGGTTGATCCATACTCCCAGCCTGTCTCTCTCTTTCCCTGGTGTGGCAGAGCTCTGGGGAAGCAGGGCTCCAGGACACATTGGTGGGGTCTTCTAACCAAGGAAATCCAGTTGGCATCATCATATACCCAGTCTTAATCATTATGCAGTACAACTCAAACAAGCTTGTTGGGGTAGGGATAGTGGCATATTGCAAACAGTTCACAACAGTGTCTCTACCTGTCTCTAACGGGTGGAAGTTGGACCTTTAGTCAGAGACAAATTCTCTCTGAGTATGTAAAAATAAACAGTCTGGGTGAACTCTGATACACATAGCAGTCTAGAAGGGGACCTCTGAGACCCACACATTTTGCCTTGTTTGCCATTCACAGCCTGGTCTTCCTTTCACTTCCAGAAGCCACCCTACCCGGGCCCTGAGGTGTACACTATTGAATACTACCTTCTGATTTCCCTCCTCTTCCTAACTGTTTTAATATGTTCCTACTTATCAAATCCAGCCATTCCTACTAGTAAACCTTTTTTTTCCCTTCTTCTTCTCCTTCTTCTTCTTCTTCTTCTTCTTCTTCTTCTTCTTCTTCTTCTTCTTCTTCTTCTTCCTCTTCCTCTTCCTCTTCCTCTTCCTCTCCTTCTCCTTCTCCTTCTCCTTCTCCTTCTCCTTCTCCTTCTCCTTCTCCTTCTCCTTCTCCTTCTCCTTCTCCTTCTCCTTCTCCTTCTCCTTCTCCTTCTCCTTCTCCTTCTCCTTCTCCTTCTCCTTCTCCTTCTCCTTCTCCTTCTCCTTCTCCTTCTTCTTCTTCTTCTTCTTCTTCTTCTTCTTCTTCTTCTTCTTCTTCTTCTTCTTCTTCTTCTTCTTCTGTTTCCAGCAGCTGCATTTACCCCCAAAGGCTGCCTGGTATCAGCAAATCCCTGGATCACTAAGCACCTGAGTCTCTGTACTGCATCCCTCCTTTATGTCAGTGGTTTTGGGACAGCAAGTTACTACCACTTTTCAATCAGTCAGCCTTTGTCACAGTAAGCGCTGACCCTGAACTGCATCCCTTTCCATCAACAGCATTGCTTTCCTGGGAGACATGTCTCCATTTCTTTCTCTCTGCTGCTAGAAATAAATCTCTTGTTGAATTTCTCCAATTAATTTCTTAGACAGCATTGATGAAGAGGCATGTTACATCTTCACAGACACAGGAGGACTGAGGTAGGGAGGTGGGAGTGAGGGTAGGGCTGGGGGTAGAGTGCTCCTTCAGTGTCTCACCAACCCTTCTGGGCAAACGCTAGAAGAAGAAGAAGAAGAAGAAGAAGAAGAAGAAGAAGAAGAAGAAGAAGGAGAAGGAGAAGGAGAAGGAGAAGGAGAAGGAGAAGGAGAAGGAGAAGGAGAAGGAGAAGGAGAAGGAGAAGGAGAAGGAGAAGGAGAAGGAGAAGGAGAAGGAGAAGGAGAAGGAGAAGGAGAAGGAGAAGGAGAAGAAGGAGAAGAAGGAGAAGAAGGAGAAGAAGTGTCTCACCTCACTGTGACCAGGAGCTTTCAACTTCTTTGTGCTATCCTAGTCTCTGCTGCAGCAGTGGACCCAACTTGTTCACAGGTGAGGGTAGCTGCATCCTTCATCTGCGTACTGCAAAGAGTGGGTTGATGTGTGCCAGGCACCTTCTGTTACCCCATAGCAAAGAAAAGAGCAGATACATCTCCCTGCTCTCCCAGAAGCCAGAGTGTGGCATTTTCAGAAGTTGTGATGGTCAGGGAACCAGATATACTAAGACTAGATGTCTAGAGAAATAAAATGATCAGCTGATAGACATAAGGCCTTGTCAAGTGATGGAGATGCAAAGATGAATCCAGATAGCTCCTGACTGTGAAGAAACCCAAATTCTGGTGAATCAGTTACCTGGAAAATCAATTGCAATGGGAGTTGAAGCACAGTGGTAACTGAAGGTGCAGGGAGCCTGGTTCTGTGAGACGTGGCATATATATACATTCTGCTCTCAGGGATTTACTTTATTGTAATTTGATCAAAATATAGAGTTATAAAATACAGTCTTATAGCCGGTATACTCCTCCCCTGAAAAAATGGAATCATGTCTCCATGAGCATGCAATTTTTCTCTTTTTTTTTTCCTTTTCTTTTTCTTTTATTTAATAGGACAAAAATAATTGGAGAAGCGGGCGGGGGGTAGATAGCATAATGGTTATACAAAGAGACTGTCATGCCTGAGGCTCCAAGTCCCAGGTTCAATCCCCCCCCGCACAACCATAAGCCAGAGCTGAGCAGTGCTCTGATGTTTCTCTCCGTGTCTTTCTCTCTCTGCATCTCTCTCAAAAAATAAAATAAATTAAAATCAAAAGAATTGGATAAGGGGGCCAGATGGATGGTGGCACATCTGGTTGAGCACACATGTCACAAAGTACAAGAACCCAGGTTCAAGCCCCTGTCTCCACCGGCAAAGAGAAAGCTTTGCGAGTGGTGAAGCAGGGCTGCGGGTGTCTTTCTATCTCTCTCCCTCTCTAACTCTCCCCTCTCAGCTTCTGGCTGTCTCAATCCAATAAGTAAGTAATTTTTAAAAAATTAATTTTAAAAAAAGTAATCTAAAGGGTAGGGGAGATGGAGAAAGAAAAAAGAGATGCCTACAGTACCTGTTTGACAGATCATGAAGCTTCCCTCTCTGTAGGTGGGGAGTGGAGCTCGAACTCAGGCCCTTGAAAATGATAACATGTGCACTCAACAAGGTGCATCACTGCCTGACCTCCTTTATTTCATTTTTCATTTTATTTTTTTTTTATTTTTTATTGGGGAATTAATGTTTCACATTTGACAGTAAATACAATAGTTTGTACATGCATAACATTTCCCAGTTTTCCATACAAGAATACAACCCCCACTAGGTCCTCTATCATCCTTCTTGGACCTGTATTCTCCCACACACACACAGACCCAGCCCAGAGTCTTTTACTTTGGTGGAATACTCCAGTTCCAGTTCAGGTTCTACTTGTGTTTTCTCTTCTGATCTTGTTTTTCAACTTCTGCCTGAGAATGAGGTCATCCCATATACATCCTTCTATTTCTGATTTATTTCACTTAACATGAATTTTTCAAGGTCCATCCAAGATCGGCTAAAAAGGGTGAAGTCACCATTTTTTATAGCTGAGTAGTATTACACTGTGTATATAGACCACAACTTGCTCAGCCACTCATCTGTTGTTGGAGGCCTGGGTTGCTTCCAGATTTTGGCTATTACAAATTGTGCTGCTAAGAACGTATGTGTACAAAGATATTTTTGGATGAGTGTGTTGGGTTCCTTAGGATATATCCTCAAGTGAAGAATAGCAGGGTCATAAGGTAGATCCATTTCTAGCCTTCTGAGAGATCTCCAGACTGTTCTCCACAGAGGTTGCACCAATTGACATTCCCACCAGCAGTGCAGGAGGGTTCCTTTGCCCCACCTCTTCTCCAGCATTTGCTGCTGTTACATTTACTGATATATGACAATCTCACAGGAGTGAAGTGGTATCTCATTGTTGTCTTTATTTGCATTTCTCTGACAGTCAAAAACTTGCATCATTTTTTCATGTGTTTCTTGGCCTTTTGGATCTCTTTTGTGGTGAATATTCTGTCCATGTCCTCTTCCCATTTTTTGATGGAGTTAATTGTTTTCTTGTTGTTGAGTTTGGCAAGCTCTTCCTATATTCTGGTTATTAGCCTCTTGTCTGATGTATGTCATGTAAAGATATTCTCCCATTCTGTGAGGAGTATCATGGTTTGGTATTGGTTTCTTTTGCTGTACAGAAGCTTTTTAATTTGATGTAATCCCATAGATTTATACTTGCCTTAGTCTTCTTTGTAACTGGATTCGTTTCATTGAAGATGTCTTTAAAATTTATGCAGAAAAGACTTCTGCCAATATTTTCCTCTAAATATCTGATAGTTTGTGGTCTAACATCCAAGTCCTTGATCCACTTGGAATTTACTTTTGTATTTGGTGAAATATAGTGGTTCAGTTTCATTCTTCTGCATGTTTCCACCCACTGTTTCCAACACCATTTGTCGAAGAGACTCTGCTTTCCCCATTTAATAGTCTGGGCACCTTTGTTGAAGATTTGATGTCCAGAGGTGTGTGGGCTTACTTTCAAACTCTCAGTTCTATTCCACTGGTCAGTATGTCTATTCATGTTCCAGTAGCAAGCAGTTTTGATGGCAATGGCCCTATATTACAATTTGAGATCTGGGAGTGTGATGCCTCCGGTTCTGTTCTTTTTTCTCAATATTGTTTTGGCAATTCTAGGTCTTTTCTGGTTCCAGATAAACATTTGGAGCATTTGTTCTATTCTCCTAAAAAAATGTGATTGGGATCTTGATGGGGATAGCCTTAAACTTTTATATGGCTCTGGGTAGTACTATCATTTTGGTGATGTTAATTTTTCCAACACATGAACATGGAATATCTTTCCACTTCTTTGTGTATTTTTCAATTTCCTTGAGTAGTGACTCATAATTTTCAGTATACAAGTCTTTCACTTCTTTGGTTAGGTTTATTCCTAGATATTTTATTGTGTTTTTTGCTATAGTAAAATGAATTGATTTCTGGATTTCAACTTCTTCCAACTTAGAGTTTGCATAGAGGAATGCCACAGACTTTAAAAAAAAATTTTTTTATTGTCTTTATTTATTTATTGGATAGAGACAGCCAGAAATTAAGAGGAGGAGGGGAGATAGGGAGAGAGACAGAGAGACATCTGAAGCACTGCGTCACCACTTGCAAAGCTTTCCCTTGCATGTGGGAACCAGGAGCTCGAACCCGGGTCCTTGTGTACTGTAATATGTGTGTTCAACCAGGTGCGCCACCACCTGGCCCACCACTGACTTTTGAATGTTAATTTTGTAGCCTCACACCTTAGTGTATTGCCTGATGATTTCCAAAAGCTTCTTGCTGGATTCCTTAGGTTTTTCTGTATATACTATCATGTCATCTGAAAATAGGGAGAGTTTAACTTCTTCTCTTCCAATCTGTATCCCTTGAATTCCCTGCTCCTGCCTGATTACTATGGCAAGAACTTCCAACACTATGTTGAACAGTAATGGTGACAGTGGGCAGCCCTGTCTAGTACCTGATCTGAGGGGGTATGCTTCCAGGTTTTCATCGTTGAGTATGATGTTGGCTGTAAGTTTGCTACATATAGACTCCACTATCTTCAGGAATTTTCCATCTATTTCCATTTTTTGTAGTGTTTTGATCATAAAGGGGTGTTCTGCATCTATTGATATGATCATGTAGTTTTTGGTCTTGCTTTTCTTGATGTGGTGGATCACATTGATTGATTTATGTATATAAACCAACCTTGCATGTCTAGAATAAACCCCACTTGGTCATGATGATCAATCTTTTTAATATACTGCTGTATCCGGTTGGCTATCTATGTTCATCAGAGATACTGGTCTGTAGTTTACTCTTATGGTTGTAGCCCTGTCTGCTTTTGGTATCAAAGTGATCTTGGCTTCATAGAAGCTGGAAGGAAGTATTCCAGTGTCTTCAGTCTTCTGGAAGACTTTTAAAAGTAGAGGTATTAGTTCTTCTTTGAAGGTTTTGTAGAACTCATTTGTAAAACCATCTGGTCCAGGACTTTTATTCTTGGAAAGGTTTTGATAACTGTTTCAATTTCATTAGCTGTGATGGGCTTGTTCATGTTATGTAGTTCCTCTTTACTTAATTTTGGAAGTTCGTTGGTATCTAGGAAAGCTATTTGGTGGCATATAGCTGTTCATAGAAGCCTCGCATGATATGTTGAATTTCTGCGGTGTCTTGTGATATCTCCTATTTTGTTTAATATCTGACTTATTTGGGTCTTCTCCCTTCTTTGTTTTGTGTGTCTGGCTAAAGAATTGTCAATTTTGTTCAATCTTTTGAAGAAATAACATTCATTGAACTTTTGTATGGTTTTTTTATTTTCAATGTTATTTATTTCTGCCCTAACTTTAGTGATTTCTGTCCTTCTGGTTGCTTTAGGGTTCCTTTGTTGTTCTTCTTCTAGGTCTTTAAGATGTGCAAGCAGGCTGTTATTTGTGCTTTTTCTTGTTTCCTAATGTGTGCTTGTATGGCCATGAACTTTCCTCTTAGTACTGCCTTAGCTGTGTCTCATATATTTTGATAGCTTGTGTCTTCATTTTCATTGAACTCTTGAAACATTTTGATTTATTCCTTTATTTCCTCTTTGACCCAGTAGTTGTTAGGGGGTGTACTGTTGAGCTTCCACATTTTGGGGCTATTACTAATCTTTTGTTAATTGTTAAGTTGAATTTCCTTGTGGTCTGAGAAGATGCTTGGGATGATTTCAATGCTCTTGAATTTGCTGATGCTGTCTTTGTGGCCTAACGTATGGTCTATCCTTGAGAATGACCCATGTCGATTTGAGTAAAATGTGTATTCCAGTTTCTTGGGATGAATGACTAAAAATGTCCAATAGTTCTAGTTTATCTATCTCCTCACTTAGCTCCCTCATATCTTTATTGATTTTCTGCCTGGATGATCTGTCAAGTTGAGAGAATGAGGTGTTGAAGTCCCCTACTATTACTGTGTTGTTGTTAATATATTGCTGTAGCTCTTTCAATAGATTTTTGACATATTTGATAGCTTCTCATTGGGTGCATAGATCTTAATAATTCTTAAGTCCTCTTGATTGACTGACTGGTCCATTGAGCATTAGGTAGTGTCCATCCCTATTTTTTTTAGTTTTATTTATTTTGAAGTCTATCAGGTCAGATATGAGAATAGCTATTCCTGCCCTTTTTTTGTGAGCCATTGGCTTATATGATAGTTTTCCATCATTTCACTTTGAGTCTGTGTTTGTCTTGTTGAGTTAGGTGGGTTTCCTGTAGACAGCATATTGTTGGGTTGTGTTTTCTGATCCACCTTCCTACTCTGTACCTTTTAATAGGTGAATTCAGGCCGTTGACATTTATTGATATCAAAGATTGAAGATATTTTAATGCCGTTCTTACAGAGTTTTAGAGTGTTCTGATATATGTCCTATTTATGGTGGTCTGACTATTTGTAGGAGACCTTTCAGAACTTCTTTCAGGGCAGGCTTGGTGATAGTTGATTCTTTAAACTGTTTCTTGTCTGCGAAGGTTTTTATGCCTCCATCTAGTCTGGATGACAGTCTAGTAGTACACAGTAGTCTTGGTTGAAAGCCTTTCTTATTGAGCACTTAATAGATATCTTTCCATTCTCTTCTGGCCTGAAGTATTTGTGTGGAAAAGTCTGCTGCTAATCTTATGGGTCTTCCTCTGTAGGTGACACTTTGGTTTTGTCTTACAGCCTTCAGGTTCCTTTCTTTACCCTTATTCCTTTCCATTCTAAATATGATGTGTTTTGGTGTCTTTAAGTCTGGTTTAATTCTGTTTGGGACCCTCTGGGCTTCTTGAACCTTTATGTCTTTTATGTTTTCTAGACTAGAGAAGTTCTCAGCTATTATCTCCTGAAGAATATTTTCTTCCCCACTCTCTTTCTTCCTCTGGCAAGCCAATAATGCGTATATTATTTTTTTTAAAGTCATCTCATAGGTCTCTGTTGTTGTGTACAGTATCTCCTAATCTCCTTTTGAGATATCTTATTTCTTTTTTAGTTGTCTCTAATTTGTTCTCGATCTTGCTAATTCTGTCTTCAGACTCATTTTTTCTATTCTCTCTTCCCTCTACTGTTTTCTGGAGTTCATCCATTTTGTTACCCTGTTCTGATACTGTTTTGGCTTGTTCAGCTAGTTGTTTTTGTAGCTCAGCTATTTCAACTTTCAGATAATTTATTATTTATCTCTAATAACCTTGAGATAATTAGTGTTTTCTTCCACGGTCTTATTTGTTGTTTCTGCATTTCTGATAACATTTCTTTCAAACTCTTTACTCACTCTTGTGATTATTTCCTTAACTAGTGTTTGGATATTGACCTCATTATTTTGTGTTTCAACCTGTGGGGTGCTGGACTCTTATCCTGGTTCATTTCTCCAATACTTCTTCTTGTTGGTTTGACCATTTTACATATTATGTTAGGAGGTACCTCTCTAGGTACTTTTCAAGTTACTGATCACTGTTGCCTGTATTGACTTGTGTCTAAGTAAGGTAATTAAAGTGTTCACAGTTGTGGAAGTTGATAATTGTTTCAATAGTATTTTAATCCCTGAGTTGGAGAACAATGGCTTAAAACCCTCTTTTGTTCTTTTTCTTCCTTGTAGGATATGGGAGTTTGAGTGCTTTTTAAGTATAAGTATGCTTCTTAGCTTAGTCACTGACTCCTGACCAGGAGATAAAGCAGGGTGGGGCAGAGATAATCCAGTGGTTATGCAAAGAGACTCTCACAGCCCCACAGCTAGGTATAGATCTTCTCCTGAGTTTCCTGGTTAGTTCTCTGTCCCCTGGTGTCAGCATAGGGCCTCCCGGCCTCTGCTCCAGATTTTGAGGGTAGTAGCAATGGAGACTCACAGTTGAATTTGGTGAGTCTCAGGAGAGTCCTCTCTTCCCTTCACCTGTCTTTTTGTTGGTGAAAGAGACTGGAGGTGGTGCCTCAACTGGTAAACTGCCAGACTGTTACCAGCCATTTAATCTTTCCTTAGACTCCTTTCTGTCCATGAGCCACATGTGTTTGCACTCACCAGTGATTTGGTGATTTGGTTGGTTCCTGAAGTCATTCTAGTCCTGTCTTGTTTCGGTCCCAGGTGTTCTCCTTTGGTATTCCTAGTTGACCTGGGATTGGAGAGGAGAGAAACACAGCTGCTGCTGCTCCGTAGCCCTGCCTCTGGAAGTCTAATTCTCCAGTTTTTCTCTTTTTAATAGCTATGAAGCACCATACTTTATTTGTCCAGTCTTAGGTTTCTTCCTGTTATTTTGCAAACCTAAATGGTCCACATGGTCTCTGGTGGTGGATTTTCTCTATACAGAGACACTTTTCAGAGCTACTGAATAAATTCCCACTATTGGGATTGCTTGTTTCTGATGTTCAGACCTCAATCCTGGGCTCTAACACTGTTAGGTTTCTCTGAACCAACCCAAGATTGACTAATCTGTATTTTACATCAAAGTTGTAACAGTGAGTAAACAGTCAATGGGGACTGGGCAATGTCAGGACATGGAAATTCTATCAGTAAGAGTGGAGCCTATATGTAGACTAATATACAACCATTTCTCATGCAACTTTTTATTTGACATTTCAACTATCAATACCAATATAAACACTTGGTTTTTGCTGTAGGACTACTTCATCTAATTTAAATACCAGACAACCAACTACACAATGGCAACTTTTTTTTTTGGCCTTGTAAATACAACAAAGTTATATGCAGAATTCCTATTTTATATTTTTATAGAAAAAAGGGGTAGTTATGTTAATGAAAAATAAAAGAAAACCCACTAGCACTTTATCCAAAACCATTTAGTTACATTGGGATTTTGCTATGCAATTGATAAGAAACATATCTTGATCACTGTGTGTATCTTTACAGAGCTCTAAGAACATTCCTCTTAGCCTACATTCCAATGGGAGGGAACAGAAAGGAACATGATAAAATTATCAGGCAGGAACACATGACTATAAATAATTGACTCTCTCATGTTTCATGAGATTTAACCTTATACTTCAGAATGTTTATTTCCTCTATTTCAAAATGTTTATTTACTTTTCTCTGTTGACTTTAATTAGTTTTGCCTTTGGCTCATAAACAGGTAAAAGTGAAAACTTTTTTATTTGCATGTTTATTTTCAAGCAAGCTAACTAATTTAACTTTTTAGTTTGGTTCCTCTGTATTGTACCAGGGCCATAAAAAAACTGCTGATGGACTCATAGGCTTGTGACTGTTTTCTTAAGAAACAAAATGGAAAAAGCTTTTGGAAATTATGATGGCTTTCTGGAAATTCTAAAGGTAAAATCTGTATTAAGTCTCTTTTCATAGGAAGAGAGATGAACAAATGGTTTGATTACAACAAGTCCAGAAATTGGATCTTAACAAAACTTACTTTGAGTTCTAGAAAAAAAAATTAATATGAATAAAAATTAATGACTTGTAAATATATACTTTTTAATTGTATAACAGCTATTAGCAAAGAGTTGTTGGTATGCTTCTAAATCCTGCTTATAAGACCTTCTGTTTTGATCATTACATTAGGTTCACTTGTATTACTTACGATGTATTTTATTTACATAACCTGTTAACTAAGCACCCCCTCACCTCCGGGACATTGGTTTAATCCTCACTGGTTCGCGCTTTTCCCTTCTCCCTGCCCCCTATCCTATGTACTTCCTTGTTCCTGACTCTTCCACTTCAGGAAGGAGAGAATTGTGTTGTGATTAGAAGAGATTAGATTGTTGAACCACATCCCTGCTCGTCAATAAAGAGATACTGCTTCCCAGCTCAGCCATGAGTCCCTGGTCGTCTCTCTCTCCTGCCTGCGAAGCTAGCACGACAAAGAGTAATACCCAAGGCATAATAAATGTAGCCTTCATTCTAATTCATGACAAATTCCCCCATAAATTTTTAGGAATCCTATAAATGAGGGCACCATTTTTAAAAAAGATAAAAATTAAAAACACTTATATTAGAGAAGGTATTTGTTGTACATATAATTGAAAATATATAAGGAGAACCCTCCCTTAGTAAAAATTAAGGGATAAACAGTTAAAGAGATTAGAAAAGTGAACATTTTATTTCAGATACTAAGACAAATAACCAATAGAGGCTGTTCAAACTCACTGTGCATAAGGAAAATTCAGAATGCAGCAACAAATGATATAACTTGATGTCTACTTGATTGATAACTACTAATTCTAACAAAACAAAATAGTGGCAAATATGTGGGGAAGAGAGACTCTCATTTATTGCTTTTGGAAATGTAAATTAGTAAAATTTGAAGAGTCACTTTTGATTATGTACCAAAACTGAAGATGTATAACTTCATCATTCTAAGTTTATATCTGTAAGGAACTTTCTTGTGTGCACCTGTGCACATAAGCAGGCTCTTTCTAGCAGCAAGGCTAGAAGTAGCAAAACTAGAAAGCATTATTGCTTCCCAAACAAAGCATAGCTGACTTAAATGACAGCTCCATCCTCTGATGAGCTGCCTTGCTGCACCAACTGCAGATCTCTAGAACATGCTGTGCTGTGGAAAGCACAATTTACAGAAAAATACATACACTCTGATTCCATTTATAGAGAATTCAAAAATGTGTAAAACTAATATGTTTAGAGACTGATAAGGAGTGAAACCATGAAACAAAACAATAGATTAAGAGATAGCAAATTCTTGATAACCATTTTCTTTGGAGGGAAGAAGAGGAATGAGATCAGGGGGAGCAGGCAGGAATTGCTGTGGCATTTCATAAGGGTGATAGGCAACAGTGGAACTAAATTCTTTTTTTATTAATATTATCTTTATTATTATCTGACTGATAGAGACAGCCATAAATTGAGAGGAAGGGGCAGATAGAGAGGGAGAGAGTCAGAGAGACCTGCAGCACTGCTTTACCACTTGTGAAACTTCCCCCCTGCAGGTGAGGACCAGGGGTGTGAACCCAGATCCTTGGACATTGTAACATGTGCACTCAACCAAGTGCACCATCACCTGGCCCCCAGTGAAACTATATTCTCTCTGATACCTTTTTAGATGTGGCATATATATTATGTATATATTACTGTGCATGTATAAAATACCTCATATATTTAAAATTAAAGAAAAAGTATGAGTAGATAACACTTAACAGGTATAAATCTTATCTCACTCAACATTTTTATCAATAATACATCTATATCATAAACTCCTATAGAGTAGATGAGAGGTAATTAATGTCAGCTGCTTGAATCAGGTTTCCTAAAAAGCACACTCACTTAACTGGACCAATAATTTAATGTCACAGAACTTAATGTAAAATCTTACCCCTTGAGACTTTTAAGAAACAGTCCACTAAATTGAGGTAAGATCCCCTATTAAACATTTCCTGTGAAAATAGTGTTAGTAGACCACAGGTTCAAAAAGAACTTTCTGTGCAATTACCTTCCAAGAGAGCTAACTTTCACCTAGGAACAGTGACCATCCCCCCACACTCAGTATGATTCAGGTCAAATCTTGCATAGTTTTTTCCCAGCCCCTTGATTTGTATAAGAAGTTGGCAAATTACAGCAAGGTCAGAGGCTGTTGACTAGCAATGAAAGATAAAGCAACATTTAAGATTTCAGTTTCAGTACATGGGGAGTGAGGGTGAGAGCCCAAGCAGAGTTAGAGTTTTCCAGAGAGTGCTTTCAAATCAGTGTGTGTTAGGTCTCTCAAATAGTTGGAGATGTAGAGAAAAACAGTGAGTGGTCTCACAAGGTATGAGCACAGTTTCCTGGGTATGTTCAGAGACTGGATAACTCACTCCCACACCATAACACTAGAAGATGCACCTTATGTCTCTGCTATTCCTCCCACATCATAGTTTCCAGCATCAATTAGAATAAAAGAGAGAATCACAGAGGAAACCAGGACATAAGTCATTTTGGTTTAATTGAGACGGTGGCAAGTATGGAGCATCAGGGATAGGCCATCAAGGCTAGTACCTTCTTCACCTCTTCTGCAGTTTCTTGATGTAGCTGTGACTGCCTTTCAGGTAAGACACTGTCTCTCTAAGTTAGCCCTGAGACAGAGGCTGCAGTAGACCATTTCAGCTCTGAACAGGCAAAGAACTTGGGCTTAGGAGTCTTTAGTCCTAAGTTTGAATCTCCCCTGTTTCCTATTTTATTATGTTCTAAAGCCCAATTCTATCTCTTTTTTCTAAGTTTCTGTTTCCCAGGATTATGCAAAGATGACTATACTTGTTACAGGTATTAGAGACGGTTAATAAGAAATAGAAAGAGCCTGACATCA
This sequence comes from Erinaceus europaeus, assembly GCF_950295315.1. Lineage (NCBI taxonomy): Eukaryota > Metazoa > Chordata > Mammalia > Eulipotyphla > Erinaceidae > Erinaceus > Erinaceus europaeus. The sequence goes on along the minus strand of NC_080163.1, from coordinate 122,983,835 downwards.
TTAGACCAACCCAATACCTCTGAAATATGAATAAGACCACTAGTAGTACTTTTTTACTCAATCACTCAGTTACCATGACACTCTGTATGACAGGGAGATGAGAGAGGAGATAAACATGAGAGAGAGCAAGTAAGAGGTGAATATCATGAAGGTCCTCTGTGTTGTGTTCTAGATGCCACACTGTGTATCTAGCAAGTGCTATTAGACCATGACTGGGATTGAAACAATGAACTTCTCATTTTAGAAAGTTAAATCTGAGGGGTTGGATGGTGGTGCACCTAGTTGAGAGCACACATGTTACAATGCGCAAGGACCCAGGTTCAAGTCCCCGGTCCCCACCTACAGGGGGAAAACTTTGAGAGTGGTGAAGCAGTGCTACAGATGTCTCTCTGCCTCTCTTCCTCTCTATCCCCCTTCCCCCCTAGATTTCTGGCTGTCTCTATTCAATAAATAAATGAAGGTAATATATTTTTTTTAAAAATGACAGTTAAATCTGGATATAGTAAGGATGGCATTTATTCGTTTGTTCTCTAAACAGCCTCATTGGTGACACAAAGCAAAGACCTCATTACATTTAGTTAAACAAAAGAAGACTCTCAATCAACATTCTAAGCAAATGAATTTGTGATGTTTCAAGTAGGGATAAGTTATAAGAAGAAAAATGAGACATGAAGATGAGATAATAGGAGTCAAACCACAATTAGAAAGACAACCAGCAAGTTCCATTAAAGAGAATACACTAGAGGACTGTTAGGGGGTCAAAGCAACAGAAATGGGTAACCTTATAGAACTGGAAGAGGGTTTGAGAGAACTATTTTGGCAGAGAGCATCAATAAGCATTAGATGAACTTGAATTTAGAACTGGAATAGCTCTTTTGAAGCATTCTGCCCCCATCGACTCAGATATGACATCAACTCTTTTCAACAGACAAACCACTCAGATGGTTTATTAACACAGAAATTTTCCTAAGGGCTTAAGTAAGGATTCAAGTCAGTGGAAGTTCCCTTTTTTTTTTCTTTTTTTTATATATATATTTATTTAATTTATTTATTCCCTTTTGTTGCCCTTGTTGTTTTATCGTTGTAGTTATTATTGTTGTTGTCATTGTTGGATAGGACAGAGAGAAATGGAGAGAGGGAGGGGAAGACAGAGAGGAGGAGAGAAAGATAGACACCTGCAGACCTGCGTCACCGCCTGTGAAGCGAGTCCCCTGCAGGTGGGGAGCCGGGGTTCGAACCGGGATCCTTATGCCGGTCCTTGTGCTTTGCGCCACCTGTGCTTAGCCCGCTGCACTACAGCCCGACTCCCTGGAAGTTCCCTTTTTAACTGATATGAGGGACTGAGAGGTAAAGAAAATGTGACATGCTTGAAGCCGGTGTGACTGTGTATTGAGGGAATTGTTTAGAACACTCAAAGCAGACCTTCTCATCAGCTTAGCCATGAATTGATAGGTTGTATGTGACCTTGTGTGCCTTTCTGTAGAGTAAGTGAATGAGATTAGAAGCAAAGTTTCCTCTTTTACTCCTTTCTTCCCGTTCCTCACTCTGGCAGTCAGCACAACTCACAGGCTTATCAGCAGAGGCAGCATCTAACAAACTCTATCCTTTCCCACTTCCATGCCCTTTTGGCACTGTGAATTTAAATTTTGCTGACATTGTTCTGTATAGTATGCTAAAATCACAGGTGCTAAAAATTGGAGGGATCTTTGAGAGAATTATATTAGTACATCCTCCCCCAAAGGCAGGATTCCCATCTGATACCCCATGTAAGTGTGTTCCAACCCGTATACATATACTCAGTGTTGGAAGTACATTGTCTCACCAAGAAGAACTTTCCATTGTTGGACAGCTCCCTTAGCCATCGGTTTCCTCCCCAAAATCCTTCCACTAGTCCTAAGTGGGGGCCACATAGAATTATTCCACATCAGTTTTAACATGAAATCAACTTGGACTGGAGTTGGTGGATTGCACCAAAGACTCAGGTTGGGAAGAGTTCAGGTCCTAGAACATAATGGCAGAGGAGAACCTAGTGGGAATTGTATTGTTAGATGGAATACTTGGAAACTATATGTATGTACAAACTATTGTATTTTACTGTTGACTGTAAACCATTAATCCCCAATAAAGAAACTTTTTAAAAAAGAAATCATCTGCATATTAGACAGTAATAAGCTCCCAGCACCCATTTTAGAATACCTTCCAAACATGTCTGGCTAGTTGTTTTGTTTGTTTGTTTTTTTACCTTTCCTTCCACTTAATTTTAAAAAGAAAACCTAGGGGCCAGGTGGTGCGGCACACCTGGTTAAGTACACATGCACATGTTACAATGCGAGCAGCCTGGTCCAAGCGTCCAGTCCCCACCTGCAGGGGAAAAGCGTTACGAGTAGTGAATCAGGGCTGCAGGTAGGTGTCTCTCTGTCTCTCTCCCTCTCTATCTCCCCCTTTCTCTCTTGATTTCTGGTTGCCTCTATCCAATAAATATCGAAAAAAGGGTACTGAAAAATAAAAGGTGTTAAAAATAAATAAAGAGAAAGCCTAGGCTTTATTTATTTATATCCAGGCACATGCTTATTACAGTTCATTCTCATATTGTAATATCCCACCATCCATCATCTACACTGTCTGACACTCCTTCTCTTTAGATTGACTAGTTCCCACATACACACACGAACCAGTGTGACCAGGGATTGCAGCTGTTACCCCAGTAGAGCAGAATCCCCAGGGCAGGCTTTAATACCACCCCATTAAACTGACTTCTCAGTACAAGGAAAAAATATAACCCATAACAATTGACATTAAAAGGAAGCCTTCTTATTGGGTCCCATGCACTAGATTAACTCCAAAGCTGCTTTAGACTCAAACATTTTGCAGATCAAAGAAAAAATACACTGTGCACACTTTTCTTTCTTTACAGATGGGATAGAGATGAGAGGAGGAAAACATCTTTCCCATGTTTTTATAAAAATATAAAGCATGTGTCCACAGTGACAGAGATATTTCTTTCCCTCTCAATCCAGCCAAGCCCATGACAGAGCTGAGCATGAGCTAATGTCACACACATTCATCTTCCTGAGCTACTTTGCTGCATCTCTGAAAAGATAAACCAGCTTTAGCAGAATAGGAAATATTAAGGCTTAGGATCTTGCCCCTCACATGTCTTTGGGAATTGAGGGTGAAAATTTTGCCCATCATTAGCTGACCCCAAGAACAGAATTTACAGCCTAGAAGGGCAGAGGCCCAGAGGCTGTTCTTCACTAAATTGATTCTCAGAAAATTGATCCCAAAACATTCTTCGAGCAAATAAAAGTGTGTGAGTTCCTTTTTGGACCTAACCAGTTTCTATAGTCTGTCTTCATTCTCTTTGTTCTTGGCTGTAGAGTTTGTGTCTAACACAGATTCAGTCTTCAGATGCTCAGCTACCAGTTCTGATTCCACTAAGCACTGGCTTTGTGATCTCCAGCCAATCATTACCATCCCCTACCCCATGGACAACATGGGATGAAAATAAAATCTCCACAAGGTCAAGTTTTATATCCAGGCTTATCAAGCTATACAGGCATTGTGACCAGTCAACCTAGTAACTGAATCATGGTAACCCAAAGATATCCAGTCTTGGTTCCTGGAACTGGTTATTTTGCATTGATAAATGAGTTTTCACAGATATTGCTAAGTTAAAGAATTTTGAGATTAAATTATCCTGGACAATGGAGACAGGAAGGTCACTGTCATCCAACAGGTTCTTAGAAAAGAGAGACAGAGGGAGAGATCACAGACTCATAGAAAGAGCTGATGCTACAAAGAGCATGAAGTTAAGGAATAGGTGTTTGCTCAATTAAAGAATTCTGGAGTTGCTGTCTTCCTCTTGCTCCCTTCTTTCTTGACTCCTTTTATTGTCACTTTCTCTCCCCTTCATTTGTCCTTAATGAAATTTAATGATCTGTAAACAATGTCCCCACTATGAGTTTTATTCTGTCATTTAATTGCTCTCTGATTCCTTTCTCCCACTGCCACAGGGTGTGGGATTCTCACTATTCACCTTCTTGCTAAAATGAAGCTTTGGATGTATCAAGTGTGCAGGAATCTGACATGGTGTATCTTCAGCTCACTGTGATGTGAGAAAGTATCCTTTTTTCAGTAATAGTTTTCAATTTTGCTAGGCCATGTCTGGGGCAAGTGTGTTTGAGAGATGAAATACAGGAGAAGAAGGATGCCCAGGGGGAAAGGCAGCTGCTAATATCATGGGTGCTCAGGACTTTGAACAGGGTGATTTCCCATCTTGACTTGCAAATGGAGCCTCAAAGTTCCTACCTCTTAAAGATCTTTAATGTGTGCTCTTTCCTGGCAGGAGGGAGAATTTGAAGATAGCCGATGGTGCTGTTTTTAGGCTTTAATATGTTTTTGCTCTTAGCAAATGGGCAAGTTATTTTGTGGAAGAAAATGCTTTAAAGATTCAAGTGCTAAGTAATAATTGAATAGTCAAGGGGAGAAAATAGACCTTTTGCAGTAGGTGATGTGGAGGACAAAACAACTTGAGACAGCCCCCACCTGACATCTCAGCTTGGAGCAGCTAACTGCTTTCCTTAGTTACCTTACCATACAGTGATCCATAGAGGCCATCCACCGTGCTATCAGAGCAACCTTGAACATGCCCTTTATTCAGGGAATTACTGCATAGTGCCAGCTACTTAAGTATCTCCAGCTTCTCTAGTTTAATATACATGAGTTGAAGGGCTGAGATGTCCATGAGGGGGTTAAAAGGCATACACAGAAAAAGCCAAATTAAAAACATACATGGAATGAGAAGTAGTCATACAGAATGGGTCACATGCTCTGGGATCAGTTCACCACTCATCCCCTAATGAAATCACCTGCAACATGCCTGACCCTTTTCTAGTCAGAGGAGAACAAGGATGAATCAAGTGTGTGCGGTGCTATTTTATTTGCTAAGTTGTTTCCTATTGGTGTTTTGATGGCCTGAAAGAGGTATTTCAGCTCTTAAAGTGACATGCACCACAGAGAGAAGTGAACTGTAGTGAATAGAAACAATTCTTCAGCCTGACATGGCATAAATTGTCAGAGAAACTTTCCCTCTCTTCTTAGGTTACAGACCAGACCTCCAGAGGGTTGACATTAGACCTCAATCCTAGACCGTTTAATTTCAGATCTGTATGACCCTGACAAAGCCCCTTTATCAAATTTTATTCTTCATAAAAGATCCATTTCCCCAGACTCATAAAGCAACTCCTTCTAATTCCATGTTATTTTATAAATACTTTCATTGCCGGCATCAACCAGAAGCAGCTGACTTCCCAGCCATAAAACAACAGCTTGCAACATCACCATGTTACCCAAAATGTATTTACTTATCAAGTTGAAGAACACATGTTTGCAAAATCAGCGACATCACAGCTCTACCAGCAATTTGCCAGCTCTTTCTTCCCACTGAATGCACTGTCTCAAGTTTCCCTTGTGTGGTATTTTAGCATCCTGGCTCATTTGTATCCTGCTACTTCAGTAGTCAGTAACCCCTGAAAGCACATGCAAGACTTCCCAAGCCCCTCGCTGATCATGCCTGTGACTTTGGACATCTTATTTCTAGAAACGTGAAGTCTGGAGGTTATTGATACCTGTCCTGCAACTAAGGGCTACAGGTGCTGTTTATCACCTGGGCTTCCCAATGTGTACTCAGAGATGTTCATACAAGCTCTAGTGGGTCAGGTCAGTGTGTTCTCCAGCCAGCAGGGAGAGTTCTGGAAAATTAATCATTCCATTTGCATAATATACTTTGAAGTGCTTAAGTGACAGGAGCTCTGTTGAAGAGGTATGGGAAGAACAGACAGCTTTACTTAACTATCTGCCTGCCAGATAACCTGGTCAGTGATCAAATGATTTCTCCTCCAACCACCTTAGATTCCCTCTAAAAAGAGGCTGAGAAAACCCTACCTTAAAAGATTGATTAGATGACTGAATGGTTGCAATTCCACACAATCTGTGTAAAGGTCGATAGTGTCCATTTAAGTCTTGAACTTAAAAAAAAAAAAACAGTTTATAGTACAGTTGTGGAAGCATGAGTAGAGTTAATCATCTCCCACTGCTTCATGTAACAAGACCTCAAGGTTCCTTCCGGCCACTCCCTTGCTTTCCTTTCCCAAAGTCCATTGCTTTAGTGCAGTACACCACAACTGGCATGATCTTATATGTATTTTCCTGGGGTTCTGCCTGATGACTTCTAGTAGTGACTTTGGGCAGGTTATTGGACTTTGAGCCTCTTGTACAGAAAGAAAGGAAGAAAGAAAGAGAGAAGGGAGAGAGAGAAAGGAGATAGGGGAAGGAAGGAAGAAAGGAAGGAAGGAAGGAAGGAAGGGAGGGAGGTAGGGAGGGAGGGGAAGAAGAAGGGAGGAAGGACTGAGAAAAGAGAGGGAGTGAAGAGTTGACTACCTTGACAAGATATTATAATGATTATTCCTAACATACAATAGGTCCAAATGTTTATTTTACTCTCTGTGGAATTAATGCAAAAGCCACCAGCTTGGACTGCTAAGTTTCTTTTATTTTTTTTTTTATTTAACTTTATTCAGGAAAATGCAGTTTCAAGACAGTTGTTAATCTCAAGGATTGGACTTCTACATTTAAATGTCTCTCCAGATCAACTTTACACATTGGCAATTATCAACTCATTTTACAGGTGGGGGGATTGGGGACATCTATATAGCCCAGATCACAGAATAGAGGGTCATGTTCTTCTTTTGCCTGACCCTTGTCTAGCCCCAGACTCTCACTCTAGATCCCCACCTAGTCAGTGGATTCAGAATATTGGGGAGTGGGAAGGGCAGGGGGGATGTTTTTCAGGTATTGAGATACTTTTGAAATCTTCCCAGGTAATTCAAATGAGAAGCCAGGTTTCCTTCTATGTCACATTGGTGTGTGAACCTCTAGTGAACCCAGGTTGTTAAGGGAATTTTTCTATAGGTAGAAGTATCTAATTCAAAAGAAAGTGGAAGCCTAGAATCTAGCAATTCATGATGGAGATCTAGTGTCAAGATAGAACGTAAGAATTGGGAGCCAGAAGAGTCATCAAGAGTGTATGTGAGGGGGCTGGCAGTGGGCACACCTAGTTAAGCACATGTTAACATGCACAAAGACCCAGGTTCGAACCTGTGCACTTCACCTGCAATGAGTGGATGCTTAGTGAGTGGTGAAGCAGATATGCAGGTGTCTATCTCCCTCAATTTCTCTGTCCTAATTAAAAATAACGTAGAAAGAAAAAATAAATAGGATTCATGTGCTAGCACCAAGCCCCAGAGATATTTCTGTTGTCAATTTTAATTAATTAATTAATGTAAACTGGTCTCCCAGGATGAGGAACCAGGACAAATTTGGGGAGGCAGGAGCCAGCACCTGAACAACTCAGATACCTGAGAAGGCACAACTGACTTCTTTTGTTGCTATATAATTTTTCCCTCCTAATAAGCATGGCATGTGGGGCAGTGCGTATGAGGGGAGCAGGAATTCTAAGAACTATGCAGCCAAGTCCTTTACAGACTGAAGGCAAGACTATGGTAGACAACACTATGGTAGACTTGCCTGCTGTTTACTGGGAATCTAGGCTCCCTGTACTTGCAAGTCTGATTTCTAGCTCTTGACTATGACTGACTGAATAATTTGAAGAATGAAAATGCAGGACCCCATGTTCAACACATTAAAAAATTAAGAAAATGACATCAAAACTTTCAGTTCTAGACAGATTCTTTCTGAGCACAGTGCACTAGAGGCCACACATGAATCCAGAACGCCAGGTCTGTCCACCAGTGTGTACAATAGTGATGCCTGCCATTTCTGGCTACAGAATTTAATGAGCTGGAACTTGGCTTTGCAGCTGTCAACTTCTCCTGCCAAAAAACCAAACAACCAACCAACCAGATAAACAAACCCTACCTGTTCACAATAGCAATGCTAGTGATACATATGTTTGCATCTCTAAATTCCACTGCCTTTGAAAGGGAGCTCCCAAAATGGACTGAATCTGAATGAGAAATTAACCTTTAATGTGTTTAAGTCATTAAAATTTCAAGAATTTGTTTGTTATTTCAGTATAACCTAGCCTGATATAGCATCCACTTTTAAATGACAAAACTACTTCACCCTTGCCCTTGAAGCAGACATAGGGATAATAGACTTATTGTTCAGAATTTATTTGGGAATTAATATTTAGTGCAAGTCAGACATTTATTTACCTATTCTCTCTCCCACCTTCACCCTTACTTTAACCTGTAAGAGAAGAAATAAGATAATAAAACCATTCATTTTTTATTCATACATTCACCTTATTTATTTATTTACTCAGCAAGTGTTTATTAAATTCTTAGTACACACTGAACGTTATCCTGGTAACTTTCAAGGCTTTCATGCTTTGAATAATACAAAGTGTAGCCAGAAAAACTAGATGAAGAATTAGCAGTCTTCAACACTATGTGCTATGTATACTAGCATATTCATATTGTATCCAAGAATAAATGCAGAGTAGACAGCATCTCTGTCCCCTGTGAAAGTGAAATCTAGAAGAGGGATTCCAAAGAGATGCAAGTTGTAATTTCAGTGCGGAATTCTAAAACTGTTATTATTTTAAGGACACTGGGATGAATGACTAATATGGGGTTTTTCAGTCCAGGCATAATTGGCACTTGGAGCTGGAGAATTCTTTGTTGTGGGAGTTGTTCTGTGCGTTGTGGGCTGTTTAAGAGCATCCTTAGCTTCTTAAATGATAACATCACACTCCCTGACCACAGTATGGCAGCCAAAAATATCCCAGACTTCCCAATGTCTTCTGAGAAATAAAAACATTCCCAAATGAAAACCACTGCTCTAAAAGTAGTAGTATAACTTATTTTATTTTACTTTTTTATTTAAGAAAGGAGACATTAGCAAAACCATAGGATAAGAGGGGTACAGTTCCACACAATTCCCACCTCCCAATCTCCATATCCCATTCCCCTCCCCTGATAGCTTTCCCATTCTCTATCCCTCTGGGAGTATGGACCCAGGGTTGTTGTGGGTTGCAGAGGGTAGAGGGCATGTGTGAACATATGCTCTATCTCAGGAGACCTGGACTATATCTAGGTTTGGGGACTTTATTGGGGAGTGGAACACCTGGAATGGAATTAAAGAATGAATTATTTACTATGAAAGGAAAGGTCTCACCCAAGTGATGAAGCTGAAGGATTGTCATTCCAACCTGAAGTCTCTGGACACAGTCTGAAGTGAAGCATGCTTGGGTGGCACTCGTTGCATTGATTGGGTTGTGATCTGTGGATGCAATATTATTTGATTTGAATTGAGAGAAGCATGCAGGAACGTGGGCTTCACCCTAAGGTTCCAGGACTGGGGGAAATATAGGCTCTATAGTGGAAATGTGAGGTTCCTGTTGTTGTAGGGTTCAAGAAGACAATGGATAGTTATTATTATCATCACATTATTTGATAATTGGGTTAACTTTGAAAAGTCCCTTTTTTAGGGTTTGCTGTATAATTACCCAGCATCTTGTATATAGCTGTGCTACCGGTTGCTTCTGTCCTCCCTGGTCTAGGCTTTTGAGAGAGTCAACATATCAAAATAAAAAATCCCTTAAATTAATTAAGTAAATAATAAAATACACATATAATTTCCCATATTTGTTTGTAGCTTTAAGAAAAAAATATAGAAGATACTTTCAACTACTTCCTTCTAATTCAGTGTAAAAATTTCTTATTACTTTGGAATATTAGGGGTAGAGATTCTATTTAAAATGATATGTTTCGAGTGTTATAGGCAAGATCAATTAATTCAGTACAGAGTATACTTTTAAAAAGAGCTGCCTATAAAGGGGTGATATATTTAAAATCAAATTCAATTTTTAATAGATTTGAGAAAAACATTATCTTTAAATTCTGGATTAAATGAAGAAGCCAGGGCAATAAAATGAACCATGACAGGAAGGACTGCAGTTTTATCCATGTGTTCTTTGGATCTTAAAAATTATTTTTCTTAAAATATGGCCTGCTAATTAAATAAGAACTCACCACAAAAATGGGGCAAAGGTTTTTTAGAGATTGAAAAAAAAAAATAGGAGCCACTGAAGAGTTGAAATCATCCTAAGGTGTTTCTGTTGCCACCAACTCCTTATCAGCACAGAAATAAACAACCTTTGAAAACAGATGGAAGACAACCATTGCTCTACTTGTCATAACTTATTACATATTTGACTGTCAATTTATACTTAAAATACCAACTACCTCCTGGAAGGTAAAGCAAATTTTAGATGAGAATTCTATTGCATTTCAAATCAAACCTGTGGTAATTGCGGTTGCACAGAGGCACTTATGGCTGCTGTTAAGCGAAGTTAGCAACTGTCTCGAAATTAAAGACACTCTCATTTCAAGAGTGGAATTATCTGCCTGTGTGAAGGTGCTTACACAGCTCAGACCTGCATCAGGAATACATGCTTTGTGCCATTTTAATTCACCCTACGTTTTTTTCCATTAGGTAGTTGAACGACAAATCATCAACATGTTGTGACTTAACCATAAAATTATTAGTAGCTCCCAAAGTCCAGTATTTACAAATAAACTATTTTATCTTAATAAATATTTTGCCTTCATTTATCTTTTTATTTTCATATGCCTCTTAAACATACTGTATTAGTTGATTGCATAAAGTGGCTATTTCAACATTAAAAATAACTTTTTAGAATCATGTAGTATCTTCAGTTTGTATGTGAAGACTAACCTATGTACATTCCTACAGTAGATAATGTGTAGTTAAAAATAAAATAAAACTTAGAGGTTCAAAACAAGAGCCAAATTTGAGTATCTGTGTGATTTTGCAAGTTATGATGGGTTCAGTTGGATCATTTTGTTTTTTATTCATAAAAAAGAAACATTGACAAAGCCATAGGATGAGGGGTACAATTCCACACAGTTCCCATCACCAGCTCTCTGTATCCCATCCCCTCCTAATAGGTTTCCTATTCTTTAACCCTCTGAGAATATGGACCAAGGTCATTGTGGGATGCAGAAGGTGGAAGGTCTGGCTTCTGTAATGGTTTCCCCGCTGAACATGGGCATTGACTGGTTGATTCATACTCCCAGCCTGCCTCTCTCTTTCCCTAGTGGTGTGGGGCCCTGGAGAATTGGAGCTCCAGGACACATTGGTGGGTTGTCTGTCCAGGGAAGTCTGGTTGGCATCATGCTAGCATTTGGACCCTGGTGGCTGAAAAGAGAGTTAACATACAAAGCCAAACAAATTTTTGACCAATCATGAACCTAAAGGCAGGAGTAGAGCAGATGAAGGGGGGGGGGGGCTCTGTTTTGTAGATACCTAGTAGGCATATTTTAGTTATATTCCAAAGGGCCTGTGGCTATACTAGTTTTTGTTGTTGTTGTTGTTGTTATTGTTGTTTTCCCTGAGCCTGAAATCTGATATGCAGGTGAATCCAAGTTACTGTCTGGGAGATGATGTAATGGCTGGAAAAATGACCAGAAAGCTGCATCAGGGAAGAGAAAATAATATTGTTGACTCTAAACCTCATTGATTTGATGTGGTCTGGGGCCCATATTCAGCTTAGGAGCCTATGTGACCTCTGCATCCCTGTAGATCTGAGCTCACATTCTGTGGTCATGAGTAGGAACATTCCAAGCTGCCCCAATATCGACCCATCTTCCTCAGGTGTAGCAGAGAGTATGTATTCCAGCCTCCCTTCAGAGGATGGAACATTCTCTACCATTGTTGATCCAAGTTGAGGGCAAGGTCCTATGGGGGCCCACAAACGGGTCTATTTTGTTGTTCATGATAGAGATGACTGGTAACAATGGAGAGAGGGATTTATTCAAGCTCTAGGCCCATCATGTCTGTTTGGGAATCTCAGGACTCCCCGAATAGGGCCCTAGCTGATGGGGTGGCTGGTTAGTGACTAAAGAGTCATCGTTAAAGTATGCCATTCTCCTGCCCTTATTCAACTTTTGAAGTCCTTGCTTTGATGAGGTTAGCTTTGGAGTGAGTGAGGGAAGTGTAATAGGAAGTAGGTGAGGAGGGTATCTAAGTCTAAGTAGACACTCATTATGAACTTCATACTGACTCAGTGCAAACTATTGTGTACTTTTGCTTTCAGGTATATATTTTGCCCTAATTTATGGATACATGTGAGCATATGCTGTATCTCAGAGGACCTGGTCTATATCTAGGTTTTGGGACTTTGTTAGGAAGTGAACCATCTGGAATGAAATTAGAGATTCCTATGAAAGGAAAGGTCTCACCCAAGTAATGAGACTGAAGGGTTGACATCCCATGTCTGACATCTCTGGACAAAGTCTGAAGTGAAGCATGCTGAGTTGGTACTTCTTCTTCTAGCGTTTGCCCTTCTTCCGTAGCCAGTCAACAGCGTCAGGTTGAGCCTGATGTCTGCTTGTTGCTGGGATCCATGTGGATTCAGTCAGCTAGGAAGGATCGTCAGTTTCCCAAATAAATGGGTACTCACGGGATGCACCACGAGAAGGTCAATCCAATGCATCCCAAGACTTAGTCTGTGATTTTAAAAGTTTGAGACATTCAATCAGTTTTCCCCTCTCATATTAAATAGTGACTGATATGACTAAAAATTAACAGGAGTTTATATAAACACCATTACATAACCAAAAGACTGTGTCCCATTCCACCCTCCCCACTCCCAACCCCCTGCCCAGTGAAGCCGAACATCCACCCTCACCCTCACCCTCAACCCAGGGTTTTTACTTTGGTGCCCTACTCCAAATTCAGTCAAATCTTGCTTTGAGAAAGAAGAACAGAAAGGGAAACTCAACATTTGATCATTTTTATCTTGGTCTTGTGTGAGGTTGTATGGCTGCTGTCATCTAGAAGCTCAGCTGGGGGTTGACAGATCCACAGGGGATTCAGTTTACAAATTTTATTGTTATTAAGTGTGTTGGAAAGGTAACATTCATTCTCAGGCACATGTTGCCTCTATCAGGAAGCCCAGACAGCTGTATATGGTAGCTAGGCTCCAGGAGTGCAAGCTCCACACCATCAAGCCCCTGTTATTATAATATTTCGTGTCTCTTACTGGTCAATGGAAGTCACTTGACTAACTTACAGTCAGTACAAGTCAGTTAATTTTCTTAAGTTATAGCCTTTCACCAGAGTACTGGTAAACAATATTCATTTTGTGTCTTTAAGGAAATGAATCTTTAACCAATAATTAAAAATTAAAGTTCAAACCCTGATGAAACTTGGGCCAAAGTTTGTCATACCTGGTTTATTTGGCCTTTCTAGTACCAAACTCAGTGATCCTGTTTATTTATATATTTATTTTTTACTTGAACTGTTATCCAACTTGTAAACATTTTCAGTTCATACAAAAATTCAAATTTGGGCAGGGTTGTTGTGCACCTGGTTGAGCGTACATATTATGGTGCGCAAGGACCCAGGTTCAAGCCCCCAGTCCCCCTACAGGGGGAAAGCTTTGCAAGTGGTGAAGCAGGGCTATAAGTGTCTCTGTGTCTCTCTATCTCCCCCCTCCTCTTAATTTCTGGCTGTCTCTATCCAATAAATAAAGATAATAAAAAATAAAAAATTAAAATTCAATCTTTTCTTGAAAAATGAAATTGTCTAGCTTCTCCTGATCTTCATTTAAGAAATGTTTTAATTATCTTGAGCTAAAAATCAGTGCCCACTATGCAGGATAGATATTTCCCATGGTGCCACAATCTCCACCACTTCCACTTGTCTTAAAATTACTTTACTTGTATTAGTTACTTGTGTGGGTACAGAGTGGACATCTGAGTTTCTCACTCGTGCCCACCTCTCATGACCTTACTCTAGAGATAAGCAAAAAGTCATGCTTTCAGGGAGAGTGGGTCTGAGCTGATGTCAGAGGAGAAACTAAACATCAGTGATATTTTTATTAAAACTTGCATTATCAAGATATTCTGAGCCAAACTCACAATGCAACCACCTTGGGAAAAAATATGAATGAAGTCTTTGTACTGGTAAGTGACGAACAATAATTGGAGAGGAGTTGGAAGAGTCCCCCAAAAGAGTAAGGACAATGGATATATAGCCCAGAATGTATCTATCTCTAAGCCTGTTTTCCTTCTTTGCTTCTACCCAGAGTCAAAGTGCATTCTCCAGGCAAGGTTTTTAAGAGCCAGCTTCCATATTTGACTTTACCTGACTCTTTCTTCTGTGTTCAACTAGCAGCCTGTAAGTCTTTCATTTTGCAGTAGAGGGTCATTGATAGATTATCTGGTTCTGGGAGTGACAGGACAATTATCCTTTATTTTGACACTCTGCAGAATATTGTGATGAGGGAAAAAACAGAAATGTACATTGTGAAGGACCTACATGTGTGTCTATCATATAATTATCATTTCTTTGCCCTTGAGAAATGCATATAAACAAATAGGGTCATGTATAAACACATATTGGAAACCACTGTGTAGATGGAAGTAAATTAGCCCTTCTTCTTAGGTGTGTAATTGGGCAAAGGGTAAATTTCAGGTAATGTCATAAGGTAATTGGAATAACTCCCAGGCCCTCCTGCAGAATAGACATCCTGTGGTGATTTTGGAATTTGTGTGTGACTGTAAAATCCAATTCTACCAACAATCTTCATAGAGTGGAAAAGAATCAAAAAGGTGTAATAAGCACATATAGTTGTGAAAGGAGTCCAGGCAACTCAGAGATTATTGGTACTCTTCTCAGTAGACAAATGGCTTGTGGGTCATTGTGGAATAAGTCAAAGCTGCATTGAATTGCAACAATGCAATTCTATTCAAAGAACACTGATGAGGGCCTCCTATAACTGCATATCAAATCCTAAGCTTACAAAAATGAATAAAGAACAGTCTGTATCCTTGGGAACTCCAATTTAGGACCATATGGTTCATCTAAAAATAGTATTGAAAAGAAGAGATACTGCCAACTAGAAAGTTTGGGAATACTAATCTCTTTTGAGATTCTACTCTCTTTAGAGATTTACAGTATGGATTTGCTTACTGAGAGCTCTAGAACCTATGGGAAGAGACCTGCTTATCTGTGGTTCTGCATGTCTCCCCAATATGCTTCTCTGCTGAGCCCACAGAACTAGAGTTTTTTAGATACAACTTAGGTAATGTTAGTTTAGGAGGCCTTTCCAGCCTCAGTTTGGTAGGTTTATCCAGTTATTGAAATCAAGATAGATAACAAATGTGTGCTTGTGAATGATTGTGAGTGTGTGTGTGTGTGTCTGTGTGTGTGTGTGTGTTAGTACAGTTATAATCTTCACAATAAAAACTCAAATTTATAAACTAAGACTATGGGTAAGGCTCGGGGGAAGAAGTGATACAGGGTAACTCAGAAATGATAGGTACTGGAACTCATCCTGCCATATCAGGTACCAGCTTTTATAGTCACTATAATCTTGAGTTCTTTTGTCTGTACTCACTACATATAACCATCATGATAGGCTTAGAGCCCAGGGGATATTTGGTAGTAAAAGGCATTTTTGTCAGACTACTTATGTACCAGACATTCAACCAATTTCTTTATAATACTAATAAATATTCATAATAACAAAGAGAAAAGTATTATTCATACCCTATATTGCAAATAGGAAAATTAAGACTTATGGAGGGTTGATTAATTGGCCAAGTACACATACTTAGGTATCTTACCCAGTGTGTTTTCTTTAATGTTGCAGATATATTTACATGACATGGGCACTATTTATTAAAAGTGTGTTCCAGAACTAAATACTGTCACATTTTCATGTGTGGGTTGACTCAATCTCAAGTCTTAGGACTAAGTTCACCTGCTCTCTAACAATTAGTTAAGAATATTGCGTAATATTGAAAGTTTAACAGGATAACATTTTATCATGTATTGTTTAAATCCATTAAAAAAAAAGGCAATCATCACTGAGTTTCCTGATGAAAACTGAATATTCTTCAGTCTGAGTGATCTTTTTTTCCTGTAATCATTTTAATGCATATAGCAGTCACAAGGTATGATGACTTCATTGGTATACTTTCCTTTTGTCCATCTTATGACTTCAGTGTCCAATTAAAGGCAAATTAAATAGGGTACTAATCCCATCAGTCAAATATATATTATACACTAACAAAGTGCAATCATTGGACCATTCTACTTAACCTGAGACTCTTTGGTGTGAAATTAATGCACTTGGGGACTTTGTCCATGCTTTTTTGCAACATAGGGCTTACCTAGCACATTCCTGGGTGGGGATGAAATCTGTCTCTTATTTCTTATGGAAAGCCCCAATTAGATCGGTTTTTTAGAGCAAATAAATGCCATATCTCATGCTAATGCCGATGGACTGTTTGGTACTGCCTAGGTTACTGAATTGAAAATGAGCCTTGATTCTACAGTATGACTCAATGTAAAAACCAAGTGCCAAATGGTGTGTTCATTTCTTCCAAAGACAAGGGCACTTGCGAAGAATTTTCTATTACATTGGATCTTGAAGTTTTCCTTGCAACAATTTCTCAAAGAAGTGAAAAGAAACAAAATAATATAGAAAATGTGTCTTAGGAAAGCTAGGTGGTGACATACGTGACTGAGTGCACATGGCACATTGTGCAAGGATCTGGGTTTAAGCCCCAGGTCCCCACCTGCAATAGAAGAAGCTTTATTAGTGGTGAAGCAGTCCTCAGGTTCTTCACTATCTCTCTCCTTCTCTGTTGTTCTCTGCCCTCTCAATTTCTGCCTCTGTCTCTACCCAATAAATAATAAATATATAAATAAGATATTTTAAAAAGGAAAATGTGTCTTAGTGTGTCTAACATAATAGAAACACGAGTGAAATTAACAGACTATTTAACAAATTTATCCAACCTCAAGGTGGTCAGCTCTCTAATCAATCAGACCTAATGGTTGATAATCTGATTTCTATCATGGGAGGGAGGATAAACTGATTTTGATGTTTTGAGAAGCACTGTTATAAAAGGGGAAGGAATATTGATATGGTAACTGAGCGGGATAGATTGAATGTCTACTTTAGGTGTGTGTGTGTGTGTGTGTGTGTGGTGTGTGTGTGTGTGTGTGTGTGTGTGTGTGTGTGTGTGTGTTCCTAATAGGAACTGCAGGTCTGATTTTTTTCTTCTATATTGGTTCATATTTTATTACTTCAGAGGGCTCAGAATCAGAAGGTGGAACTCTGAAGTGTAAACTGCAATGAAAAATTATGGCTGAGTAGGTCACCCTGAGCCAATTGTCAAAGACAACAGTCTAATATGCCTGACTCTGCTCTAAACACCACTTTTAAAGTTACTTATAATGCTCTCTTTTAAATTAAATTTTAATTGCAAAAGAAGAAAGAGTCCTCTTGTAAAAAAAATATATTACATGTTAGGCAAACATCTTGCCTCACTCCTTTCCTAGATTTGTCTATCACAATCAGTGGAAGTTCACCTTTATGAACCTTCTTCAGTGTATTCACAGACTTTAACTGAGGCTGAAAAATAAATGCATGAAGTATTGTGGGATTTTTCTATATGCAATCAGGTCCACAAAAATGATAGCATTCTATGGATAACATTCTTTATTTAATTTTTATTTATAAAACAGAAATATTGACAAGACCATAGGATAAGAGGGTTATAGTTCCACACAATTCCCACCACCAGAACTCTGTATCCCATCCCCTCACTTGAAAGCTTCCTATTCTTTATCCCTCTGGGTATATGGACCCAGGATCACTATGGGGTGCAGAAGGTGGGAGGTCTGGCTTCTGTAATTGCTTCCCTGCTGAACATGGGCATTAACAGGTCGATCCATACTCCCAGCCTGTCTCTCTCTTTTCCTAGTGGAGCAGGAATCTGGGGAGGTAGGGTTCCAGGACACACTGGTGGGGTCGTCTGCCCAGGAAAGTCAGGTTGGCATCATGACAGCATCTGGAACCTGGTGGCTGAAAAAGAGTTAAAATAGAAACAAAACAAATTGTTGACTAATCATGAACCTAAAGACAAGAATACTGCAGATGAGATTTGGGGTCTCTGTTTTGGAAAAAGCTAATAGGTCTATTTTAGGTATATTCCAAGGGGTCCATAACCCTACTAGTTTTTGCTTGAGCTTGACATCTAATATGTAAGTGACCTAAGTTATTGTCTGGGGGGATGGTGTCATAGTTGGAAATAGGACTAGAAAGCTGGATCAGAAAAGAGAGTAGCTCCCAAATGTGGGAAAAGTCTGTAATATTGTTAACTGTAAACCCCATAGATTTGATCTGGGGCCCATAGTCAGCACAGGAACCCATGTAATCTCTGCATCCCTGTAGGTCTGAGCTGGCATTTTGTGGTCACAACTAGGAACATTCCAGGCTATACTAATTTCAGGACCCATCATCCTCGAGTGATAAGTAGATGGATAACATTCTTTTTTTAAAAAATGTATGGTAGAAACATTTTAAAAATATTCATTTATTCCCTTTTGTTGCCCTTGTTTTTTTTATTGTTGTAGTTATCATTGTTGTTATTGATGTCATTGTTGTTGGATAGGACAGAGAGAAATGGAGAGAGGAGGGGAAGACAAAGGGGAAGAGAAAGATAGACACCTGCAGACCTGCTTCACCGCTTGTGAAGCAACTCCCCTGCCAGTGGAGAGCCAGGGACTCAAACCGGGATCCTTACTGCTGGTCCTTGGACTTTATGCCACTTACACTTAACCTGCTGTGCTAACACCTGACTCCTAGTGGATAGCATTCTTAACCTATTGTCACTCAATATGTTATTCTGGAGAGCCTTATATGTTGAGTATATTAGATCTACAACTACCTTGAATTATTAATATTATATTATATCATCATAAGACGGAGATACCATCATTCTGGCTATTCTGCTGTTGTTGGACAGTTAGGTGTTTCAAATTTTATCACCATGACCAATAATCCTGCCTTGAACATGCTTGTAAAATCCTCTATCCACGTGTATATTTCCTTGATAGTAGATACCAAGATACTGAACACTTTAAAAAATTAGTTTCTGCTTAGCTGTCCTTGAAAGTCCTTATACTGATTCTCTGTCATATTAACTACTGGGTGAGCAAGACCCTGTGTCTAACACCCTTATCATCCCTTGAAGTGATCAAATAGTTGACATGCCATCCTTGGCTTTATATCTAACAAGCTGAGCCTGTGTGACAGTCAGAAAGAGGACACTCAATTCATATTTTCTCTAATTCCTTTGAAATGTAATGATGGAACACCTTCTCTCCTAAAGTTCTTCTCATTCACTTTGCTTGTATCTGCTTGTCCCATAGGTGTCTGTACCAGGGACCTCTTCTGAACCCCAGGCTAAGTGAGGTTGTTCTTTCTACTCAATGTATTGTCTCCTCTCTCTCTCTCTCTCTCTCTCCACTTGATATGTTGTAGTATACCTATCTTTTTGTGTGATTTCTTTCCTACTAATCCCTGACCTGCTGAACACCAGGCGGTGTGCCTTTCTCACCCCCATTTCCCCGATACCCAGCCCCAGGTGACATATATTGCAGGCTTTAAATAAGAGTTCTTAAAACAAAGGCCACTGTCATGGAGCCACATCAATAGTGGAATGAAAACAAACAGCATATTAGCAGAAGGAAAAATTAAGCTGTCAATCTGCTGAACAGTCAAGATTTCTATATTTTAGTTCTTTTACCCTGATAGACTAGGGAAGGCAGGGGTTAGGAAGACAAGCTAAAATGAAACAGAGCTGGGTAAATTCTTTCTTTTTTTACTTAGAAAGTGATTGGCACATCACTCTGTTGTCATTGCCTGAGTGGGGGAAGGTGGTCTGCACAGTGCTGTCACCCCCTGATCTTCTCCTGCCTTTCTGTCTTACCCCTTAGGAACTACTGTGATGCGGATGACAGCCTTTGATGCAGATGACCCAGCCACAGATAATGCCCTTCTGCGTTATAATATCCGTCAGCAGACACCTGACAAGCCGTCTCCAAATATGTTCTACATCGATCCTGAAAAAGGAGACATCGTCACCGTCGTGTCACCTGCACTGTTGGACCGGGAGGTAAGGCTGAAAGGCACACCTGAGAATTCAATGAGGCTCTCACACAAAGGGTGATGTGGCACTTTATATTGTAGAGGAAGAAATGAGACATTTACATGGCTGGATAGAAAATCTATGAAGGAAAACTGAGAATAATATAACCCCGCACTTCAATACATATCAAAAGTCATGTATGGCCAGGGGAAATAACATAATGGTTCATACCTAAGGCTCTAAAGTCCCAGGTTTAATCCTTGGCATGATCATAAACCAGAGCTGAGAAGTGCTCTGCAAAAAAAGAAAAGTTGAGTTATTTACAATAATGTCTGTTCATTCAACTATTCAACCACTGGCCCCATGATTTATTAGTGAGGACTGCATTATGGATTCAACTCTTCTTACAATTACCTTTCTTCCTGGTGGTGGTGGTGGTGGGAGGGGGTGGTCAAGTCAGGAGGGAGAAACTGCAAGAAGGAACAAGGTAAGAAGTTCTCTGGTCCAAGGTCAGTATCCTCTCTTTGTCAAGGTGGCTCATCCTTTATGCTGCACATACTGATATTTCTCAAAGCCTCGCTCTTCCTTTACTCTCTGTTGTTCTACTATCAGACTGTTTTTGTGAAGTCTAGTCCATCTTCCAAGTGTCCCAGGGACCTTAGTCTGCATGCCTGCCCTTTGGTTTTGGCCAGAGTGTCTTCATGTTTTCCTAATTAGGTGTTATGTCAAAATATTTAGTTTTCCATTTATTTTTTAAATTCCAACTTCCAACCTTTCTGAGAATCAGAAAGCCAGGAAATTCAGGACCTCATTACTACATGTGGGTGGCTGATCACTTCAGATGTAACAATGGAACTGGTGGTGGTGGTCCCACCTAGGCAGGCCCTGTGCAACTGCCCTGCTTCTGTTACCTCTGATATATGCCCTCTGGCCCTGCCCTTTCTCCTGAGTTGTATGTCCAGACTATAACTCATATCAGGTTTGTTACTGTAGGACAGGCTATGGGTCCTTCAAACTCAGCATATAAACCAACTTGACTATCACCCCTACATCACCCCATATTTGCTTCCACCATGGAATCAATCATTCCTGACATTTTTCATCCCACACCTATGACCCCTGTCAGCACCATTGACAAGCACCATCTACCCCAAGTGAGTGATGGCTCCCTAGTGGGTTCTCTGCACCTTCTTCTCAATGTTTTTGATTCAACAATTCCCCAGGTCAGAACCTTCATCTCCAGTCCTCCCTGTTTGTTTGTTTTATTTTCACTGTAGTGTGCCAATTCTGGTCTAGGGAGGCCTTACCTCCTTCTATGAAGCCATCTTTCACCCATGTCATCTACAGCCTTACTCTTCCTTCAATCTCTGACTGTACTTAGCTGGAACCATTATATATTTTTGGTCACGTGCACCTTTAAGAAAAGCCCCTTCCTCTAGGTCTAGAACAGTATCATCCAAGGTAGTGGCCACTAATCACATGTGGTTATTTAAATTTTTTATGGTTGTTTAGTTATTATTATTTATCTCATCATTGTTAGATAGGACAGAGAGAAATGGAATGAAGAGGGGAAGACAGAGGGGGAGAGAAAGACAGACACCTGCAGACCTGCTTCACCACCTGTGAAGCAACTGCCCTGCAGGCGGGGGGTGGGGTGGCTAGAGCTAGGATCCTTCTGCTGGTCCTTGCACTTTGCACCACATTGGCTTAACCTATTCTGCTAATTTATATTACTGAAAACAAAGATGTAGGGGGAATAAAATCAACTTCCTGGCAACACTGGCCCAGACCACAAAACTCTTGAGAATAGGTACTATGATTTTATATACATCTATATTCCCAATGTGTAACCCCGTTTGAGCTCTCCTAAAAGTCTTAATTATATGTGCTTGGCATGGAGGTAAGAGTGAGTTGGAAATGACACCAAGATGTTATATTCGAGTAGTAGTTGGAAACAGTAGCTAGAAATGACAAATTGTTAGAAGGAAAAGAAAGAATGAAATCAGCATGGAAATTGTGCTTGTCAATTGGAAAATGAAATTGTTTCTGGTTAAAAATAGGAAGGCAGGGAAAAAAGAACAATCCATTTCTTTCATTTTGTCTCCCATTCTTTTTCTATAACTTCATTTGTGTGACTGCCTAGCTTCAGTGTTATCTCCTTTTTTAATAAAGAATATTTATTTATGTATTATATATGAAAGAAAGTTTCACATGTAGCAGAAAGTAAGAGAGAGAGAGAGAGAGAGAGAGAGAGAGAGAAGTCAGATCACCACTGTATCATATGAAGTGCCAGGGATCAAACTGGATCCTTCCTCACATATGGAAGTCTGATGTTCTACCAGCTGAAGTATTTCCCTAGCCTTCTCTTAAGTTTTCTTCTTTGGGGTCTTTCTACACACACACACACAGACACACACACACACACACACACACACACCCTTCCTGTTTTCCAACAACCACTAGTCCTCCCAAAGGTACTTGCAATGCTTTCTTACAGGGGAATCTTTCTTCCCCCACCCAGCACACACACACACACACACACACACACACACACATACACATACACACACACACACAGAGGAATCTTTCTTCTCCCACCCAGCACACACACACACACACACACACACACACACACACACACACCCTACCTGTTTTCCAATAACCACTAGTCCTCCCAAAGGTACTTGCAGTGTCTTCTTACAGGGGAAAGATTAAGTGCAGTAATTATCCACCTGATTTTTTTATCATTTTACTGATAGAAATTTTTTAAGTTTCTATTTATAAACTAACATAATAACATATATAAAGATTATTCACTTTTTAAGGCCTGCTTTGGAGACAAATGAGTTTCAAGTTTATATCTTTTTATGTGGGTTTTTGTTAAGGGGCAATGAGTATATTATGGGAGTTGCATTAAGCTTTTCAAGCCACAATACATAAGCAACTAAAAAAAAAATATATATATATATATATATATATATAAACACAATTTAACTGAAACTGGAAAATCAATGACAATGAATGAAGAATGTCACTTTTCTGGGAGGGTTTCCAGAGTTCAGTGCTGACCCAGGCAACATATATACCATCTAGAGGAAAGAAATGTCCCTGAATTCAGGCAAGCCTTGTCAAGTTACTAGTGCTGTGGTAAGCTTCTCTGTGGCAAGTTTGCTGAAAGGGTAAAATGTGACTCCAAGTTACTCATCATTAAAAGAACAGAACTTGCACATCAGACTCCCCGTTGGTGTTTTCCATAGTTCGCAATGTTTTCACCTCAATGCACTTTTCCTACAAGTCATATAACAGGTTCCTTTGGCAGAAATGTGAACTTCTCTCATTATTTCTAGAGCCCTTATAAGCAGGCCTTTTGTTTCAAGTCTGGTTTTATAAGTCTGCTTCTGGGCCACCTGGGCAGGACATTAAAAAGAAATTTAAGCAACATTGTTTTCAAGAAAATATTCCTCTGGGATCCTTTCAAATTTTGGTATTTCAAACTGATATTAAGTTTGAGTGCCCTGCCTTTACTCACAGTACCTATATTAATGTGATTGTGAGTTGAATATTGTTAATATACACAATAAGTCCAGGATTCTTTCTGGGTTATGGGAAGTTGAATTTTTACAAAAAAAAAAAATTTGGCCCTCTCCAGTCCCCACAGCATTAGGACTAGAGGTTCAGGAAACCCGCTGGTCAACATGAACTCAGCTGCTATGAGGTGTACTTCTCATTATGAGTTTCCATTTAGTACCTTTCCTTTCACAAGCACATTCCCAAGAAAGGCTAGACAGAGGTGTTTACCCAAGGGAGTGGAGACAATTGACTTCAGGGAAGGAGGCATGCACTGAGTGTTTACTTTGAGCCTAACTGTTCACCTTCACTTCCTTTTACATGTTCACTTTTTAATAAAGCTTGTTGATTAGGTGAGCCAATGGATCCAGGAGACAGCTTGTCTGGTAAAGAATTTATGAGGACCTGGGTTTAAGCCCTGCCATATGGTAGCATCTGCATGGGAAAACTTCAAGCTGTGGAGCTCTGTTGTGGTGTCTCTCCTCCTCTCCCTCCTTCTCCTCCTCCTCCTCTTTCTTCCTCCTCCTCCCCCTCCTCCTTCTTCCTCTTCCCCCTCCTCCTCCCTCTTCCTCCCCTTCCTCCCCTTCCTCCTTCCTCCTCCTCCTCCTCCCCTCCTTCTTCTTCCTCTTCTCTCTCCCCCCCCTTTATTGTCACCTAGTTTATCACTGGAGCTCAGTGCCAGCACTATGAATCCACCACTCCCTGTGGCCATTTTTCCTCTCCTTCTTTCTTTCTCCCTTCCTTTCTGCCTCCCTTTCCTTCTTTCTTCCTTTTTAGATAAGACAGAGAGAAATTAAGAGAGGATGGGGCATAGAAATACAGACACACTTGCAGACCTGCTTCACTACTTGTGAAGTGGACTCCTTGATGGTGGGAGCAGGGGCTCAAACCTGGGTCCTTGCACATAGTGATATGTGCATTTAAACTGGGTACACCACTGCCCGATCCCATCTCTCCTTTTCTGTCTACCTACCTTTCCTTTTCTGCTTCTCCCTTTCTCTAAAAATAAAGAAAAACATAAAGAAAAATTAACAAAGGAAGGAAGGGAGCAATGGAGGGATGGAGGAAGACAGGCAGGCAGCCAAGCAGAAAGGATTCATGAAGACTGGACTCATGCTGTCACAGTCCCAGTGATAAACTTGGTAGCAATAAAAAATAATCATAAGTATAGCCAAGCACACAAGTCAGTCATCTTTGATATGCTATCATTTGGAGGGTGCCTGTTCTTCTTCCCACTCTTGCTTCACAGAATGTCTTGAGGGGGGCAACTCAGGCAGGCACCCTCATCTGATCTGTCCCCAGGAGGGAACTAGAGATGCCCAGTTTGGTTCTTGCCATATTCTTTATCTTTAGCATATGAGAAATGTTTTTAAAATATGTCCTGAGTGATGAAAGGAAGAATGTAAGAAAGAGAAGCAAGAAGTGAAAGGGTGCCATCCTCTGTATGCTCAGGCCACTGTCTGGTGGGCTGACAAGAGTGCACATCTGATGGTGCTCTTTCTTTCATTGCCTGGTATGTTCAGTGGTGAAAACTGTGGATAAAAAGCCAGAAGATATAGAGAGATAGATAGGATGCTCTCATCTCTCAACCATCTTTTATAACATTAAAATGCAGGAAAGTGGTTAACCAACTTCTGTCTACTGAAGACCCATGAGTGATTCCATTCTCTTCCTTCAAACCACAGTCAAAATCAACAACTCCCTTCAGTGGTCCACCATTGCACAGCAGCAGATTTGAGAGAAGAGATGTCTCTTGTTCCCTGAGCTGTGACCCTGGGGAGAATATCAGAACTAAGTAGAAAATGTATATGGAACAGAAATTGACAGTTGTCAATGCCAGTGGCCCACATGTCCAGGTCTCTCCTGCAGTGTGGTTTCCCCCATCTGTTGTGTAGACACCTTCATATATTGTCCTCCAGGGCAGCACCTTTGGTTGAACTCCTGAATTAGACAATGATTCCTCTAGAGATGTGAAAAAGGGAACTCAAGAGTAGTCTTCATGCCTGGGAGTTGATCTTTGAAAAGAGAAACTAGATTTGTTCTGATTGGTAGGAAGCATCAATAAAATTAACTATGATGGTGGTTCTCAGAATTCACTAGCCAAAACCTGGCCCATAAAATCAGTCACTGGTGGTAGGACGCAGACATCCCTAGTTTAAAAAAAAAACAAAAAACAGGTGATTCAAATGTGAAATAAGTTCTAATCCCCATTTTCGAAGATCAGGTGTACTCATTTCCACTACTTTTGTAATGAAGTACCACAGACAGAAAGGGTAGTTTAAATCAACAGAAATGTATTTTCTCACATTTTTGGAGATCAAAAGTCTAAGATCAAGGTGTTGCCAAGACTAAGCTCCCTCTGAAAGCTCTATGGGATACTCCTTCTGCCTCTTCTCCTTCTGATGGTTCCCAGCAATCTTGGGCATTTCTTGGCTCACTGATTAATCATAACAATCTCTGCTTCCATCTTCACAGGCCCCTTTACCAATTGTCTTCCCTGGGGCCATGCATATGTCTTCTTATAGAACACTAGTTATATCAAATTATGAGCCACCCCAGTAACCAGATCTCTACTCAATTATATGTGCAAAGATTCTATTTCCAAATAAAATCACAAAATTGATAAGCAGAGGGTTAGGACTTCAATATATTTTGGGGAGAGAGATGCATAATCTGGTAATAGTGCATTAAAGATTCCCATTCTCTCTGTGTGTGTGTGTGTGTGTGTGTGTTCTCTCTCTCTCTCTCTCTCTCTCTCTATATATATATATATATATATATATATAGTCACCAGGGTTATCACTGGGGCTTATGCCAGCACTATGAACCCACTACTCATGGCAGCCATTTCTTCTTTTTTTAAAAAAAGTATATTTCTACTGTATTTTATAGGATAGAGAGGGAGAGATCTAGACAGACACCTGAAGACCTGCTTCATGACTCTGCTTCATGGGGGCTCAAACCCAGGTCCCCATGGTAATGTGTGTGCTCAACTGAGTGTGCCACTGCCCAACCCTCTTCTATAACTTCTCAATGTCTTGATTATTTATTTAGTCATAATACCACCTAAAATGGGATGTTAGTGAGGATCAGATATGTCAAAATACCTAAGAGTCTCTTCTAAGTCAGTAGGAACTACTTCCATCATCATAAGTTATAATGTTAACTTGTAAGACTGGGTCATAAATTCCTCATTGTGAGATGAGTTCAGACATAGACTTTCCTTTATAGAATGTCACAGAAAAGACTCGGTAAGTCAGTAAGATTTTATCTGTAATGTTTCTTCCAACCTTGAGACAACTTTAATTAAAAACATTCACTGAATACTTTGAGTGGACTATTTGCTCTGCAAGTTGCTATCAGTTCCCCACATAGACATAGCTGTGTGACCTTTTGCAAGCAATTTAACTTTTCTGGGTCCATTTCCTCATCCGTAATAACTGTGATAATGACATCTGCACTACCAACTACATCACCTTTTCAAGAGGTGCACACCCTCCTTTCCTCTTGTAAATAGTACAAGCATACTCATTACCATTGGTCACACCTGTTAGCCTGCAGATGCCCTGACTCCAGTCCCCATTAATACAGTTTATAGCTTTCCATATTGATTCTACCCACATATTGCATAGATATAAATAATGTCCCCACATTGTTCAGATCATATTCACTTTGTCCTGTGAGTCAAACCTCTTTACTTTTTCAAGAGCAAAATGTGTTTTTTTTATCTTTATTTATTGGATAGAGACAGCCAGAAATCAAGAGGGTAATAGAGAGAGAGAGAGAGACAGACACCTGCAGCACTACTTCACCACTCACAAAGCTTTCCTCCTGCAGGTGTGGACCGGGGGCTTGAACCTGGGTCCTTGCACATTGTAATATGCGCTCAACCGGGTGCACCACCACCCAGCCCCGCAGAATGTGTTTTTTACAGTACTTCCTTAGATTCATGCTTGAATCACAAACAGCTGCAGCAACCATGCACTGTCCTTGTCTTATCACAAGTCCAATGTTAATAGATGCCAAGTTTCACTTGGAAACATGGTACATTTTTCTATTATAAACTCTCCTATTTTTGTTTTCTGAAACTATGCCAAAATACACTTCCTGAAGAAAGAGATCTTGAATCTTTGTTCCTTATCTGTATTCCCATTACTACACCTAATGCCAGGTAAATAATGGACACCCAATAAACATTTACCAAATGAATGAATAAGTGGGTAAATGAATAAAAGATCCTTCCATTGATATTTATGAATAACTAGTTCACAGATTGTCTCAAGACATTCTGCCTAATCTGTATTCTAGTGTGGATATATAATCTGAAGAAATAACTTTACTTTAGAGAGAACTTAATCTTGCCTTGTGTAATCATCTGGTAATATAATTTATTACCAGAT
Source organism: Erinaceus europaeus (assembly GCF_950295315.1). Classification (NCBI taxonomy): domain Eukaryota; kingdom Metazoa; phylum Chordata; class Mammalia; order Eulipotyphla; family Erinaceidae; genus Erinaceus; species Erinaceus europaeus. The sequence goes on along the minus strand of NC_080163.1, from coordinate 122,955,868 downwards.
ATCTACTTGTGTTAGGTACTTCACTAGGCTTTAGGAAATTCCTTTGTGAGTGATCATGAGGAGCTGTGATCCCAGCTTAAATGGTTGTGGAAACATTTGGAGAAAATAAGAGTCATATATCCTACTAAACGAAATTGGGTTCATTTGGGGGTGCTGTTTTATTCTTTTTCATAACCACACTCAGCTACTCATTCTGACAGTTCTGTCTATGTTTTTAAACTATGTCTGGTTGCACTGCAAAATAAAATCAGATAAAGATCTCTATCATTTGATCAATAGTTTGTTTAGTTGATCATTTTGGCTGCTGAACTGAAATTCATCAGCTGAATTCTGCCACTTTTAGTGAACAGTTGCAATTCCCAGTTACTCAGGATAGCCAATCATCAGGTTTTTAGGTTTTTACCTACTTGTTTGTTTTGAAAATGGAAACAGTTTCCAAAAGAGGTCCTTAAAATCTGATTTTAAATTTGCATCCTGCAAGTATCATTAGTCTTTTTAAGAGATCTGAGCTGAGCACTTTTCTAATTTTGTTTGAATTGGCCTTTATCTCATTATGTATTATCTTCCAGATAATTTAGGGAAAGTGATAGTCTGTCCATAAAATTGTACATACAATAAAAGACATTAGGACTATGGATGTAATTTGTTTTCTATTTTCAGCTGGTAAAAGGTTTTCTAAAACTTTATAATGCCCCATATTTTTAGTCCAAATATGAAAACAGAAAAACTACCCTTCCTTTTTTTCCATAACAAATGTCATAGAAGGACTTATTTTTTATATTTATGTGCATTTATTTGCTGTGAAAGATTCAAGAGTCCTTGAATGTGTCAGAGAAGAAAACTAGAGAATGTTAGGGAAAATATCCATGCAAAATAGTCAATGAAATTGCATGTGTGACTGCAAGTAAAAAGAGAGATATAGGTTTGGTCAAGTTGATCCAAGTCAAAATATTGTTACATCAGCTGCATCTCCAAAAACAGGGAAGAAATCTGTGGGAATGATGATATCAAGTCAGACCACTTGAAAAAGAAATATCATAATAATAAGGGATAGCATTTCCTCTGTGCCTTGAATGAAAGATATAGTGTCATATGTTCAGAAAAAAAATGTTTTGAGGATGCTCTGATCTAATGCTAACGTTTTCCTCATTATCATCATGTTTAAAACATTGGCAGTAATTACACACAATTCAATCACGCTGTCAGGAATATTATTTTTCTGTGTTTTGATGGGTGGGACCAGAATTACTTAGATAGTAGCATCCATACCACTTCTGCAAGCTATTTACTCATAAATATTTGTGTTAGGATAATTTTCTGCCCCCTCCCCTTTTGGTATCATTCACAGTTGAGAAAATGGAGAGGGAAAAATAGATGCAAGTGAATTGTTTGATTATTTTTTAACTAATGCATTATCCTTGCAAACGAAACACAGTGAACCAGCGTATGCAAATCTCACTTGCTCTATTGTGTCAGTAAATAAAATAAAATGGGATATTCACATGGCCGGGTGCTAAACTCTGGGGTCTGAAATTTAGTTGCAAGCATGTCATCCTCCCATTGGTGGCAATGAGATTAGAGATGGAGAGGCATGAGCCCTTCCTATCTCCATTTTGAATGGACTCTAACAGGAGAACTGTGGACCTTAGAACCCTAGTGGCTATCCTAACCATTTCTCCTGCTTCTCCAAGACTATCTAATCAACTTTAGAAATCTGGGACAGTGGGGAGTTAGGCGGTAGCACAGCGGGTTAAGCGCACGTGGCACAAAGCCCAAGGACCCCTGTAAGGAGCTGGGTGCGAGCCCCGGCTTCCCACCTGCAGGGGAGTCGCTTCACAAGTGGTGAAACAGGTCTGCAGGTGTCTTTCTCTCCCGCTTTCTGTCTTCCCCTCCTGTCTCCATTTGTCTCTGTCCTATCCAACAATGAATGACATCAACAATAATAATAACCACAAGCCTACAACAACAAGGGCAACAAAAGCGGGGGGGGGGGAAATCTAGGACTGAATTTAGTCATCTATCATAACTACCACTTAAGCAAAACCTGGTCTGAAAAGCCTCAACTAAGGGCAAAGACACTGCTTCAGATCATGGGTTCCAGCTTCTAAATAACCCAGTGAGATAGTGCATTGCTTTTGCCATGTCCGTAACTCAGGTTTGAACCCATCCCCCACCACACTGAGGAAAGCTTTATTTCTATGTTATTTCACTCTGTGCTTCTCTGTCTCTAACAGGGAAAAAAAAGATTATAGGTTCATTGCTGGCCTCCATCTCTAATTAATTGTGGGATCAAGGGCAAGTCACTGAACTCTCTAAGTCTCAGTTTCCTCATGGACCACAATGAGTATAATCACAGTCCTCTATCTTACAGGTTTATTGTGATGATTAAATATGATATGTTGATATGTCAGACACTTAGCAGGATGTCTATCTTACCAGCATATACCCTGTAAATAGTAGTTATTTTCATGGTGGGCAATGAGATTGTAGCAACACTGTGGAAGTAAAATTTCTTCCTTCTGCAGGAAGTATATTTGTATTCTGCCCACATAGCAGAGGATCTGGAAGTCTCTTGAAGTTCAATCTAGTTGCCAAAACTTAGGGGCATATGTTGATACATAGTCACAGAGCATCTGCCAGTAGTGCTAACCATCAGGAATGCAAAGATCAAGCTACCTTGTGAGGAAGCCTATGTGTCAATAGTAAACAGACACACACACACACACACACACACACACACACACACACACTGTACACACACACACGCTTGGTGGATGAATGGAAACCTGCAATGAAAAGGTGAGTAAGAGCTTCCTGGGAGAATTGCATGGAAAAAAAGCATGGCACTTTCATGTTATTTGAAGAGAGACTGGGGAGTTGGAGAATCATACAGAGAGATGTCAAGAAAGGATGGAAAGTTGACAAGATTGCAAAAAGCTTCTAATATTATCCTAAGACTTATGGATATACCCTATTGTAAATGCAATATTGCCACCCTTATTTAAATATAAATAGAACTATGCCCAACTCAGTGCTGTGCTCCAATAGCTTTGACTTAGAGAGAAAGCTGAATTAGCTAAAGGAGATATGGTGAACAGAAGCATTATGAAGGTGTAATATAATTGAAGATGCTGGGTAAATGATGGCTTGATTCACAGAGATTTCTGTTCTTATCAAGAGATGAGACTTGAATTTAAACTTTTAAATTTAAACTTGAGTTAAATTTTGCAGGTTGTTAAGTAAATTAATAAACAACAGCCTATTTTGTATCTTCTGTTCTTGTGCATTTAGAAAATATTAGATAATTAGTACTTAGTTACTTGGCATGTGTTGAATCAAGAGACACTTAGCTTTGTCATGAAGAGAGAATTATCTTTTTAGATTGGACAAGTGTTTAATTCTCTAAGTTTTTTTCTTTCTTTTCTTTTCTGCCTTTGTATGATAAAACTAACTTAAGATGCTGGGCAATGATGAATTTAGAGTACTTCTTTTTTCTGTCATATAAAATCTGTCCATCTTAGTTTGTGTGAAGTACCCTAGAAAGCTGAGTAACATATTTCCTTTTTGGAAAGTTATTTTAGAGAGCCATTTACTTTCTTTCATCAGCCAAGAACTACGATTAGCATGTTAAAATAATTTGCACTTAATTGACAAATTAAGTTTCCAGTTATAGACTTAAATAATATTATTCTAAATCCACTTTTTTCTTTACCATTCTGGGCTGACTGTTTAGATAGAAAAAGAGGAGATGCCTCAGTCGTGAAAGCCTTTTGTTTATCAATTATGTTGCCTAATACCACCCTCTGACTCTGCATTAAAAAAAATTTGTGAGAGGAGGTAGGAAGTAAAGTCAAGGAGTTTTATCCTTTTGTGTGTGTGTGTATGTGTGTGTGTGTGAGTATTCCTGCTGCTGTAGTTTGTATCTGTTGCCAAATGACCTGCATTTTCTCTGAAAGACATCTACTAGATGATTTTGTTCATATGTGCAATATAAAGAATTGAAACACATGAACTTTTTTAAATTAGCCAAACTCTAAGACTTGTGAAAACTATAGTGGTTGTCCTTGGAGGGTGTGTGTGTGTGTGGGGGGGTGGTTAGAGGATTCACAGAACTGTGGTGGTGAGTATGATACTTTTAGCATCTTATGATCTTGTAAACCATTATTATATCCTATAGAAAAAGAAAAAATACAATTGAAAAAGGGAGAGTAAGAGATACCACAGCACTTTAAGGTACGGGGAACTCATGCCTGGGTTGTAAAGGTAAAACAGGCACTCTTCTAGGTAACCTATCTTGCTGATCTCCTAAATCCATTTTTATTAGTGGTCCTGGTGAGAAAGATAATTCCCAATTAAAAAGAATATCTAATTAAAATTTTAACTGGTAGGGAAGATTGGAGAATATTTGCTCTGCAATATTAAGAACAGCTATCATTTAAGGAAATAAAAGTTCTTTGAGAATTTTGGGAAAGTATTTCTTTAATTTTATTGCTTTTTAATATTACTTTAATATTATCAATACTATTACTTATCTTTAAAACTCTGAACTGTACTAGGATCTGGGTTGCAGTAACATCTATAGATGTCTTCTACCACAGAGCATTTTCAGGAAAAGTGACCAGAAGCTAGGATATTTAAATTAAGACAAATTAGCAGTTCACCATTTCCAGACATGATACTAGTATCTCAGAATGCCTGGGGCCCATATTTCTTGAAGTTTTTTTTTTTCCTTCACAAGGTTATCTCATTTATTGTACTCCTACAGGATAATAGAGAGACCACACCCCTTATGGTTTAAACTGGGTCTCTGTTTTCTCATATGTAAAGTGGGAATAATCATACTTTCCTCAGTGATATAGTGATGATTATAAATTATACAAGCTCATGCTTTAGAAGAATTACAAATGTGGTTTAGTTACTATTGTTATCTATGTTTTCTACCTTGGGTAAAAGGACAATAGGCTTTGGGTTTTTTTTGGGGGGGTAATGATAATAGAATCCTACTCATCATTTTTTTATATTGTACTTATTTATTAATGAGAGGGTTAAAAGGAGGAAAAGAACCAGGCATTACTCTTGGCACATGTGCTGCTGGGATTGAACTCAGTACCTCATGCTTGAAAGTCCAGCACTTTATCCACTGCACCATCTCCTGGACCACTCATCATTTTTTATTAGTGATTTAAGAAAAATTAACAAGATTGTAGGATAAGAGGAGTACAATTCCACACAATTCCCACCACCAGAGTTCCATATCACATCCCCTCCATTGGAAGATTCCCAATTCTTTATCTCTCTGGGAATATGGACAAAAATTCTTTATGGGCTACAGAAAGTGGAAGGTCTGGCTTCTGTAATTGCTTCTCTGCTGAACATGGACGTTGACAGGTCAATCCATACCCCCAAGCCAGTTTCTCTCTTTTCCTAGTGGGATAAGGAAGGCTCTGGAGAGGTGAGGTTCCAGGAGACATTGGTGAGGTCACCTGCCCAGGGAAGTCAGGTTGACATCATGGTATCATCTGCAACTTTGTGGCTTAAAATTGGTAAGATATAAGGCAGGATAAGTTAATAATCAGAAACCTAAAGATAAGCATAGAGCAGATGGAACTAAGACTGGGAAGAAGCTAGGAAGTTTATTTTAAGTATATTCCAAGGTGTCCATAATTTTATTTTTATTTTTTATTTTTGCCTCCAGGGTTATTGCTGGGGCTCGGTGCCTATACTACAAATCCACTGATCCTGGAGGCCATTTTTCCCCCTTTTGTTGTCCTTGTTGTTTATCACTGTTGTTGTTATTATTATTGTTGTTAGTGCTATGGTTGTTGTTGTATAGGACAGAGAGAAATCGAGAGAGGAAGGGAAGACAGAGAGGAAGAGAGAAATATAAGACACCTGCAGACTGCCTGTGAAGTGACACCTGCAGGTGGGGAGCCGGGGGGCTCAAACCGGGATCCTTATGCCAATCCTTGCACTTTGAGCTATGTACGCTTAACCCACTGCACTACCACCCGACCCCTGATGCCCATGATTTCACTAGTTTTTGCCTTAGCCCAATAGCTAACATGCAGGTGGATTAAAAACTACTGTCTGGGAAGATGGTGTCAGAATTGAGAATAGAACTAGAATGATTGATCAGGGCAGAGAGTAGCTCCCAAATATGAGGGACGTATATAAATACATAGATCTGACCTAGGGCCCATATCTGTTCATATTTAGCCCAGGAGCCTATGTAACCTTTGCATCCCTCTCTAGTTCATAGTCAGTGGTAACAACTAGGAACATTGCAGGCTGTGCTAATTTCAGGACTAGTCTTCTTTGAGTGGCAGAGTAGGTTGACCCAGCTTCCCCAGCTATCAGTTTCTCTCTGTCCTGCTTAATGAATTAGGCAAAAAAAAAAAAATGGTCATTGAAGGCATTGGATTCCAGGTTTATATGCCACAGCTCAATGAATCACGAAACACAAGACTGTCAATTTTAAGTTGAGACTGGTTTCCATAGAAGTCAACTTACTCATTGGTAAAACAGTAGGAGCTTTACCAGGCATGTGGCCTACAACAATAATGCCAAGATCACAGGCAGTACATTTTAGATGTAGGGAAGAATATTATTTTAATGATGTATTGAGGTAAATCTTGTAAAAACATACCCACCTGAGATGATAAGTATCTCATTTCTTTAAGTGATATGGCCTCAGCAGTGGCTATTCTTGTAGTGGAAGTACTCTCACCAACTGCTTGCTTTTCCTTCATCAACTCCACCAGGCAACTTAATAGATATATTGTGGTGTGTGTTTTTGTGTTTGTAAGACAGCCATGGGAAATGAAAACTATTTTTTTTTACCTTTGCAAAGAAAAGCTGTGGAAATTACTGTTGAAATTCAATAAACAGCATCTCAATTTAAGAACTCCAAAGTAGGAAGTGAAATTAAATTCCTTCAGATATTTGCTCTCCTGTGTGTCCTGAATTGTTCTGTGGGCTTACTTTTCTCTGTGGAAAACTCCCTGGGTCCTAAATTCTAGATTTTTGTCTCCTTGGACTCTATTATTAAGAGACTTCTTAGTAAGAAGAATTAAGAAGACTTCTCCAGACTTTCCTCCTCCTGATATGAGATTACCCAATCAGTGCAGGGAAACATATGTCCTTCCAGGATGAGTAGCAACCATTTTGAACAATTAATACATCTATTTTTTCAGCCAGGCATTAAGCTAAATCCCTAGTACTCACAGATTGCAACACTCACTTTATACCAGTACCTTTATACCTATGTCTTGGCTTAGCTAATTGTCATGCAAAGAGCTGGAAACTAGATGTGACCTCAGAGCTGATGCTTTGTCTTCTCCCCAGTATGTTTGCTGGGTGTAAAGCATGGATCATGTCAAAGGAATGCTCTTGGCAGATAACTAAACGACAACCTTACCGTTTATAAAACTTCTATCAGGGATTTCTATGTTCTTAGTAATATTTCCATTAACAACCATAAAGGGCATAATAGGGGACCAGGGGGGTTCACACTTAGTTGAGAGCACATATTACAATGTGCAAGGACCCAGGTTCAAGTCCCTCATTCCTATCTGCAGGGAAGAAACTTCACAAGTGGTGAAGTGGTGCTACAGGACTCCTTCTTCTCCTTCCTCCTCCTCCTCCTCCTCTTCTTTTTCTCCTTCTTCTTCTTCTTCTTCTTCTTCTTCTTCTTCTTCTTCTTCTTCTTCTTCTTCTCCTTCTCCTTCTCCTTCTTCTCCCTTCCCCTCTCAACTTCTGTCTCTATGCAATAAAAAAATTAAATTTCAAATGTAAATAAAGGTCATAAAAGAGTCTATTTGACCTACTTTAGTTCTGTAAATGCAACCTTATGATATCCATAGCAATATTAGAGCTACAGTATATTCAGCTATAATATATGACATGTACATTATTTATTTTCCCATGTTGTTTATCTTTCTGGAATGTCAGTTCATGAGGAGTGATTCAAGATCCCAACAGATGAAGTGAGACAGTAACTTTCTTTGTCTATACTAGTCTGTATCAAATTTTTTGATTTTATATACTGCCACTACTTCCCCAGTTCTCCTTACATTCCAGTGACATCAGCATTTTCTTCTCTCTCTGAGATAATGTGCTATGTTTGTATATTATGGCAGCCAGACCCCCCCAGGAGGTCTGTAGTGACCCCCCACCATCTGATATCTGTGTTCTCCTGTGGTTGTCTTCTAAGCAGAATAGGGGTAGCCTGTGTAACCTGATCATGGCACAGCAGAAAATCTCCACACAACCTAGGTTATTGGTATTTTTTCTTGTTATGAGAGAAATAAGCCACCTTGTGGACACTCAGTGTCCCTATGGAGAGAGCCACATGGCAAAGAACTGAAGCTTTCATATGCCAGCATTATGACTGCACAGTCCTGGAAGCATATCCTCTTCTTCATTCAGCTATTAGATAGTAACAGCCTCACCAGAACACTGAAGACTACCTTATGAATCCTGAACCCACAGAAACTATATGAGATGAGGGGCCAGGTGGTGACACACCTGGTTAAGTGCACACATTACAGTGCTTAAGGACCCAGGTTCAAACCCCTGTTCCCCACCTGCAGGGGGAAAGCTTCACGAATGGTGCAGCAATGCTGCAGGTGTCTCTCTGTCTCTCTCCATCTCTACCTCCCTCCCTTCTCAATTTCCCTCTGTCTCTTTTTGATAATAAATAGGTAAATAAATAAAATACTTTTAAAAAGGAGAAACTATATGAGATGGTAACTGTCATGATAACTCTAAGGCATTAAGTTTAGAATAATCTGTTAGGCAGATATAGATAACTAACCTTTGCTTTCTGTTGCTCAAAATATACTCATTTTGGAGGTAAGATGGCGACGGCCTGAGAAGTCGCTTAACAGCGAGTGCTCTGATAGCATCGCCGGCAAAGGTAGGATTTTCTGCCTTTAGCAGGCCAGTCAATAAGGGGGAGGGCACCAAAGAAGTTATTACAGTTTAATTTGGGTTAACAATTAGAGCAAAGGTGACACGGACTAGCGGGGCTCCAGAATTCCCAGGCGGCGCCAGGCAAGGCAAGTGCGCCGGGCATTGTCCTCCGCCCGCCCGGGAAGGCGGCTCCTCCGCCGGTTGCAGAGCGCGGCGGGCAGAGGACCCGGAGAGAGCACTTTAGCTCGGGGGCTGCCTCTTGGGAGTTGCCAGGGTCCACCGCGACCCTGAGGGTGGATCCAAAGACTTCTTGAGTATAGCTCTCATTGGATCAAAGGACTTGGAGCTAGTGTTCATTTTTGAGAAATCCTTTAAAAAAGTCTGGAGGGCGGGGTTTCCCGGAAGATGGCGCCCGGAGAAGCAGAAGCGGTTAGCCTTTGAGCTCCGGACACATCTCGTGTAAACAATAGGATTTTCTGCCTTTAGCAGGCCATCCAATAAGGGGCCATAACGGTCATACCAAGGATGTTTCTATAACTTAATTTGGGTTAAGAATTAGAGTAGGGGAAAAAATTCTTTTTTCTTCCTTTTAATTTTCAAGCATACATCCTTCCCGCCGCCCCCCCTCCCCCCATAAGCAGTGCCTGGGACCAGCTACTAGCAGGATACCCCATACCACCAAACAGGGTTTTTTTTTTTTTTTTTTTTTTTTTTTTTTTTCCTTTTTCCTTTTTTTTTTTTTTTTTTAATTCACTGATACACATTTGGGAAGTTCCTCGCACTGCTCTTTAATTACAACTCTTCTTCCTATCTTCTCCCTTTTCTCTCTCTTATCTCTCTCAATCTCTCTCTTTTTTTTTCTTTTTTTTTTTTTTTTTTTTTTTTTTAATCTTGTCATACACTTCTTTCTTCTTTGCCTTTCTGAATTTCTGAATTACTTTGGGGAAGAAATCTGACCCAGAGTGGACTCTCTATGTGTGTATCTCTGCTCTAGTTCCCTTTACACTCTTGTTACCCTTAGAATATACACTGGATAGTAGATTTGCATAACTGTCTATTCTTGCTATCCTCTCTTCCTTTTCTCTTTCTTCACTGGGATTTGGTTACTATTTTTTCACGGACTGGAGAAATTGTTTGGCTAACTGGTAACGATTAAACTCCTTCAATACTTACTTCAGTTGCTACGGTTATTCCGGAGGTTGGTGAGTGCAACTGTCATAAAGGTATTTAGTACAGTGTTACTTGTGCTCAAAACACAACAACTGAGGAACAACAGAACATTAAAAAAAAAAAAAAGAGAGAAACACATAAATTAAAAAAAAAATGGGTAGATTAAAAACAAATAAAACTGCTACCCCAATGAATGAAGACAAGAGCCCAGAAGAAACCACAAATCAGTCAGAAGTAACCATAGATAAGAAAAGTATGCAAGCAATAATAAACTTATTAATCACAGAAATGAAAACAACATTGGAGGAAAGAAATGGCAGTATTAGGGAAACAACAGTTGAGACCCCCAAGGAAAATACTGATTATCTTGAGACAATTAGAGAACTGAAAGCTGAAATAGCTGTAATGAAGAAAGAAGCTGAGGCAAGGGAAAGCAGACTAACAGAAGCAGAAAACAGAATTAGTCAGACAGAGGATGAGTTAGAGAAAACTAAGAAAGAGGTGAAAGAGCTTAAAAAGAGATTGAGAGACACTGAAAACAACAACAGAGACATATGGGATGATCTCAAAAGAAGTAACATTCGTATAATTGGCCTGCCAGAGGAAGAAAGAGAGGAAGGGGAAGCAAACATCCTAGAGGAAATAATACAAGAAAATTTCCCAGACCTGAATAACAGAAAGGATATCAAGGTGCAAGAGGCCCAGAGAGTACCAAACAGAATCAACCCAGACCTGAAAACACCAAGACACATCATAGTCACAATGAGAAGAAGTAAGGATAAAGAAAGGATCCTAAAGGCTGCAAGAGAGAAACAAAAAGTCACATACAGGGGAAAACCCATAAGACTTTCTGCAGATTTTTCAACTCAAACTCTAAAAGCCAGAAGGGAGTGGCAAGATATCTATCGAGCCCTGAATGAAAAAGGGTTTCAACCAAGGATTATATATCCTGCTAGACTTTCATTCAAGCTAGATGGAGGGATCAAAACCTTCTTAGACAAACAACAGTTAAAGGAGGCAACTATCACCAAGCCGGCCCTGAAAGAGGTATTAAAAGACCTCTTATAAACAAGAACATCACTATAATACTTGTAATATATCAGAGCAAACAAATTGTTTCTTAGAACAATGGCACTACAATACATTAAATCCATAATATCAATAAATGTCAATGGCTTAAACTCACCCATCAAAAGGCACAGGGTGGGGGGATGGATCAGAAAACATAACCCAACCATATGCTGCTTGCAAGAATCACATCTGTCACAACAAGATAAACACAGACTTAAAGTGAAAGGATGGAAAACTATCATACAGGCTAACGGTCCACAAAAAAGGGCAGGAACAGCCATTCTCATCTCAGACACGATAGATTTTAAATTAAATAAAGTAATAAAAGATAGGCAAGGACATTACATAATGATAAGAGGATCAATCAGCCAAGAAGACTTAACAATTATTAACATCTATGCACCCAACGAGGGACCATCTAAATACATTAAACACCTATTGAAACAATTTCAAAAATACATCAATAGTAATACAATAATAGTGGGAGACTTCAATACCCCACTCTCACACTTAGACAGATCAACAAAGAAGAGAACCAATAAAGATATAAGAGAATTGAATGAAGAGATTGACAGACTAGACCTCTTGGACATTTTCAGACTCCTCCACCCCAAAAAACTGGAATACACCTTCTTTTCAAATCCACATAACACATACTCAAGGATAGACCACATGTTAGGCCACAAAGACAGCATCAATAAATTCAAGAGCATTGAAATCATCCCAAGTATCTTCTCAGACCACAGTGGAGTAAAACTAACTTTTAACAACAAACGGAAAATTATTAAAAGACATAGAATTTGGAAACTAAACAACACGCTCCTTAAGAACCACTGGGTCAGACACTCACTCAAACAGGAAATTCAAATGTTCCTGGAAACTAATGAAAATGAAGACACAACCTATCAAAATATTTGGGACACAGCTAAAGCAGTACTGAGAGGGAAACTTATAGCTATACAATCACATATTAAACACCAAGAAGAAGCCCAAATGAACGAACTTACTACACACCTCAAGGACTTAGAGGAAGAGGAACAAAGGAACCCTAAAGCAACCAGAAGGACAGAAATCACTAAAGTTAGAGCAGAAATAAACAACATCGAAAATAAAAGAACCATACAAAAGATCAATGAAGCCAAATGTTGGTTCTTTGAAAGATTAAACAAAATTGACAAACCCCTAGCCAGACTCACCAAACAAAAAAGAGAGAAGACTCAAATTAATAGAATTGTCAACGATACAGGAGATATCACAACTGACACCACAGAAATCCAGAGAATTCTGCGAAACTTCTATAAAGAACTATATGCCACCAAGCTAGAGAATCTGGAAGAAATGGAACAATTCCTAGAAACCTATGCACTTCCAAAACTGAACCAAGAAGAACTACAAAATCTAAATGCACCAATCACAGACAAAGAAATTGAAACCGTTATTAAGAATCTCCCCAACAACAAAAGTCCTGGACCTGATGGCTTCACAAACGAATTCTACAAAACTTTCAGGAAACAGTTAATACCCATACTTCTTAAGCTATTCCATAAGATTGAAGAAACAGGAATACTCCCTTCCACCTTTTATGAAGCCAACATCACCCTGATACCAAAAGCTGATAGGGACAGAACAAAAAAGGAAAACTACAGACCAATATCTCTGATGAACATAGATGCCAAAATATTAAACAAGATCTTGGCCAACCGGATACAGCAACACATCAAAAAGATTGTTCATCATGACCAAGTGGGATTCATTCCAGGAATGCAAGGCTGGTTCAACATCCGTAAATCAATCAATGTCATTCATCACATCAATAAAAGCAAAGCCAAAAACCACATGATTATCTCAATAGATGCAGAGAAAGCCTTTGACAAAATCCAACACCCATTCATGCTCAAAACTCTACAAAAAATGGGAATAGATGGGAAATTCCTCAAGATAGTGGAGTCTATATATAGCAAACCTACAGCCAACATCATACTCAATGGAGAGAAGCTGAAAGCATTCCCCCTCAGATCAGGGACTAGACAGGGCTGCCCACTGTCACCGTTACTCTTCAACATAGTATTGGAAGTTCTTGCCATAGCAATCAGGCAAGAGAAAGAAATCAAAGGGATACAGATTGGAAGGGAAGAAGTCAAGCTCTCACTATTTGCAGATGATATGATAGTATACATAGAAAGACCTAAAGAATCCAGTAGAAAATTACTGGAAGTTGTTAGGCAATATAGCAAGGTATCAGGCTACAAAATCAATGTACAAAAATCAGTGGCATTTCTTTATGCAAACACTAAATCTGAAGAAGAAGACATCCAGAAATCACTCCCATTCACTGTTTCAGCAAAATCAATCAAATACCTAGGAATAAAGTTGACCAAAGAAGTGAAAGACTTGTATGCTGAAAACTATGAGTCGCTACTCAAGGAGATAGAAACTGATACCAAGAAATGGAAAGATATCCCATGCTCATGGATTGGAAGAATAAATATCATCAAAATGAACATTCTCCCCAGAGCCATATACAAATTTAATGCAATACCCATCAAAGTTCCACCAAGCTTCTTTAAGAGAATAGAACAAACACTACAATCATTTATCTGGAACCTGAAAACACCTAGAATTGCCAAAACCATCTTGAGGAAAAGAAACAGAAATGGAGGCATCACACTCCCAGACCTTAAACTATATTATAAAGCCATCATCATCAAAACAGCATGGTACTGGAACAAAAATAGGCACACAGACCAGTGGAACAGAATTGAAAGCCCAGAAGTAAATCCCAACACCTATGGGCATCTAATCTTTGATAAGGGGGCCCAAAGGATTAAATGGAAGAAGGAGGCTCTCTTCAATAAATGGTGCTGGGAAAACTGGGTTGAAACATGCAGAAGAATGAAATTGAACTACTTTATCTCACCAGAAACAAAAATCAACTCCAAATGGATCAAAGACCTAGATGTCAGACCAGAAACAATCAAATACTTAGAGGAAAACATTGGTAAAACACTTTCCCATCTACACCTCAAGGATATCTTCGATGAATCAAACCCAATTGCAAGGAAGACCAAAGCAGAAACAAACCAATGGGACTACATCAAATTGAAAAGCTTCTGCACATCCAAAGAAACTATTAAACAAACAGAGAGACCCCTCACAGAATGGGAGAAGATCTTTACATGCCAGACATCAGACAAGAAACTAATCACCAAAATATATAAAGAGCTCAGCAAACTTAGCCACAAAAAAGCAAATGACCCCATCCAAAAATGGGCAGAGGAAATGAACAAAACACTCACCACAGAGGAGATCCAAAAGGCTAACAAACATATGAAAAACTGCTCTAGGTCACTGATTGTCAGAGAAATGCAAATTAAGACAACACTAAGATACCACCTCACTCCTGTAAGAATGGCATACATCAAAAAGGACAGCAGCAACAAATGCTGGAGAGGATGTGGGGACAGAGGAACCCTTTTACATTGCTGGTGGGAATGTAAATTGGTACAGCCTCTGTGGAGAGCAGTCTGGAAAACCCTCAGAAGGCTAGACATGGACCTTCCATATGACCCAATAATTCCTCTCCTGGGGTTATACCCCAAGGACTCCATAACACCCAACCAAAAAGAGGTGTGTACTCCTATGTTCATAGCAGCACAATTCATAATAGCTAAAACCTGGAAGCAACCCAGGTGCCCAACAACAGATGAATGGCTGAGAAAGCTGTGGTATATATACACAATGGAATACTATGCAGCTATCAAGAACAATGAACTCACCTTCTCTGACCCATCTTGGACAGAGCTAGAAGGAATTATGTTAAGTGGACTAAGTCAGAAAGTTAAAGATGAGTATGGGATGATCCCACTCATCAACAGAAGCTGACTTAGAAGATTTGAAAGGGAAACTAAAAGCAGGACCTGATCAAATTGTAAGTAGGGCACCAAAGTAAAAACCCAGTGGTGAGGAGTAGACATGTAGCTTCCTGGGCCAGTGGGGGGTGGGAATGGGCGGGAGGGATGGGTCACGGTCCTTTGGTGATGGGAATGGTGTTTATGTACACTCCTAGCAAAATGTAGTCATATAAATCAGTAGTTAATTAATATGAGAGGGGGAAATCAATTGTATGTCTCAAAGGTTCTCAAAAGACAAACTGAATCTTTTTAATAGATAGGCTACGTATTTGATATGCGGACTCTCTCAAAAGCCTAGACCAAGTAGATTAGAAGCTTCCAATAGCACAGCTATATACAAGATACTGGGTACTGTACAGCAAACCATAACAAAGGGACTTTTCAAAGTTAACCCAATTAACAAATAATGTGTGGGTAATATTAACTATTGATTGTCTTTTTGAACCCTAAGACAGCAGGAACCTCACATCTTCACTATAGAGCCCCTACTTCCCCCAGTCCTGGCACCCTTGGATAGGGCTCACTTTCCCGTATGCTTCTCCCATTCCATACCAAATAATATTGCATCCGCCGATCACAACCTAACCAAAGCAACGATTGCCATCTCAACATGCTTCACCTCAGAGTGTATCCAGAGACTTCACGTGTGGAGTGACAACCCTTCAGCTTCATTACTCGGGTGAGACCTTTCCTTTTATAGTACACTCTAATTTCATCTCAGGTAGTTCACTTTCTAACAAAGTCCCATAACCTAGACATATACCAGTTTCTGTGAGAGAGAGCGTATGTGCACACGTATCCATAAACTACTGCAAAATATATACCTGAAAGCAGCATTACACTAGAGTTTGCAGTGAGTACCTCCCCAACACTTCCTCTCCACTATTCCAATCTTGGGATCCATGTTTGCTCAACAAATTGATTGGCTTTGTATGTTAACTCTCTTTTCAATCACCAGGTTCCAGATGCCACCAGGATGCTGGCTAGGCTTCCCTGGATTGAGGACCCCACCAATGTGTCCTGGAGCTCAGCTTCCCCAGAGACACACCTTACTAGGGAAAGAGAGAGGCAGACTGGGAGTATGGACCGACCAGTCAACACCCATGTTCAGCAGGGAAGCAATTACAGAAGCCAGACCTTCTACCTTCTGCAACCCTCAACGACCCTGGGTCCATGCTCCCAGAGGGCTAGAGAATGGGAAGGCTATCATGGGAGAGGGTGGGTTATGGGGATTGGGTGGTGGGAATTGTGTGGAGTTGTACCCCTCCTACCTTAAGCCTTTGTTCACTAATCCTTTCTTAAATTAAAAATTTAAATAAATAAAAAAAAAAAAAAAAAAAAATATACTCATTTTTCTGTTACTGCTCCAGATTTGGTTTATGCATCTCTGTGCACCCTCCCCATGTTTCTTTGAGTGAATTGATTACTACCGCTTCATTTTAACACAAATTACTTATCATCCTATTAATGTTATTACAAGGAAAAACAGTGTTTTGGCTTTTCCCAAATTTTCAATTGTGATTTAATAGTAGTTTATAGTATTATAAAAATGCAGGGGGTCAGGCGGTAGCACAGCAGGTTAAGCGCACTTGGTGCAAAGCACAAGGACCAGTGTAAGGATCCCAGTTCAAGTCCCCGGCTCCCCACCTGCAGGGGAGTCACTTCACAGGCGGTGAAGCAGGTCTGCAAGTATCTATCTTTCTCTCTCCTTCTCTGTCTTCCTCTCCTCTCTCCATTTCTCTTTGTCCTATCCAACAACGACGACATCAATAGCAACAACAATAATAACTACGACAATAAAACAATAAGGGCAACAAATGGGAAAATAAATAATTAAATTTAAAAGTATGCAGCAATTTAATTCCAAACTCCACCCACCATCAGAGTTCTATGTCTACCCCGCCCTGCCTCCCAGATAACTTCCATAGTTCCCACAAAGTCTTAGAGACAGACTATTCTGGTGTGTGTGTGTGTGTGTGTGTGTGTGTGTGTGTGTGTGTGTGTGATAGTGGGTTATCCACACTACACCCACCACCAAAATATGGTGTTCTCACCCTCCCCTCTCCCAAAGATAAATACCATAGCTTCACAAATCTTAGAAACAATTTCTGTTTGTTTTTTCTTTTGCAAGATCATGTGTATCAGTACTCTAGATTGCACATATAGGTGAAACCATCTGGTAATTATCTTTCATCTCTTTACTTATTTTGCTAAGTATAATCACCTCCAGTTCAACTTTTGTAATAGTGATTGCCCTACTTAAGCTATCTACTTCGTCTTAGTTTAAACTTGACAAGTAGCATAATTCTAGGAATACGTCCAATTTCATCTAGTTGTCCAATTTATTTGCATAGAGATGTTCATACTATTTAAGTATGATTCTTTTTTACTAGAGCTATAATATTGACTTATAAAATTATGAGATAATAGGGGGTAAAATTCCACACCATTCCCACCATCAGAGTTCTATGTCCCCATCCCCTCCATTGGAAACTACAGTAGTTCTCCCAAGATCACAAACATGGGTTGACTATTATTCTTTTCTTTTTTAAAAATATTTATTTATTTCCCTTTAGTTGCTCTTGTTTTGTTTTTTTATTGTTGTTGTAGTTATTATTGTTGTTATTGATGTCATCGTTGTTGGATAGGACAGAGAGAAATGGAGAGAGGAGGGAAAGAGAGAGGGGGAGAGAAAGACACCTGAAGACCTGCTTCACCGCCTGTGAAGCGACTCCCTTGCAGGAAGGGAGCCAGGGGCTCAAACAGGGATCCTTCAGCCAGTCCTGGCGTTTTGCACGCTTAACCTGTTACACTATGGCCTGACGCCCATTTCTTTCTTTTTTTTCATATTATTATTTTTAATGATCTTTATTAGTGATTTAATAATGATTGCCAAGATTGTGGGAAAAGAGGGGTACAATTCACACAATTCCCACCACCAGATTTTCACACCCCTCCCCTCTATTGGAAGTCTCACTATTCTTTATCTGTCTGGGAATATGGACCAAAGATCTTTATGGGGAGCAGAAGGTAGGAGGTCTGGCTTCTATAATTGCTTCTCCACTTGACATGGGCAGGTCAATCCATACCCCTAGGCTGTTTCTATCTTTCCCTAGTGGGGCAGAGTTCTGGAGAAGTGGGGTTCCAGGACCATTGGTAAAGTCATCTCCTCAAGGAAGTCAGGTTGGAGTCATGGTAGCATCTGCAACTTTGTGGCTGAAAAATAATCAAGATATAAAGCAGAAGAAATTGTTTACTAATGAGGAACCTAAAGCAAAAAGTATAACAGATGAAAAATGGAGTCTTCAAGTTGGAAGGAGCTAGGAAGTCTATTTTAGGTATATTCCACGGGGCCCATGACTTTACTAATTTTTGACTGAGTCCAACAGCTAACATGCAGGTGGGCTGAAAGTATTGTCTGGGAAGATGGCGTCAGAGTTGAGGATAGAACTATAAAGCTGGTTCAGGGCAGAGAGGAGCTCCCAAATATTGGGAAATGATATAAATACTTTTAACTGTAAACCCCATTGATCTGATCTTGGGCCCATGTCTGTTTACATTTAGTACAGCAGCCTGTGTAACCTCTGCATCCCTATCAGCCTGAGCTCGCATTCCATGGTCTCAGCTAGGAACATTCTAGGCTGCACTCATTTCAGAACCAGTCTTCTTCAAGTGTCAGAGTATGTTGACCCAGCCTCCCTTCAGAGAATGGGGCAATTTCTACCACTGTTGTTCTACATTGAGGGCAATATCCTGTAGAAACCCACAAGAGGATTTATGATGTCTCTGATGGAAATGAGCAGTGATGTTGGAGAGAGGGATCTGTTAGAGGTCTAGGCCCATCATATTTATATGAGAATTCAGTGATTCCCTGCCGAGGGTCCTGGATGATGGGGTGACCTGATAGTGA
The DNA here is from genome assembly GCF_950295315.1 of Erinaceus europaeus. Classification (NCBI taxonomy): domain Eukaryota; kingdom Metazoa; phylum Chordata; class Mammalia; order Eulipotyphla; family Erinaceidae; genus Erinaceus; species Erinaceus europaeus. Next base: position 122,936,893 of record NC_080163.1, on the reverse strand, counting down.
CTAAAAGAGCCATCATGAAAGTGTGCTGGTCTCTTGCCCTTATCCAGATTTTGTAGTCCTTACTTTAACTGACAAAGTTAGACTAAGAGTGATTGAGGGAAGTGAAATAGGAAGTAGATGATGAGGTTATTTTCTAAGTGAAAATATTTGATTAAGTATTTTATGGTGTATTTTTTAGGTCTTTCTACTTGCTTGCTGCAATTAGTGAGTCACTCTAGTCCGTTTAGCATTTTTCCTTTAAAGTCTATATTTTCCCCCAACTTATGAATAAATGTGCACATGTCCCTTATTTCATGGGCCCTGGTCTAGCTCTAGGTTCTGTGGCTTTTTAGGAAATGTGTCACCTTGGTCCCATTTCTGTTTTTTTTTTTAAATATTTACTTATTCCCTTTTGTTTCTCTAGCTATTTTATTGTTGTAGTTATTATTGTTGTTGTTATTGATGTCATCGTTGTTGGACAGGTAGGAGAGAAATGGAGAGAGGAAGGGAAGACAGAGAGGGGGAGAAAAAGTTAGACACCTGCAGACCTGCTTCACCACTTGTTTGTAAAGCAACTCCTCTGCAGGTGGGGAGCCAGGGGCTCAAACCAGGATCCTTACTCCTGGTCCTTGCACTTTGTACCATGTGTGCTTAACCTGCTGCACTACTGCCTGACTCCCCCTTGACTATTATTTCTATTATTACCTATATTTGTATATATTTGCCCTTTTTTCCTACGGTTCTATCTTCTCTTCCTTTCCAAGACATACCTACATCTATTGGTACTTCTGAATGTTCTTCCTTCTGTCTTCTTTTCTCTCTAGGTTTTGATGTAATTGCAGTTCAGAGCCCTCTGGTCATCTTCCCCTGATGTTTCTCCTCCTCTGGGTTCTTCATAGCCTGTAGCTCTGTTTGGAATTTTTTGTTTGTTAGTTTGTTTTTGTTTTCTTCTTAGTGATTTAATAATGATTGACAAGATTGTAACATAAGAGGAGAACAATTCCCACCACCAGGGTTCTATATCCTCTTCTTTCCATTGGAAGTTTGAGAGTATAAACCAAAAATCTTTATGGAAAACAGAAAGTGGAAGCTCTGGCTTCTGTAATTGTTTCTCCTCTGGACATGGGCATTGACAGCTTGATTCATAACCCCAGCCTGTTTCCGTTTTTCCCTAGTTGGGTAGGGTTCTGGGGAGGTAGGGTTCCAGGACACATTAGTGAGGTCATCTGCCCAGGGAAGTCAGGATAGTGTCATGGTGTTTTCCTATGATTCCTAATCTTTGGTGAAATGATCTTTGTGCTATTCAATTTCTGTCTGTACATTAAAATTAGTTTCTTGTATTGCTTTTATAGTGAGTTTTCTGAACTTTATCTGTCATTTTTTGCAGATCTTGTCCATCTGCTCATTTGTAATTTCTGACATCACCACTATTTGTGTTCAGTATTTCTGTTTCTGTATTTAGCATGTCTTCTCTTGCTGTACCAGCAGGTGATACTGTGGCTACATCATTGAATTTCCTTATTCATATATCATGGTGAGGGAACAGAGATTTTATCACATGTTACTGGGTTGGTTTAGTAACTTTGATGTCAATATAAGGTCTCACTGCTGTGTTTCCAATTTCTGGGGAGTAACAGCATGGGAGAATTCCTTTTTCCTGGCTCAAAGAGCAAGCAGGACTTTCCCCTAGCTCTGTACTAGGGCCTGAGTAGTCCATGCAGGTTTATTTCTCATTGTGGTTTTTCTTTAAATCCTGGTGACCTTCATGGGCAGTTCAGTATTCTGATGCCCCTCTGAGTTCACAGCTTAAGCACCCAGAAATTACTTGATTCCTGTTTCCAACACTGTGCTCTGTTGAATACCAAAATGGTGTCAGTTGCCACTATGCGCATCTTCTTAAGTACTAAGAATCTTTCCCTTGTGTTTTTTCCCATCTATTAATTATGCATGCCTGCACCCACTTATGGTGAAGTCAGTTACTACACTGTCAGCTATAAACTGATGAGTTTTCAGGTGATCTTTCTTATTGCTTTAAGTAATTGATCATGGGAGTAAAGTGTAGCAACTCCTGACCACACCATCCTGGCCATGCCTCTGGAAGTTGGCTGGGATTTATTTTCCTAACTGAATTTGGGAGCCTGAGTCAAACACAGGGCTTTAGTTCTCATCTAGGTTTTTGCCTTAAATATGGGTGAGTTGGGTAGGGGTAGATAGCATAATAGTTATGCAAACAGATTCTCATGCTTGAAACTCCAATGTCCCAGGTTCAATCCCTGCACCACCATAATCCAAGGCTGAGCAGTGCTCTGGTAAAAAAAAAAAAAAAAAAAAAAAAAATTGATGAGTCCTTGTGGGCAGTTCAATATCTTGTTGCTCCTGAGTTCACAGATTAAGCACCCAGAAATTCCTCACTCCCTGCCCCCAACAGTGTGCTACATGTGTAGTCAAAAAGATGGCACCAGCTGAGCCTAAGAACAGTTTCTTAAATCCTGAGGTTTTCTCCCTCACCCGCTTTCTATCCACTAAATGCATGTGCTTGTACCTACCTATGGATAAGCAAGTTTCTTAAGGAATCCCAGTTATAATTTGGCAAGTTTTTAGGTGAATTTTTCATTGCTTTAACTCTTATCTCTCTCTCTCCCTCTCTCTCTCTCTTCCTCTCTCTCTCTCTTTCTTTATTCTCTGTGTGTATATGCAAGCTCATATGGCTGAATTGTGTAGTTAAACATGTAGTAGTTGCCTTACTTATTTCACTGAGTATAATCACCTTTAGTTCCATCAATTTTGCCCTAAAGACAAATACAATACCATCTTTATTAATTACAGAGTATATATCCCATATCTTTTTTATTTAGGCATCTGTTGATGGGAATTTAGATTGCTTCTGCTGCTTGGCTACTGTGAATAATGCAACTGTGAACATAATAGTATGTATGTCCCTTCAAATTAGTTTAAAACATGTATTATATTCTGTCTTCTGCCAGTTCTGGCTAATTGAGAAAGTTTTCAGTGTATTCATTCTTCAGATAACATTTTTTCTAATAAAAGCTCAATGGTAGTTGAGTGAATGAAGAGTATGTGTAGGAACCTGGAGAATTTTAAACCAAACACATTTGAAACGAATGGTATTTTACTGGAAAGACCAGACCTTTAAAAGGGGGTATAGAGCAGTATTTACTAGTGCATGCCCTTAATCTTATTCTTAATAGTAGAGTAATGATAATTGGTTGCTTCTTTGGAAGGAAATTAGAGAAGCAAGAAAACATTTTCAATGGCAATTGGAGTGCTTAACTGAGCTAGACCGTTAATATCTAATGCCACCTTGCCTATTGGCATAGCTCTCTGAATTGCCTGATCTTGTCTAATTGCACATGCTCAAACATCCTTGATTTTTAAGTAAGAACTGGATGAGAGTCTCATCTCTTAATTTTAGACAACAAAAATGTGGGAGGGTTTGTTTGTTTGTTTTCCTTAGTTAAATTTAGAGTTCATCAAGTCAGAACAACAATTTCCTTCTAGTTTTTCTGGTTCAACAACTTACTTTATTGGAGTTCTAAGGGAGCATAGATGGGATGAAATGGAAAATTAGAGGTGGATTCAGAGTCGCCTCACACTACTTAAGCAGTATCTGGTCTATCACATCAATCCTCTGTCTCTCAGGTTAGCTAATGCAGCAGTGGACATTGTCCACTCCCTCTCCCCATTTTCCATCTAACTCTTCACTCCTGTAAGGTCTGTGGCTTCCTAATTCCTTCGTGGTCTTCCTGGGGGCTTTCTTTCACCACAGAAATGTGCTTATTATGTTGTGGGAGTTAATGCTCAAGGAAAAATCATCAGCTTTGGAGAAGCAAAGATTGGTAGATGAATATCCCTCCACCAACCTCTAAGTAAGACTGTACTGAAATGTGTTCTACCCGTTACAATGGCTGTAGGGGTATTGAACCTCAATTACCTATAGTAATAACCTTATCATCAATATGAATATTGAATTTACCTATTTTTCTGTCTTACTTCTCCAACTCACTCAATTACTCATGCTATCTGAGTAAGTATTTGGCTCCAAATTCTTGTTTCGTGGTTTGTTCCTATTAAAACTAAGTACAAAAGTCTAGTTGGGTCTAGTCGCTCATCCTATGTGGCTTCTGCATGTCAGATGTCAAATCAAAGGCACAAGGGACCATGAAGAGCTAAGATGTGAAGACCCAGCTGAGTTGTATACTTGTAATGCTACTAGTGGGTGCATGGAATTAAGGGATTATGCAAAGTGTATGTGTGCCATCCTACCTCTGTATGCAGATAGATGTGCATGTGTCTCTGTGAAGGTGGGAACTGTACACTGTACACCCATCATAATCTTTGGGCCTCCCTTCTCAGAACCCTACTAAGAGCTGGGAGTCTAGAGTATTTCCACTCAATCCTCTTTCCACCCACCCCTCAGGGCCTACTCTCCTGAAGTTCTATGTTTTCCTTGCCTGCAAGTTCAGTGTATGAGAGCTAAAAACTCACTTGCACAGTACTCACACAGTATGGTAGAAGCATAGTAGGAAATATTCTTCATAGCACAGTGATGTGTGTGACAAGGAACATGCCATGGCCAGAGATAGCATTTGTCTCAAGGGGCAGGTTGGCCAGGAAAGGGATGATTTATATGGGTGCTTAGAGCAATAATCTATAAATTGTCTGTAAAAGACCACCTAATAAGCATGTCAGATCTGCTATAACTGCTCAACTTTGCAATGAGAGTACAGAGTAGCCTTACTTAGACTGTACATAGATGAATGAGTTAATTTATAAAAGTAATTTATAAAAGTTAATTTATAAAAGTAAATGGGGGTAGATGGACCTAGTGGATGATTTTTTTTCAGATTTAGAAAATAAGTATGTATCTGGAAAAATAGGGCAAAGGCTGTTTTTGGCACAGGAAAGAAAATATAAAGGCAGAGAGGGAGAAGTCAGAGTACAAAAAACAAACTTGAGTTATCAAAGAGTCCTTATTTGTAATAAATAATACTGATGATAGGAACTGATTTCTACTGAAAACTCAGTATGAGCCAGACATGGGACTAAATGTGAATTCCCATTGAATTCTTACTCTCTCTGAGCTTGAAGGGCCACTGTTTTTTCATGGTATACATGAGGAACCTGAACTCAGAGAGGGTAGGTAACTTTTGCAGGATCACACAGCCAGTAGACAGAATTTTATAAGCTGGTGTGATGCTGTCAAAATGTCTCCTTTGCATCTTCCATTAATTCAACTTTAATGAATTTTTAAAAGTGTTTTGTTTTGTTTTACAATTGGAATTTGATGTTTTGACTCAGCACAGGAGCCTTCTGAATGAGTGGCTGTGTCTTGGATTTCTCTTGGGGTTATTTTATAAGAAATAAAAGGGAAAGTAAGATATTTACATTCTTCTGGGATATTGGATTTGAATAGATAACATGAGGAATATTTCCTATTCATATTAAAAGTGATAGTTGGATGTGTATAATTTTTCCTCACTGATATAGAGAAAGAAAGAACATAGCACAGATCTTATAATGTGAAATATGAATTTAGATGACATTTTGAGGAAACTGATAAACATGCCATCCACAATTGGACTTAACTTGTCTATGAAAATTCATTTGTGGACTACAAATAATATAGTACAGTTTGAAATTTTAGAGATAAGTGGACTGAGTTCAATGGAATATTAAGAATACACAGTGCACACCAGTGAGAGAATAACTTTTTTTTGGCAAAACGTTTTCATTTCTCAAAATGTTTTCAGGAAGGTAGAGGCATCTTGGCAGTAACCCCTGAAATCAGGATGTGTCAACAAAGAAATGCTCTAGTAGTTGTGGAATCTTCCATGGAAAGAAAGATAACTGCGAGACAGGGATATAATCTAATGACCTCAGCACCAGCTTTCCTTTCCAACGTGTGCCTGAGCAGGGGCCAGGAATGTTCTTTTATGTATAGACCAGAGAGAGAGGGAGAGGGAGAGAGGGAAAGAGAGAGGGAGAGAAAGGGAAGGAGGGAGAGAGAGAGAGAGAGAGAGAGAGAGAGAGAAAGGGAGGGAGGGAGGGGAGAGAGACTCTCTTCTAACTCAAACAGCATGCTATTTTTCATCCAGATGTATATTCAATAGATGGTTAAGTTACAAAAATGTATAGATGAGAGAGTGTATGCATATGTGTGCCCACATGCATCTTAGAAAAGCCAAATGGAGAGAAATGGGAATAAATACATATATTTAAAATCTTTCAGGGTGCCAGACAGTGGTTCAGTGGGTTAAGTGCACATGGCATGAAGTGCAAGGACCAGAGTAAAGATCCCGGTTCAACCACCAGCCCGCCACTGGTGGGGGTGGGGGTGGGGGGTGTCACTTCACAAGCAATGAAGCAGGTCTGCAAGTGTCTTTTTCTCCCCCTCTCTGTCTTCCCCTCCTCTCTCGATTTCTCTCTGTCCTATCCAACAACAATAACAATAACAACAACAATAAACAACAAGGGCAACAAAAGGAAAAAAATAGCCTGACAGGAGCAGTGGATTCATACTGCTGGAACCAAACACCAGCAATAACCCTGGAGACAAAAAAAAAAAAAAAAAAAAAGTGGGCAATGGTTTTACAGGACTATGGCTCCAAGATTAAAATTTCACATAAGATGCATTCTCAAAAAACTTTGAAGACTGACAGAAGGAATCAACATTTTATTTTGCCAAGTAAGAATATTTTAAATTTAAATCCTAAATCATTTCTACCTTTTTTTAAATGAAAGAAATGACTGTTCATACACTCTCTCACACATACACACGGAAACAAGTCATCATGTCAGAGTGACTAAAACTGAGTAAATTTAGCCATATGAACGTATTCGTCAGACTTTTGCTAAGGAGAGTAAAAATTCTATACAAATCAACATCATATAACTTCATGTAAGATGCTAAGGAAAAAATTAAATTTTAACTGTAATAAGAGACAGAATGGAGACTTAAGCCCTAAGTAAAAGAGGAAGGGGTTAAATATATCTAGAATTCTAACAATTAAATTCTGAGTATGTAATAAGAAATAAACTCAACCCAACAGTAGCTGAAGACCCAGTCTCTGAGGTCTTTTACTTCCTCATTCTGGGGCCTGGGCTGGTTGAACTCTCATACCCTGAGAAGGGTAAGAAAAGTACCTATATCACAGTGCTGAGTGGGCCCAACACTTGACTAGCCCTCAATAAGTCCTAGAGGCAATCCCTGGAAACTACTTTAAAAAAAAAAAAAAGAAAAAGCAAATATTTGAAGGGGGGTGGGGAAGTCAGGCAGTGTTGCACCAGGTTGAGAACACACATTACCACACCAAGGGACCTGGGCTAGAGCCCAACCCCAACCCCCTCCCCCCTCACCACTTGCAGGGGGCAAGTTACACAATTTGTGAAGCAGGTGGTCTCCAGGTGTGTCTCTTTCTCTCTCCCTCTCTACCTCCCCCATCTCAATTTTTCTCTGTCCTATCAAATGAAAAATGGAAAGAAAAATTAAAAAGGAGAAGAAAAATGGCCACCAGGAGTGGTGAATTTATAGTGCTGGCACTGAGCCCCAGTGAAAACCCAGCTGGAAATTAAAAAAGAAGTTTGTTCCTATGAGCATGCTTACAGATATTTCTCTAGACTATTGATTTAGATTGTTCTCCACATATGCACAAGTAGCATCACTTGAAAACTTTTTTTTTTTGCCTCCAGGGTTATCGCTGGGGGTCAGTGCCTGCACCACGAATTCACTGCTCCTGGAGGCCATTTTTTCCCATTTTGTTGCTTTTGTTACCCTTGTTGTCATTTATTATTATTATTGTTATTGCTGTCATTATTGTTAGATAGGAGAGAGAGAAATCAAGAGATGAAGGGAGACAGAGGGGGAGAGAAAGACAGACACCTGCAGACCTGCTTCACTGCTTGTAAAGCGACCACCTGCAAGTGGGGAGCCAGGGGCTCAAACTGGGATCCTTATACCGGTCTTTGCACTTCACATCATGTGCACTTAACCCACTGCACTACCACCCGACACTCTGAAAACCTCTTAAGAAACAAATTCTCTGACCTTGGACTTCCTGAATTAGAACCTTTGTGGATATTAGCCCACAGTACATATTATCAACAAATCCTCTGGATATTGCCAACCCATGCTAACATTTGAGGACCACTAATCAAGCCCATTAAGATTGTTAACCCTGGTCCTGAAATGAATTAAATCTAGGAAAATATCATTGACTGGAAAAAATAGCATAGATCTTATCAGACTCAGTCTCATCTCCAGCTCTAGAGTTACGTTAAATCAATTCAAGTATTATCTTTGAGCCTAAAATGCCTGCTAGTGTCACGAAGAAATCAATTTTGAACCGAAATAAGCTGATTAGATTTCCTTTTGTCCAAGCTGCATCAAGTGGAGAAATGGTCAGGTCTAAACATGACCCTAATCACAAAGCCTCTCATTCATGCCCTGACCACTACATACCAGATTGAAATGCTGGCAAAGGAGGAACAGAAATGTGATTTGCTTCAAAACATCACACTCTGTTATAGACTCTTTCGTGATAGTGTTGTGTATTGGAAAACTTACCCAAATGACACAGAACAAATTTCAGAGACAACACTACCATGGATCAGGTCAGCCAACACTTCTTTAAACTTGATATATGACTAAAAAAATTAGAGGGAATTGCAGCGGGTTGGGTGCACATGGCATGAAGCGCAAGGACCAGGTAGGGATCCTGGTTAGAGACCCTGGCTCCCCACCCACGGGGGGGGTCACAGGGGGGTCGCTTCACAAGTGGTGAAGCAGGTCTGCAGGTGTCTGTCTTTCTTTCCCCATCTCTATTCCCCTCCTCTCTCGAATTCTCTCTGTCCTGTCCAACAACAACAACATCAATGGCAGCAATAACAATAATGACAACAAAGGCAACCAAATGGAAAAAAATGGCATCCAGGAGCAGTGGATTTGAAGTGCAGGCACCAAGCCCCAGTAATAACCCTGGAGGAAAAAAAAAGTGATACACACACACACACACACACACACACACACACACACATACACACACACACATATATTAGACAAAAACAAATAGAAAGGAAAAAGGGGAAATGCTTTTGGGCAAATTTTTGCTTTATGTATCCAACAAAGCCTTTTTGGCCATTAAATTTGTCACCTGAAACTAAAAATATAGACATTAGAATGGAAATAGGTTGTATACTGTACAGGAATACAACCTGAGGTTATAGTCAATTACTATCAATAGTACAGTCACATATTATGATTTATTGGTAGGCATTGCCTGCTGCTCCCTATATCCAATGTTTGTTGTTGTTGCTGCTGTTTGTAGTTGGTCATGTGGAAACTATGCTTTTTTATTATTTTACTGAGGGGTTCATGGTTTACAGTATAATCTTTAACATGTAAGCACAACCTCTCATCTTCCCTTGATTGGTGTCTAAAACAATAGGAACCCACCGTCCCTTCATCATGACTCTTCCCCTCCTTCTCCAGAGTCCTTTGCTTTGGTGCAATATGCCACCAGTCTAAGTTTCACCTTATGTATTATCTTATTATATTTCCTTTATTCTTATATTCCACCTACAAGTGAGATCATTTGGTATTGGTCATTCTCTTTCTGGCTTATCTCACTGAACATGATGCCTTTAAATTCTGGCCACCATACTGCAAAGGAGATGACCTCAGCATTTTTAATAGCTACATAGTATACAATCATTCTATGCAGTGGACGCCATTACCATTTGATGTACAGAGTTTAATCATTCTCCTCCAAATGTGCATGACACACACCCGCAGACCTCAGAATGGGTCTTTGTTTTGAACTAGGGTTATTGCAGATGCAAATAATGAGGTAATATTGAATTAAGGTGGCTTCTAAGTTTGCTATGACTAGTGATAATCTTAACAGAAGAGAATCAATTCCCAGAAGACACAGAAAGCACTTCATCTGAGGTGGAGGCAGAGATAGAAATCCTTTTTTTTTTCAGCCAAGAAATACCTGAATTAACAGTGTAAGCTGAGAGGCATGGAACACATTCTCCCTCAAAACTTAAAAAAAAAAAAAAAAAACTAATGTCACTCATATCTTGATTCTAGACTTTCTATTGCCAAAACTATAAGGAAGCAAATTTACATGGCTTAAGCCATTTTAGGATGCTTTGTTACAGTCACTTTAGGCTACTTGTACACCTCCATTTGGATATGTAAAAGAGTGGGTGAAAATTTCGTCTCCTACACAGGCCCACTGCCCCTTTGTATCTAGTGAATACTGAGCCAGCTGGTAAGGGCTCTCAGTGAGTGACGCTATGCTTCTGGACTCTACTGTCTGAAGAAATAAGAACTTTGTGTATGAGAATAAAAACCCAGCAGAGTGATATGATTGAATAACTTTTTTCTCATAATTTCTTATTAGTGATTTAATAATGATTGACAAAACTGTGGGATCAGAGAGATATAATTCCCACCACCGGAGTTGCATTTACCCTCCCCTCCATTGTAAGATTCCCTAATCTTTATCTCTCTGGGAGTATGAACCAAAGATCTTTATATGGTGCATAAAGTGGAAGGTCTTCCTTTAGTAATTGCTTCTCTGCTTGACATGGGTGTTGACAGGTCAATCCATAACCCCCAGCCTGTTTTTACCTTTACCTAGTGGGATAGGGCTCTGGGAAGGTGGAATTCCAGGACACACTGATGAAGTCATCTGCCCAGGGAAGTCAGGTTGGCGTCATGCTAGCACCTGCAACTTGATGACTGAAAAGCATTAAGATATAAAGCAAAACAAATAATCTGCAACCTAAATGTAGAAATAAATCAGATGAAATTTGGGGTTTTCTTGTTGTAAGAAGCTAGGAATTCCATTTTAGGTATATTCCAAGGTGCCCATGACTTTATTAAATTTTGCCAGGCCCCATAGCTAACACGCAGGTGAGCTAAAAGTATTATCTGGAAAGATGGTATCAGAGTTGAGAATAGGACTAGAAAGCTGGATCAGGGTAGAGTATCTCTCAAATATGAGGAAATTATATAAATACCATTAATTGTAAACCTCATCAATCTGACCTCGGGCCCTTGTCTGTTCATATTTAGCACAGGAGCCTGTGTATCCCTCTCAGTCTGAATTTTTTTCATATATATTGGTTGGTTTGCTTTTGAGGATTCTCTAGACCAGCTCTAAAGCTCTTTGATTAGAATTTTGGATACTTTTAACTAGTCACTACAAAATTTTACACATAATTTCCCACTTAAGCATTACTCTTTGTTCTGTAGTGACTCCAGAATTATTTTTATGGATTCAGGAAGAATTATCAGGCAATAATTATCAAGAGTAGTTATTTCAAATATCTGCATGTATGTGGTCTTTTCAGTGACACTAATGAAGAGGAGTTTTGTAACTGAAAAAGAAACTTTACACTTTATTACAATTTTCCATCATGCAAGTTAGAAAAAGATACTAGTTTAGATTATTTGGGATGAGTGACTTGAAAATTGCTCCAACTGTCAAAGTTTTCAATGTTAAAAAGCAAGGAAAAATTTCTCAAATGCTTAGAATAACTAAGTATCACAACAGAGATCTTATCAAAATATGAGCAGGAGAAAGATCCATTTTTTCCAAAAGTCATAATATTTGGTTATGTGCATGAGGGAATAAAAAGAACACCAAGCAAAGCAATCATTTTGTTTAGTAATAAAATAAAGTAATAAGCTGCTTCTTATGTACTATTCTATAGCACACACATATAGTTAGAATCTATTTTTGTATGTAGAATACACACATATGCATAAGACAAACAAATGAAATAGGAGCCAGGTGGTGGCACGCCTGGTTAAGTGCACACATGACCGTGCACAAGGACCCAAGTTCAAGCTCCTGGTCCCCACCTGCAATGGGGGAAATTTCACAAGCAGTGAAGCAGGGTTGCAGGTATCTATCTCTTCTTCCCCCTCTCAATTTCTCTCTGTCTCTATCCAATAAACAAATAAATGAATATGTAAAAAAGTAAAAAAAAAACAAATGAGATGAAAATCTGATGTACTATCTTGTCTATGTTCTTTGTATTAGATGAGTTGTTTCCATTTCTGTTTCCAACTCAGAAAGTTAATTGTTAAAAACTACTCCTACTAATTCCTGTCACACACATCCCAAAAAATAGCAAAAATTATTGTTAATGTTTTCTAAGTCCCCATTCAAGAATATGTTATGTGCATTTTTTACCATAAAAATTAATGAATAAGGTGGCTGAGCGGTAGTACAACGGGTTAATGACACGAAACACAAGGACTGGCTTAAGGATCCCGGTTCCAGCCTTGGGCTCCCACCTGCAGGAGGGTCACTTCACAAGCAGTGAATTAGGTCTACAGGTGTCTATCTTTCTCTCACCCTCTCTGTCTTCCCCTCCTCTCTCGATTTCTCTCTGTCCTATCCAACAATGACAGGAATAACAACAACAACGATAAACAACAAGGGCAACAAAAGGGGAAAAAAATGGCCCCCAGGAGCAGTGAATTTGTAGTGCAGGCACCAAGCCCCAGCAATAACCCTGAAGGCAAAATAAGAAAAAGAAAGAAAGAAAGAAAGAAAGAAAGAAAGAAAGAAAGAAAGAAAGAAAGAAAGAAAGAAAAAAATGAATGAATGAATAACATGAACAGTTGTCATCAGACAGCTCCTTTCATATGTTGACTTGGGGAAGTAGAAAATTTCTTGCAAGCGTTTTGTATTCTTTGGAATTTGTTCTAGTGCTAAAGAATGAGGAGCCAATTCAAGTGGTAGCCTGTGTAGAGAATGTTGCTCTGCTCTGAGGTCTTCTTCTCATCAGTTGGGAGCACTCTTTAATTTTGGGATCATCAATCAGGCTTTCATGACATTTCTCTATATGAACACTCCATTAACTTCTAGCCCATAAAAACAATGTCAACATCTCAGTAATTGAATATTATAGGCAAAATTCAAGAAGCTAACAATCAGATTTTACCTCATATTTTCAAAATGGATCTAAACTTTGCAGAAACCAATTTGTGGGGAGCAATTTGTTTTCTGCTTGCAAGCAGCTTTTTTTTCTTAACATGTTAGCTATTTTTATTCTTCAGCAGTAACATACCTATAAAAATTCTTCAAAAGGAATTACTTTTGACCAGGTTTTTAAAATAAAAGTACTTCTTGATCCCACTTAATCAAATGCAGAAATTTCTTGATTCTTTTATTTTTATTGAACACATTTGACATACAACATCATGTAACTGTAAGGTTTACATGGTATTACCCTGATACATTTATGTAATATAATATGATTGTGTTACAGTGGGACACAGTGTTTTACAGTGGGGTGAATTATGGACTATCTCCAAAGAGAGTCATCTCATCCCAGAGAAAGGATATTAATTCAAGAGTATGCTTATTCATGTTGAGGAGGGTTGCTATTGGAATTGTTCCTCCTTTTAATTATAAAGGCAGATGGTTTTTATTAACCAGAAGATATGTTTAAGGACCAAATTACAAATGCAGCATTCGGATATCAGACTATAGTGATAAATAAACCAACAGCAGTCTGCCATCATTGAATTTATAACTTAGTAAAGAAAGCAATGAACAAGAGATTCAAATCCTCTGAGTATTACCTAGGGCAAGTTTGGATAGTGTTGGAGTGTGCAACAAACGAATAAAGGAAGACCTCCTGGAAGAAGTAGCACTTTATTTGACACTTGAAGATTCTCAGTCAGGAAAGAAGTAAAATGATAGGAAATGGGGCAAAAGTACTGAAGGCAGAGGGAACAATGAGTGTGAAAGGTTATTATCATATTTAAAGAATTGAAAGGAGTCTAGATTTATTGGCATATTTTCCTAGATAAGTGTTTTCCTAGATAAGTAATTCTGGCAAAGAGGAAAATGAAGTGAGTTTCTAGAATCTCTTACCACATGGTCATTTACTGTCACCAGATCATTAAATGGAGAGCCAATTCTAGCAGAAGAGAATGCTCATTGAGTTGTATCTGAGAGAGTAGGTTGTATTCAGCCTGTTAGTCCCTATAGGGATGCTTAGGAGTGTGGACTAGTCAAAAGAAACTTATGGAGAAATCATCAATAAAAAAGCTAAGTCAGTGTATTAGTCATGACTATACTAGGTCATTTTGCAATAACAAGTTAACCCCATCATTTTATTGATTTTTATTTTTTTACTTTTTTAATATTTATTCCTTTTTGTTGCCCTTGTTTTATTGTTGTAGTTATTATTGTTGTTGTTGATGATGTCGTTGTTGGATAGGATAGAGAGAAAATCAAGAGAGGAGGAGAAGACAGAGGGAGGAAAGAAAGACAGACACCTGCAGACCTGCTTCACTGCCTGTGAAGCGACTCCCCTGCAGGTGGGGAGCTGGGGGCTCGAACTGGAATCTTTACACCGGTCCTTGCACTTTGCACCATGCGCAGTTAACTCGCTGCGCTACCATCCGACTCCTAACCCCATCATTTTAGTAGGCATAGCAGCACATCAAAGGTTCTTTCTTGCTCAACGTACATGTCCAGCATGGAAATGCTAGGAAGCTCTATTCAACATTGGTATTAAGAAATCAAACTGACTGAGGCTCTGCCAGTGCCTATTACATTGAGCACAAGTTCCACTCCTCTTCAGTGACTATAACAGAGGCAGAGAGAGCTGAAGTATGGAGACTAGCCCTTTAGAACTCTGACCTAGATGTGATGCTATTTATTGACTAGAACTAATCGTAGGGTCCCACTTTGTGAATGGGGATGGGAACTACTGTGCAATTTCTATCATAATTGGGATCTGGGAAATATGTCAAGCTGATTGAGTGTCATGAAGACAGATCCAAAGGACAATAACTCTAACGGAGAAAGGGAAATGCTGAAAGTCTATAATAAAATAGAAGTGAAATAGAATATGGATGGAGGAAATGGACTATTTGGAGGCTTCTTTTTAGCCTTAATTAATAATGATTAAATGCCAGCTGCACCCACTAAATATTGGGCATTAAACTTAACATAGATTGTTCCATTTAATTTTCACATAAACCATGTAATGTGAGGTATGTGAACTATTATTTTCACTTGGTAGATGAGGAGACTATGCCCAGAGTGAACTATTCTCATAGTAACATCAGAGTTAGGATTTATTGACCGAGTTCTTCCAGTTGACCCCAATTCCCAGAGAAACTAAACATGCTCTTCAATTATGTCCTGAAAGCTTGTCAGATCCAGAGGGGTAGAGTTTAAGAGTTTTAAAAGGATAAGACATGTTGGAAATCTAAGTCATTTGGTAGTAAAAAGCAGTTCCTGAACACGGGATAAAAAGAGAAATGTCAGGAGTGTTGCCTTGGTCAAACAGGATTATTTTGGAGGACAAAATATGAAATATGAAACATGATATAGCAGTAGAGGATTGTGATAAACAAGGGTCTCTGCAAGGCAATTTGCAACAAGTGGACAGAAAACATCTTCCACATTGTAGCCTCCAGAACTATCAAGTGGCCTCAGTAATATCCCAAGTACACAGGAAGAGCTAATGTTTCAAAAAAAGCAAACACTTATATGAAAATTAATTTCATGTCACATTTTACATTTCTCATTTTAATTTCCCTGAGCTAACACAGAGAGAAAATTAGGCACTTTATAGTAACTTGAAAATTAGACTAATCCAGCTACAGCTTTAGAGAACCTTTGATCAGGAGCCAGAGATGTTGCCAAAAATGAATTAAAGTCATTCTAAACTGTCCAGAAAAAGTTATTTAAAAATCTCTTTATTGGGGGGTCGGGCGGTGGCGCAGTGGGTTAAGCGCACGTGGTGCAAAGCGCAGGGACCAGCGTAAGGATCCCGGTTCAAGCCCCCGGCTCCCCACCTGCAGGGGAGTCGCTTCACGAGCGGTGAAGCAGGTCTGCAGGTGTCTATGTTTCTCTCCACCTCTCTCTCTCTGTCTTCCCCTCCTCTCTCCATTTCTCTCTGTCCTATCCAACAACAAAGCAACTCAACAATGGCAATAATAACCACAATGAGACGGCAACAAAAAGGTGGAAAAATGGCCTCCAGGAGCGTGGATTCATGGTGCAGGCACCAAGCCCAGCAATAACCGTGGAGGAAAAAAAAAAAATCCTCTTGGAGGAAAAAAAAAAAAATTAAATTAAATTAAAAAAAATAAAAAATAAAATCTCTTTATTGAACTTAAGATACACTAGAAACTGAGACGGCAAAACTAGAGTAGAGCTGGAGGGAGAGGGCAGAGGATGGACTCCAATACAGAGATAAAATTCTCTCAAGTTGAGGAACAGTGTGGAGAAACAAGTCTCACTGAAAAGAAAATTCATGAGGAATTTGGCTTTAGTTGAGGGTTTTTGTTCTAGTTTGTTTTATTTGGAAATAAAGGATAAAGGAATACTTGCAAATAGCTAGAAAGGACACATGGCATCACCTGCCATATCAAGTTTGAAAGATACCTGAAAAAGTTAAATGAGAGGCTAGGCAATGGCACACCTGGTTATGTATATTTATTTCCATGCACAAGGAGCCAGGTTCAAGCCCCCAGTCCCCACCTCTGAGGAGAATGTTTCATGACTGGTGAAGCAGTGCCACAGGTGTCTGTCTCTCCCTCTCTACTCCTTCCCCTCTCAATTTCTCTCTGTCATATCAAATAAAATAAATATTTAAAAATAAAAAATCAAATGATAGCAGATTAGCAAACAAATATAAGTAAAGGTCAAGGTTGAGGAAAAAGGACAGACTGACTACCTTCGAAACTAAATGTTGACCAAAGCTAAAAGTAAAAGCATAAGGACTAATATTATAAAGTGCTAACAAGGATGTAATGCAACTGGGACTTTCGATTATTGAGTCGTATTGAAAGTAATTGATATTAATCAGTAGACAGAGAAATAAATGATAGATAGATAGATAGATAGATAGATAGATAGATAGGGCAAGAAGCTGGGGAAATATCCATAGTGGTAGAGCACAGGACTTGCAAGTGTTTGATCCTTGAGACTGCATATGTTAGATGATTCTCTGGTTCTCTCTCACACACACATACACACCTATATACATATATACACACATACATATATACACATATTTGTACATATATACATACGCACATAGCTACATATTTGGAAAAATATCCTCTAAAAAGAAGCTATATGAGAGACAGACGAAAATAGGCAATAATAAAGAACTACTGCTACACACATCATGGGATACACTCATTGGCTCAAAGTTGAACAGAATAAACCAGAGACATTCTGTACAATCACATTTCTATGCAGTTTAGGTACAAAACTGACCCGTGGAAATAGAAGTCAGAGTATATATTCCCTGGAAAGATTGTTAGGGAACTGGTGAGATGGGAGAATATTCTCTAACTTGATCTAAGTGGTGGCACATGAATGTATAATAATATGTGCTAGGAGCTTGCTCTGAGAGAGCTGCTTGAGTTTTGCATATAGCATTAAAGATCTTGACTTGTTGAATGCCAGTTTGGGTTCTGGCTTCCAACTCTGTGAAATTACACAGCAGGGGCATCATGGGATGCTCATAGAAGTGTTGCCTCATCAAGTTTAGAGTGAGAAAGGGACATGGCTAGCTTTAAAGTTGACCCAGCAGGACTTGCAGGGTTGTGAGGGTAGCTACTAGAGAAAGGCACAGGACCTGCCATGTAGCTCTGCCCTCTGTCCTGCCAAAACATCATCAAGTAAGATGTTCAAAATCTTCATCCTAGTGGGGCCAGGTGGTGGCTCACCTGGTTCAGCACATAAGTTATAATGTTCAAGGACCCAGGTTTGAGGCTCCAGTCCCCACCTACAGGGAAAAAAACTTTTTGAGTGGTAAAGCAGTGCTGCAGGTGTCTCTGTGTCTCTCTCCCCCTCTGTTTCCCTCTTCCCTCTCAATTTCTGACTGTCTCTATCCAATATATAAAGATAATAATGAAAAAAAAAAAGAAAAAAGAGTCCAGGTTTGAGCCCCTCCACTCCCCACTTTCAGTAGAGACACTTCACAAGTGGTGAAGCAAGTTCTGCAGATATCTGTATTTCTCCTCCATTCTCCTCTCAATTTCTCTCTGTCCTAACAAATAAAATGGAAAAAAGGGGGAAAAATGGCTGCCAAGAGCAGTGGATTCATGGTACAGGTACTGAGCCCCAGTGATAACTAGTTCATCCTAGTTAGAAAAGTCCTTTCTAGGGGCAGTGATGGGCTACTCTACCAATTGGACATTTAACAGGAAGTATCTTTCCTTATAGTTCAGCTATATTGTTTCCAAAGTTTTAATTTATTTATATTTGTAACCTTCACAATGTTTGCCGTATCTGTCCAATGCCTATTCTAATATTTACTTCTTTTATAGTAACTCAATTTCTTTTACTTCAGTAAGCATATATAAATAGGAAATACCAACCATAAATGGAAAGCCAGCATTTTTCTCACATGTATTACACTTAAATGATTCCATATGCTGTCTCATACAGCAGCTACCAGTAATTTCTTATCCCCTGGGATTCTTTCTGAGTTTAAGGTTGTATGGGTTTATGTTTCAAAGCAATTGTTCTACACATGTGACTACAAAATATCTCAAGAGAGTAGGGACTTTTTTTTCTCTTTGGAGTTAAAAACAAACCAAAATAAAAATGTAAAAAGCAATAATTAGCGAGTAACCTAGAATGCGTACGCTGAATTAATACTAGTAGCTAGGGGACCCTTGGTGGGTTCCTGAAGTTTATGGTGTCAACAGCTACTATAAAATATAGGGTAAAGACAGCCAATTCCAGAGTCAGCTGTGAAAATTGAATGACAATACTACCAAAGTCTCATAAGGAATGTAAAAGCTTTACAGATATTGATGTGATCTTTAGTCAAAGCCTTTGGATATATGAGACATCAATCTAAAGTATACATGTAGTGATAAGTCAAATACTGGAAAGGAAAAAAAATATGACTAAGAAATTCCCATGCCTGTTGAACTTCCCATGGGACACAGCTTAGACAGGTCTTGGTAGAACTGGTTCTGCCACTGACCTTGAGAAAGAAACTTAACCTTTTGGACCTATAATATCCCCACTATAATTTGGGGCTCATAGTCCCATTCTATGTGGTTGTTAAAGTTTAAGTGAAATGGTATAGAGGATGCATTTGGAAAAGTTCTTTTTTTTTTATTTTTGAAGGTATTTTCTAAAGGTTGACACCCACATGATGTTGCAATGATAGTTCATCAAGTATTAAAAACCTGCACATGGCTGCACACACACACACACACACACACACACACACACACACACACACACACACACAGACAGAGAGAGAGAGAAAGAGTCTCAAGGTTTACAATTCCACTTCTCCTTAGTGCAGAAATTCATCTCAGCTCCTTTCCCACTATGTTGTCAGCATAGGGGGGTGAGTAGAGCTTGCCCTTGGCATGTGATGTTCACCAACCCCCATTGCAGTTTCCATCTTTTCATTGAACCTATAGATGTGCTATAATGGGTGCTTTAGGTCCATTATAATGGAGCACATCAAAATATATCCTACCATTTTTAAGTCATCTATTATTTACCTGAGGGAGCGAACACTCCCATCTGCTGCAATCCATGTTACAGACTGTCAAAAGTTAAAACAAGTACATGCAATAAAGTGAATTAGGGGAGAACTTCTGAAGCACAATATGTAGCCATGGAGTTTCCAATGCTAATAATTCAGTGTTGCCAACGAGGCCTGGTCTCTATTACAGTCTTGAAGTAGGTGATAGCTCATTTTTTAAAATGTAGCCATATTTGAGTTACAGGAACACAAAAATGGTCTGTAGCCTATAAATGTCTGGTTTTATACTGCTCAATAAATGAAAATAAAAAACCACAGCAAACTAGCTGAGCATGTCAAATTGTAAACACCTGTGGAGTCATCCATCATCGACAGGTGGGTGGCACCGACTTCACCTTCAAACTCCAGTGGTGACAAATGGCATCAGGTTGGTCTGAATTCCCTCTTGGAACAGTTTTTTCTTCAGGGACTTCTCAAGGCATCTAGCCCTACCCATAGATTTCAGCTACAGTGACTTATAATTTGTCGCCCCAACCATTTGGAACCAAACCCCAGCACTAGCCAGCTTCCTCAACACAATTCCCCACTGGTCACTCAAGCCCCTTTCAGACCCATGCCCTTAGCAGATACTTAAACACTGCCTAGAACTTTCTTCATTTATATTTTCACCCAGCCAACTTATAACCTTTCAAGTTATGACTGAAAATGCTTCTTAGTAGAGCCTCCTATAGGACCTTTTCATGGGTGCATTTCCTTTACGTACAAAATCTAAATAAAGAATGTGTGGCATCAGCTTCCCTACTCACACATAATGAGACAGGATCCAGAACCTGTGCACTCTGTAACTCCCTCACAAGTGCTTTGCCCAGCACAACCATATTAAGTACTCACAATAGAGTCAGTGGATACATGGGTATAAAAAGGCCACATTGGTTGGCTGTCTGTCTTGTTTTACAGGCATACTCCACTCTTCATGGTTAAGCAGTGACTTCAAGCTTAAGAGCTGAATATGCTGTATTCTTTCTCATCCCAGCCCCCATCTTATAATATGCCTTAGTCTTTGCATTTTCCTTTGGCAGACATTCACGTCCCACCCTACATTCCCTTGTGGTGGACCAGATGGTACTGGCAAATGATCCCCCAATAAGGATTGCTGGTTATGTACATGCATTCATCAAGTATGCCTCAACTCCCCATTGCTGAGTTGGTGCCATTGCATAAACAGCCCTTGCTCTGTAGTGGACCTTTATCTATTATTGCCTCCTGTGCCCAAGCCGACTTTTGAGTACCTCTACCTAGCAATCACTCCCTAACAATCAACTGGGGCTCCTAGACCCTCCAAGTCCACCCTAGTTGACTCCATATTTTCAAAATCTCATCCTGTGAAGAGTGGGAAGTGGAAGTCAGGAGAATTTCTACTCTTCCAGGGAATATGGCACAGTCAGAGTCAAATTCACACATAAGAGAAGGACCCCTGTACCAACAAAGGTACCCATGTAATTGGTACCTTCTGACCAAAACCCTCAGATCACAATACTTAACCACTTTCCAGTGGCCCACCTACAGTACATGGATGTTATTTCAGTTGTATAAATTTTTGAAGCAGATAGTCAAAAGTTAAGATGTTACTGTATTTGTCATAACCTTACCATTCAACAGATTTGTTTTCATAGAGATTCTTTTGGATTTGCATTATATGCAGTTAAGACAATGAATAATGCATTATTAAAAGAATAAATCAGCATATAATATACACATGTAAAATATTCCTACCAGGTCCAGTAAGAAAGTACTTATTTAGAGTGTATGCAGAAACAAATTTAAAAGTGTGCATGTTACAAGTCCTTTATAGTCATAGGAGCAGACAGTTTGCATATGACTTCTAACAAAAAGAGTGAGTACATAGTCTTCTTATTAGCTGGCCATTAACCCTGTGTGGTTTTTAGTTGTTCGTTTCAGATTTTGGTTTTTGCTTTTATTGATGATGCTGATGATCAAACTTGGGACTTCATGTAACTTGTATTTTTTTTTAATTTTTTTTGTTTATTTAAAAAAAAAGGAGACATTAACAAAATCATAGGATAAGAGGGGTACAACTCCACAAAGTTCCCACCACCAGATCTCCATATCCCATCCCCTCCCCTGATAGCTTTCCCATTCTTTATCCCTCTGGGAGTATGGACCCAAGGTCATTGTGGGATGCAGAAGGTGGAAGGTCTAGCTTCTGTAATTGCTTCCCCACTGAACATGGACGCTGACTGGTTGATCCATACTCCCAGCCTGCCTCTCTTTTTCCCTAGTAGGGTGGGTCTCTGGGGAAGTGGAGATCCAGGACACATTGGTGGGGTTGTCTGTCCAGGGAAGTCTGGTCGGCATCATGCTGGCATCTGGAACCTGGTGGCTGAAAAGAGAGTTAACATACAAAGCCAAACAAATTGTTGAACAATCATGAACCTAAAATCTGGAATAATGCAGATGAAGTGTTAGGGTATACTCACTGCAGACTATTGTGTATTTTTGTTTTCAGGTATATATTTTGCCTTAGTTTATGGATATGTGTGAACATATGCTCTATCTCACGGGACCAGAATATATCTAGGTTTTGGGACTTTTTTAGGAAGTGAACCACCTGGAATGGAATTAGAGAATACTATGAAAGGAAAGCTGAAGGGTTGTTATTCCACTCCTGAAGTCTCTGGACACAGTCTGAGGTGAAACATGCTGAGGTGGTACTCGTTGTGTTGATTAGGTTAGGATCGGTGGATGCAATATTATTTGGTATGAATTAAGAGAAGCATGCAGGAAAGTGTGCCCCACCCTAAGGTTCCAGGACTGGGGGAAATATAGACTCTATAGTGGAAATGTGAGGTTCCTGCTGCGTTAGGGTTCAGGAAAACAATAGATAGTTATTGTTATAATCTCGTTTGGTAATTGGGTTAACTCTGAAAAATTCCTTTGTTAGGATTTGATGTATAATACCCAACATCACCATAATTTATGTCCTTTGACATTATTTGTATATAGCTTTGCCACCGATTGCTTCTGTTCTCCCTGGTCTAGGCTTTTGAAAGAGTTAACATATCAAAGACTCAGCCTGTATATTAAAAAGATTCAGTCAGTGCTTTCAAAAGTTTGAGACATACAATAAATTTTCCCCTCTCATATTAAATAGAGATTTATATGACTATAAATTAATAGGAATGTACATAAACACCATTCCCACCACCAAAAAAAAAACTGTATGCCATTACACCCCTCCACCCCCACCCCTGCCCCAGGAAGCCGAATATCCACCCTCACCCCAAGGTTTTTACTTTGGTGCCCTACTCAAGATTTAGTCAAATCCTGCTTTTAGTTTCACTTTCTGTTCTTCTTTCTCAACTTCTGTTGATGAGTGGGATCATCCCATACTCGTCTTTATCTTTCTGACTTAGCTCACTTAACATAATTCCTTCTAGCTCTGTCCAAGACGGGTCAGAGAAGGTGGGTTCATTGTTCTTAATAGCTGCATAGTATTCCATTGTGTATATATACCACAGCTTTCTCAGCCACTCATCTGTTGTTGGGCACCTGGGTTGCTTCCAGATTTTAACTATTATGAATTATGCTGCTATGAACATAGGTGTACAAATATCTTTTTGGTTGGGTGTTATGGAATCTTTGGGGTATATCCCCAGGAGAGGAATTACTGGGTCATATGGTAGGTCCATGTCTAGCCTTGTGAGAATTCTCCAGACTGCTCTCCACAGAGGCTGGACCACTTTACATTGGAACTTGTATTTTTTTAACCAGAGCACTGCACAGCTCTAGTTTGTAGACTGAACCTGAGACTGAAGAGCCTCAAACATGAGAATCTTTTGCATAATCACTATGTTACCTTCTCATCCCTCACGTGCAAGACTCATGTACTCCCACTTCACTATCTCCCCAGCCCATACTCCTTAACCCTCTGAACATCAAGTCTGTTCATCTTTCAGTGGCGGTCACAACTCTCATTTTGCTAAGCCATGAGACTTAGATGATGGATTATTTTAATAGATGGCAGCATTTCCAGGGCTGCCAATCCCACCTGAGCAGGAGATGACAGAGTAGGTAGGCCAAGTATTTTCTCTTGATAGATTGTTGCTGTGTTAACCTAGACAAAATATTCAGAGTTTGGGGGTTCTGATTTTCCATCTATATAGAGAAATTATTGGTCTGATGCTTGTGTAATGGGCTCTGATGACAATTTTTGTAAAATGAGAACTTCTCTTTCCCAGTGTCTTTATGATAACCCCAGGGAAAGATTCCCAGTTGGTCGTGTTCTTTTGGACATATCAGCATGGATAAGAGAATAGAGTACTAAGACTAGTCAGAAAAAAAAGCTATCAGTTTTCTGGTGACTGTAATTCACTGAGTACATCATGCTAAAATCAGTGTTTTTGTTTGTTTGTTACCAGGGTAATTGCTGGGGCTCAGTGCCTGCACTACGAATCCACTGCTCCTAGTAGTCATGTTTTCCATTTTATTAGATAAGATAGAGAAAAACTGAGAGGAGGGGAAGATAGGAAGGGAGAGAGAAAGATAGAAACCTGCAGACCTGCTTCACTGCTCCTGAATGGGCCCCATGAAGGGGGGGAAAGTTTGAGCCAGGATACTTGTGCTGGTCCTTGTACTTCATATTTATGTGCACTTAACCAAGTGTGCCACCACCAGGCCCCCAAATCAGTGCTTTCAAAAAAAAAAAATTCACCATTTAGTGTAGATAACAAAATTTATTGTCACTCAAAACCATAACTTTAACAGAAGTAAAGGGATCAGAATATATATGTCTTCTGCTTCTCATTGTTTCAACTTCAAATTTCATTTGAAAATGAAATGCGACTGTGTTTTAGACAAATTTCTCAGCACCTTACAGATATTAAGTGACTTGGTTTTCACAACATCTTAGAGATATCAGGAATGTTATCACTACCATTGCCATTTTACAGTTAAGAACACCAAGGCACAAAAAATTTAATAACCTTCTTAGCAGAGAGACTGTGAAGGAAAGGGGTGGTAAGAAAGAAAATTGGGGGGAAGACAACCTGGTTTAAAGCCCAACCCTGCAGCCAACCTGCTAAGAAGGTTATTAAATTCTTTGTGCCTTGGTGTTCTTAACTGTAAAATGGCAATGGTAGTGATAACATTCCTGATATCTATAAGATGTTGTGAAAATCAAGTCACTTAATATCTGTAAGGTGCTGAGAAATTTGTCTAAAACATAATCACATTTCATTATTTTTGGCTTTTATTCTTACTCTTACATCGTTTCCCCTCCCTTTCTCTTGCATTTCATCCCCAGTTATTTCATCCCAACTAGCACTTGTCCAGCATTTCACAACTGGGAGAGCATGACTCATTGCAACATAACTGTGCGGTGGTGCTATTTGATGCCTTCTTTGCAAACACAGCTCAGAGAGGTTGGACAATTAAGCCAAAGTAACATAGCTACTATGTGTTAAGATAAAAACTCAAAACCAGTAAACCAGGCAGGGGCAAAAAGGAATGTTTAAAAGCTGATTTTCAGCTTTCAACGTTTTCCCAGGGGGAAGCCTCCCTAGCAGCACACAGCCAGCATAACTCTTTCTTTTCTGGAACACTTTTACCCAATTTGGGGGCCGTGAAACTTCTGAGGTAGTTCCAGTTGTTGTTTCAAAATGACAGACACTGGGAATTCAAAGGCAAAGAAAATTTTCTTAATTGTTTTCATTGCAGTCCAAAAAGAAAAACTCGAGAACAGCCAGTAATTTTTTTTCACCTATGGAAATTTTTATTTTAATATTTAGTGTGAACAGAAGTTTATTTTTAAGAACTGAAGTGATCCCTCCTTCCAGATAACAAAGTCTTTGCAACCCATATAATAAGCCTCCTAGGCTCGACTGCCAGGAAAGTCAGCATCAAATTAAAGACACAATCATAACATCTTGATTAGGTTTTTGGTAGTAAACTGGTTTGGGTTCCCCCTTCTTTTTATATGTTAAGTAGTCTCCCCCCCATTCTTTATTGGGAGGAGGGGTTAATGGAATACAGTACAGTTATTGACACATGGATACAATCTCAGTGATAGGTGTCTGCAAAACACTCTCAGCCCCTAGCTCAGGTCCTTTTCCACCATCATGCACCAGGACCCCAGAGCATCCCCATTTAGCCCAAATTTTACCTTGTGTTTTCCTTTTTGGTCCTTGAGTCTTAAGTTTCACCTATGTATGAACTTATGCAGTAATTTATTTTGAAACCACAACCACTCATAACATTAGAGGGATGGCCTGAGGCAGCCTGAGTCAGCTTGCACATTTGTAAAACCCAGATAGTCAATATTCCTATGAGGACCTAGAAGATAATTCTGAGACCTCACCAGCTAGAGGCCTTGACATCAATGAGAAACCTGTAAATACTTGGTCCCACTGCAGGTATGTTGTCATTCAAGTGCCATAGGTATTTACCAAATTAAATGACTTTCAGAACACAGGTATCTTTCTCAGACTGCAACATGGAAACAAGTCTATATATTCTCACTGATGCTAAATTTACTATTTAAGTACCAACAAAGCTTCAGACAATATTAGAAGCAGTCTAAAGGATCTTCCCTGAGGTGATTTTTGAGTGACTAGCCAAAGGGTGTACAAATAGCTTATTAGGAAAACCAGAGCTAGACTCTGTAAGTTCCAACAAGGCATTTAATTGTGAACACACCCAATAAGCCACAAGAATGCTCCCACTAGACATACATATGTATTTAGCTCCATCCACATATCCCAAATTCGTAAAATTCCTTCATAATCCTCTTAATAGCTATGATAACTGAACATATTCTGGTTTAATAACTGTTTCATGCTTGCCTTCTTCCTTAAATCTAAATAATGTTCCTACTGCTATTTCAAAAAGAAGTGTATAGCTGGATATTTGCCTTAATAAAGATGGGAGCATTTTGGTTAATCACATTTTAAAGGGGGAAGTATATTTAAAATTTTAAATTGCAAAATTAAAAATGCAAATGTGAAATTATTATTTTTTCATTAATGTCTTCTCCTTAGGGAAATGTCTCCTACCATAGTCGGGCTGTCTGAATGAGCTTGTTACCCTTCTGTAGGGCTAAGAGTTCATTTTAGGAGCTGGAAAAACAGCAGCCTCTGATGTGCTCTTTATGTGATGGTCTTTTCTGATTATATACTTATTATATTCCCATGTAAATCACATACATCTTAATTTAAAATGGATTTATTGCTACAAATATATAATTATCTATTCCTAGGTGCCACAAATGTTGTTTTCATATAATTGTGTTGAACAGTATTGGTTGGCAAAATAGCTCACTTGGATAGTGCTCTTCTTTGCCATGTGTATGACCCAGGTTCAAGTTCAGCCCCCACTGCATTGAAGGAAGCTTCAGGACTGTGATCTCTTTTCTCTACTTAAAGCTAAATGCATACAGTAACAGTAATAATATAAAAATACTCCTGACCAAAAAATAATAATAATAAGTATGCCAGACATGCTGTCTTTTTACCCTTATTTTCAAATAGTTTATTTATGTCTCAACATTATATATATATATTAGCTTCAGTCAAGATAGAGGCTGCTTCATGCAAGTTTTCCCAGGGTATTTTTATTGTTGCTGTTATTCAATATGGTTGTGGAATCATGACTGCATGACAGATTCATTAGCAGTAATCACCTTGAGAAATGTGCCAGGAGTGGCCATACTCAGTTACCCACATAGTCAACGGCTGCCACCTCTCCAGATTCAAAGGAGGTCTCGAAACTTTACATCAGGCTCAACCTGACGCTGTTGACTGGCTACAGAAGAAGGGCAAACGCTAGAAGAAGAAGAAGTGGTTTAGTCCACCTGACTGAAGTATAGTACATTCATTTCAGGGAATATGAATACCTCAGAAGGCAAAACAAAAGTCATTCTACTCAAGTCCTCTCCCCAGGCCTGTCTCTTTTTAAAAAATTATTTATGTATTTATTTTATTTATTTATTTATTTATTTAATACAGACAGAGATAAGTTAGATGGAAGGGGAAGATAGAAAGTTGTAGCACTGCTTCACCACTCATGAATCTTTCCCTCTACAGGTGGGGACTGGGAGTTTTAACCTTGTAACATGTACATTCAACCAGGTATGCCACTGCCTAGCCCTCCCCTGCCTCTTTGAACACTGCACATCTAAGCAAGTTTGCTGCTTAGAGAAGTTCTGCCCCATTATTGGTTATCTCTGAAGCTGGGAAAGTAACAATGTATTGTTGTTGGTAGTTGAGACTCTGTAATCAATTGTACATGGATTTGAACTCAAGTTAATGTGTTAATACAACTTACAAGTTAATATGGTAATACATATTAAAATTATTAGTAGGCATTGCTTTTTATCCAGAAAACCTACTTCTAGAATTTTACCCAGAGGTAGTGATAATTAAACCTCAGTACCTAAACACAGATGTATAAGGATGTTTGCTGAAGCTTTGTTTTCTATAACTGCAAAAGATAAAGGGAAAGTTTAAATGTTTTCCATCTTATGCTGAATCACATACTTCTGTGAAATATCATGTAGATTTTTAAAATAACTGGTAATATATCTGATTTACTGACCCAGGACAGTGTATACAGCTTAAGTAGAAAATGCACATCCTGTTTTTAAAGAGAGCATAAAATTTTCCTGTATATAATTTTGTGGGATTCTGCAAGGATAGTAAAAGACAGGGGTAATATACACAACTTTATCTCTGAGTAGTATAAATGTAAATGGAGGGGATTTTGGGGGGGAAACAAGCAGAAGGGGAAATTACTCAGAATACTACAAATGAAAATTCTCTCAAACATAAGAAAAAATAATTTGCAAACTTTTAAAAGATTAGGAATATCAGCAAAGAAAACATTTATCTGATTAGGTACTGAAACTATAGTCAATGTCTTTTTAAAATTTCTATTATTTCAATTTGTATTTATAATAAAGTAATGTTACTAAAATCACTTACAAAGGAAAAGTTGAAAACAGAATTCTAGCTAAGTAAGAAAGCAAAAAGCTAATAAAGAAGGTCATTTGAAAAAGGGAAAAAATGAATCTAAGGGCTTCCTGGGAGTAACCAGCAGGGGCTGGTTGATACAGGTGTTCTTCTCCATGAGGACTGTTCTCTGAAACTGGGCAGTCATCTGTCCTCCATTCAACCCACAGAGCTTTGTAAACGTGTTCCTATCAGCACAGGAAGAGGGTCATATCTGTGAAATGGGCATTCAGGGGATATTCAACTCAGTGCTATTTATAACAATGTGAAATAGGTTAAATACTTTCAATTAATGCTGAAGAGAATGAAGCTTTCAGTTAAGAAATATAGTCAAATTGAGTGGACTATATAGTAATATTGTAAGTCTCCCTCCACTGCTAGAAGCTTTAGGGGTGGCAATCAATGCAACATTGTGCTAAGGTTTAGGATTCTCAAAATGGAAATTTTTAAACATTTGGATTGCATTTCCAGCAGTGTCTGAAGTCACTTTACCATTGCTGAAGGTAGTAGCTCAGAACAGAGAGCCTATATTTACCTTTGTGTTGTGGCAGCACAGTGACTCTCTTCATACCCTCTTATATGGGACCCCAATTGGGTATGTGTAAAGTTGGTGATGGGAAATTAAGAGAAATATCCCTGGTGCATTCACTTCTGCTACTGCTCTGCCTTTCACTTCAACCATGCCCCCAACCAACTTCACAGTGGATGATTTCAATCTGCCTTGTTTTCATTAGAAAAAGTGAACAAATGGCCATTTATCTTCTCAATGGACTCTTAAGTGAGATATGTGTGTTTGTGCGTGTGTGTGTGTGTGTGTGTGTGTGTGTGTGTGTGTTATTTATTCTATTTTAATGAGACACAGAGAGTGAAAGACAAAAAGCACTGATCAGCTTTGGCTTATGGTAGTACAGGGGATTGAATCTGGGACTTTGGAGCTAGAGGCATGAAACTTTTTTTTGCATAACCACTATGTTGTCTCCCCAACCCATGAGGAATTCTGTATCTACACGTCAGTCAGAACCACTGCTATCTCAGCAGCACTGTGCACAGAGCCCAACAGGCAGAAGGGGTCTCATAATCTCTTGGTTACATTTCAGAATATTCCCACTGGTGAGGACTGGAGCATTCTCTCCCTCTCTTCCTTTGCAGCAGAGGTTTGGTGCATCTTGCTGGCATGTGCCAACACCCTGACAGATAGAAAGAATCCAGCAGTGCTACATGGAGAGAACCTCCAGCCTCTCCTACAACTGAGTATGGCTTATTAGTGCTTTTTCCTTCAGCCACCAGCTGTTTCTGACACAAACTCATGGTGACAGAGCTAAAAGAGAAGCTGACTGCAACTGTCAATATGCAAGAGCTCAGGCCTTGCTAAAAATACCCCTGTTATCGCTCTGTTCTGCCTTCTTCTATTAGTGTCTGCTAGAACATCAGCTCTTATTTAGGGGAATAGAACACTTTCTCTGCTTTGACTTGCTCTTATGTTAGAGGACTGGTAGACTAAAGTGGTAGGTGTCACACAGGAGAAAGGCAGACATAGGGAAACTCCCCTCGATGTGATGTTCCACTTCACACTAGTGTGTTCATTGCATTTACACATGCTCAGGAAAGTTTGATCCAGCACTACTTCCAAACTAACTTTTCTGCTGAGCTGCAGATAAATAAGGATACCTTGAGGGAAAACTTTGCCACAGGACAGCACATTCCCCAGGAACAAGATAGAAGAGCTCTTGCACTCTTTTGTTGCCCTTGTTGTTTTATTATTGTTGTTGAAGCTGTCCTTGGATAGGACACAGAGAAGTGGAGAGAGGGGGAAAGAGAAAGACACCTACAGACCTGCTTCACCACCTGAGAAGCGACTCCCCTGCAGATGGGGAGCCAGGGGCTCGAACTAGGGTCTTTATTCCGGTTCTTTCCTTTGCGCTACATGCACTTAACCCACTGCACTACTGGTAGTCAAACCCCTGTAAATTTTTTTAAAATTTTTTTATTCCCTTTTGTTGCCCTTGTTGTTTATAGTTGTAGTTGTTGTTGGACAAGACAGAGAGAAATGGAGAGAGGAAAGGAAGACAGAGAGGGGGAGAGAAAGACAGACACCTGCAGACCTGCTTCACTGTCTGTGAAGTGACTCCCCTGCAGGTGGGGAGCCGGGGCTCAAGCCGGGATCCTTACGCCGGTCCTTGCACTTTGCACCACCTGCACTTAACTGTAATTTTTTAAATGAAGGTAATATTCATATAACAAAATCAGTTACTTTAAAGTAAACAATTCAGTGATATTGAGTGCACCACAATGTTGTATGATCAGCATCTCAATCTATCTCTAAAATATTTCCATCACCCCAAAGGAAAACTCCATCCTAGATTAGCAATTGTTCCTCATTCTGCTCCCTCAGCCTCAAGTAACCATTTAGCTAGTTTCTATCTCTTTGAACATGCCTATTCTGATCTGTCCAGATCAATGGAATCATGCCATGTGTAGTCCTTTGTGACTGGTTTCTCTCACTAAGCATATCCTCAAGGTTCAGTGGTGTTATAGAATGTGCCAGTGCTCCTTTTCATTTTATGGCTGAGTATTATTCCATTGTGTGGGTAGACCACATTTTGTGTATCTGTTCACCCATTCTCTGGGCTGCTCCATCTTCCAGCTATTGTGACTAATGCTGCTATGAACACAAGTGTGCATGCATGCAGTTGAAAGTATAATGACAGGCCACTCAAGAATGTCAGGAAGGGAGTGATATTAATGGGTTTAGAGGTCTTTCTGGCCACATGATAGATGGGTGAAGTCGAGAGAGGGAAGAATAGATATAGGTAGAGAAGAGTTAGGAAGCTATTGTGGTAGTCCAAGTTTAAGCTCCAACATCACACCGAAGTGCCAGAAAAACAGAAAAAGACAACCCCCGATCCCTTAATATATCTCTCCTTCTCTCTCTTTTTCTGTCTCTCTGTTTGAACGAAAAAAGTTGACAGAAATAGCAGTGAAAATGAGCATGTACAAAGCTCTGGCTCCAGAACAACAAAAAGAGAGACCCATTCTATAGATGTCTATTAAATATATACTGTGAGCCACAACAAAGCTAGTTGCAATGGGAAAAAAATATAAAAAAGCAAATCTGGTCTTGCCTTCATGGAGTTCATAATCTAGTATAGGAGGCTGACCATTAAATAAACATAACTATAATAACAAATGACAAAAGGGGCATGGTGGTGGTTCCCAGAGAAACTCCAGAAAGATAGATAGACCCCAAAAATATTATGGATAGTCTTCTTGTATAAATGATACTTGGGGTGAGTCAAGAGGATAAAGTGGTGTTGAGTAAACAAGGAGTAGTATAAGGATATTATAGGAAGACAAACAAGTATGCCCAGAGGCCCTATGACCAGTAATTATAGACAACCTGTAGAATGGAGTATGAATAGAACTAGCACTGAGCTGTGGGTAAGACTGGCAAGGTTGGCAGGGACTAGACTAGGTAGGATTGATGTGCCATCTTGACAGATCTGTCTTTATTCTAATAGAATTGGTCAATGCTTTAAGTATTTTAAGTGGTAGAGAGATGTAATCAAAGATACATTTTTTTTTAAAAGAAAGCTATGGTTTCAGTGAATAACATTAAGGAAGGATACAGAATAAGATAAGAACAACATCGGATACCATACAGTTGTTCACCCAGTGTAGCACACATATTACCAAGCAAGAGAACATGGCTTCAAGCTCCTGGCCCACCTGTAGGAGAAGAAGCTTCATGAGTGGTGTGCAGTGTTTCAGGTGTCTCTGCTTCTCTCCCTTTCTCTCTCTCTCTCTCCATATATATATATGGAGAGAGAGAGAGTACATGTATATATATGGAGAGAAAGAGTAGGGGATATATATATACATATATATATGTATATATATATATATCCCATACTCTGTTTCTCACCCTTTATAAAGTAAGAATGAAAAGAAATGAAATGACTACCAAGAAGGATGGTGATAACCCAGTAATAATCCTGGTGGCAAAAAAAAAAAAAAATGAAAAGGGGGTGGGACCGGGAGGGAGAAGAAAAATATCAGGAAGGAAGGCATTGACCCAAACACTTAGTAATTATATGGCACATGTCAGGCTGAGAGAAAAAAAGAAGGTGCAACTTTGGGGGTTCTTTAGGAGATAAAGTCAGCAGCACTGGTGACAACTTAAACCTGAGGAGTATAGGAGAAGCAGGTGACAAGGATGACTTTTTAAAACTGATATGAGTAAAATCTGAGATGGAAAGGGAACTCAGCTCACAGGTCCTTGATTGCCTCGGTAAAGCAGAAACATGGCTCATTTGCCTTGAGAGAGAATACTGAAGGAAAATGTGGATTTTAAAGGCATGCAAACACTTTTGGAATGGCAGCTATGGGAATTTGAGTAACAAGAATGACTTACAGAAGTGATGACTTAATTGAAATCAAATTGAAATACATAGAAATCATAGATTTAGAGTAGGCATTTTATCTGATATGTCTCAAAAGGCCCAGCAGCATGCTCTCTTTACATAGCAGGTACATAATACGTGTTTGCTAAGTGAGTAGATAAAGCCAAACAGTGATTCCACAAGACTTTCTCAAGTCAACAGAGACAATAAATTGGCCCATCTGTACAGTTTGCTTTGTCCTGTTATGGGTCTTACAGTAGCAATTCCTACATAGGGATTTAGGCTGAAAACTAAGTTGAAATATACTTCATTTTGGTTGAAGATTTATTTAAATATTTTCTTTATCAGTGAGATCTAAATACATGATTTTTTAAAAAATCTTAATTTATGAGCGTACAGATTGAAGCATGGACTGGACATGTATATTGCACCAAACTAAATGGCTCTGGGGAGGAAAGGGGAGGGATGATAGGAAGAAAACTTGGGGGAGGGAGCTATTACATAATGGAATTTTATGCATATGTCAGTGATTGTACTGTAAAGCATAATCCCTTCAATAAAAATCTTAATTTAGTATACACACAATTCTTTAATTCCAGGGAACTGGGTATAAGAAGAACATAGAGAGAATGGAAAAAGGACAGTTTTCCCTCACCCTGCCAAATATAAATAAGGTTTCATTACTGCAGAGCTTTTTAGAACCTTTCCAATTCTAAGGCAGCCACTCCTTACACTAACTCTCTTGGGGAAAAAAAATAAGTAGCAAGTAATTGCTGCTAATGTTGTGACATTTGTGGGGAGAGTGTAGGCCTATACTAGTTAAATTACCTTTACTTTTATAATACCAAATTTTAGTCCCTTGGAAGGGATTTCCTTCAAAATTATATCTTGGGAGTGTCTGATCAGTCTTCCTATGCAGCTTTCCTAAATATATATATATATATATATATTGACCACAGGGTTAACGCTGGGGCTCAGTACCTGTACTATGAATCCACTGCTCCTGGAGGCCATTTTTTCCAATTTTGTGTTGCCCTTGTTGTTGATATTATTGTTATAATTTTCATTGCTGATGTTGTTGGATAGGAAAGAGAGAAATTTAGAGAGAACAGTAAGACAGAAACGGGGAGAGAAAGATAGATACCTGCAGACCTGCTTCACTGCTTGTGAAGCGACCCCTGTGCAGATGGGTTGCGGGGCTCCAACCAGGCTCCTTGTGCCAGTCCTTGCACTTCAAACTACGTGCACTTAATCCACCATATTTCTTTTTTTTTTTTTCAGGAGCAATTATTTTAATCAGATAATTGGTAAGGAGGACACATTGCTGGATCACTGTGTTTGTACACAATGATAACCTGCATCTTTTTTTTTTAAATTTTTTATTTAAGAAAGGATTAGTGAACAAAAGCATAAGGTAGGAGGGGTACAACTCCACACAATTCCCACCACCCAATCCCCATAACCCACCCCCTCCCATGGTAGCTTTCCCATTCTCTATCCCTCTGGGAGTATGGACCCAGGGTCGTTGAGGGTTGCAGAAGGTAGAAGGTCTGGCTTCTGTAATTGCTTCCCCGCTGAACATGGGCGTTGACTGGTCGGTCCATACCCCCAGTCTGCCTCTCTCTTTCCCTAGTAGGGTGTGTCTCTGGGGAAGCTGAGCTCCAGGACACATTGGTGAGGTCTTCAATCCAGGGAAGCCTAGCCAGCATCCTGGTGGCATCTGGAACCTGGTGATTGAAAAGAGAGTTAACATATGAAGCCAAACAATTTGTTGAGCAATCATGGATCCCAAGCTTGGAATAGTAGAGAGGAAGTGTTAGGGAGGTACTCACTGCAAACTCTAGTGTACTTCTGCTTTCAGGTATATATTTTGCAGTAGTTTATGGATACGTGTGCACATAAGCTCTCTCTCACAGAAACTGGTGTATATCTAGGTTATGGGACTTTGTTAGAAAGTGAACTACCTGAGATGAAATTAGAGTGTACTATTAAAGGAAAGGTCTCACCCGAGTAATGAAGCTGAAGGGTTGTCATTCCACAAGTGAAGTCTCTGGATACAGTCTGAGGTAAAGCATGTTGAGATGGCAATCATTGCTTTGGTTAGGCTGTGATCGGCGGATGCAGTATTATTTGGTTTGGATTGGGAGATGCATACGGGAAAGTGGGCCCTATCCAAGGGTTCCAGGACTGGGGGAAGTAGGGGCTCTATACTGAAGATGTGAGGTTCCTGCTGTCTTAGGGTTCAAAAAGACAATCAATATTTAATATTATCATCACATTATTTGTTAATTGGGTTAACTTTGAAAAGTCCCTTTGTTATGGTTTGCTGTACAGTACCCAGTATCTTGTATATAGCTGTTCTATTGGAAGCTTCTAATCTACTTGGTCTAGGCTTTTGAGAGAGTCCGCATATCAAATACTTAGCCTATATATTAAAAAGATTCAGTTTGTCTTTTGAGAAACTTTGAGACATACAATTGATTTCCCCCTCTCATATTAATTAACTACTGATTTATATGTCTACCTTTTGCTAGGAGTGTACATAAACACCATTCCCACCACCAAAGGACTGTGACCCATCCCTCCCGCCCACTCCCACCCCCCACTGGCCCAGGAAGCTACATGTCTACCCCTCACCACTGGGTTTTTACTTTGGTGCCCTACTTACAATTTGATCAGGTCCTGCTTTTAGTTTCCCTTTCAGATCTTCTAAGTCAGCTTCTGTTGATGAGTGGGATCATCCCATACTCATCTTTATCTTTCTGACTTAGTTCACTTAACATAATTCCTTCTAGCTCTGTCCAAGATGGGTCAGAGAAGGTGGGTTCATTGTTCTTGATAACTGCATAGTATTCCATTGTGTATATATACCACAGCTTTCTCAGCCACTCATCTGGTGTTGGGCACCTGGGTTGCTTCCAGGTTTTAGCTGTTATGAATTGTGCTGCTATGAACATAGGAGCACACACCTCTTTTTGGTTGGGTGTTATGGAGTCCTTGGGGTATAAGCCCAGGAGAGGAATTACTGGATCATATGGAAGGTCCATGTCTAGCCTTCTGAGAGTTTTCCAGACTGCTCTCCACAGAGGCTGGACCAGTTTACATTCCCACCAGCAATGTAAAAGGGTTCCTCTATCCCCACAAACTCTCCAGCATTTGTTGCTAATGTCCTTTTTGATGTATGCCATTCTTACAGGAGTGAGGTGGTATCTTAATGTTGTCTTAATTTGCATTTCTCTGACAATCAGTAACCTAGAGCAGTTTTTCATATGTTTGTTAGCCTTTTGGATCTCCTCTGAGATGAATGTTTTGTTCATATCCTCTGCCCATTTTTGGATGGGGTCATTTGCTTTTTTGGTGCTAAGTTTGCTGAGCTCTTTATATATTTTGGTGATTAGTTTCTTGTCTGATGTATGGCATGTGAAGATCTTCTCCCATTCTGTGAGGGATCTCTTTGTTTGTTTAATAGTTTCTTTGGATGTGCAGAAGCTTTTCAATTTGATGTAGTCCCATTGGTTTGTTTCTGCTTTAGTCTTCCTTGCAATTGGGTTTGATTCATCAAAGATGTCCTTGAGGTGTAGGTGGGAAAATGTTTTATCAATGTTTTCCTCTAAGGATTTGATTGTTTCTGGTCTGACATCTAGGTCTTTGATCCATTTGGAGTTGATATTTGTTTCTGGTGAGATAAACTGGTCCAATTTCATTCTTCTGCATGTTACAACCCAGTTTTCCCAGCACCATTTATTGAAGAGAGCCTCCTTTTCCCATTTAATCCTTTGGGCCCCCTTATCAAAGATTAGATGTCCATAGGTGTGGGGATTTACTTCTGGGCTTTCAATTCTGTTCCACTGGTCTGTGTGCCTATTTTTGTTCCAGTACCATGCTGTTTTGATGATGATGGCTTTATAATATAGTTTAAGGTCTGGGAGTGTGATGCCTCCATTTCTGTTTCTTTTCCTCAAGATGGTTTTGGCAATTCTAGGTGTTTTCAGGTTCCAGATAAATGATTGTAGTGTTTGTTCTATTCTCTTAAAGAAGCCTGGTGGAACTTTGATGGGTATTGCATTAAATTTGTATATGGCTTTGGGGAGAATATTCATTTTGATGATATTTATTCTTCCAATCCATGAGCATGGGATATCTTTCCATTTCTTGGTATCAGTTTCTATCTCCTTGAGTAGCGACTCATAGTTTTCAGTATACAAGTCTTTCACTTCTTTGGTCAACTTTATTCCTAGGTATTTGATTGATTTTGCTGAAACAGTAATTGGGAGTGATTTCTGGATGTCTTCTTCTTCAGATTTAGTGTTTGCATAAAGAAATGCCACTGATTTATGTACATTGATTTTGTAGCCTGATACCTTGCTATATTGCCTAACAACTTCCAGTAATTTTCTACTGGATTCTTTAGGTCTTTCTATGTATACTATCATATCATCTGCAAATAGTGAGAGCTTGACTTCTTCCCTTCCAATCTGTATCCCTTTGATTTCTTTCTCTTGCCTGATTGCTATGGCAAGAACTTCCAATACTATGTTGAAGAGTAACGGTGACAGTGGACAGCCCTGTCTAGTCCCTGATCTGAGGGGGAATGCTTTCAGCTTCTGTCCATTGAGTATGATGTTGGCTGTAGGTTTGCTATATATAGACTCCACTATCTTGAGGAATTTCCCATCTATTCCCATTTTTTGTAGAGTTTTGAGCATGAATGGGTGTTGGATTTTGTCAAAGGCTTTCTCTGCATCTATTGAGATAATCATGTGGTTTTTGGCTTTGCTTTTATTGATGTGATGAATGACATTGATTGATTTACGAATGTTGAACCAGCCTTGCATTCCTGGGATGAATCCCACTTGGTCATGATGAACAATCTTTTTGATATGTTGCTGTATCCGGTTGGCCAAGATCTTGTTTAATATTTTGGCATCTATGTTCATCAGAGATATTGGTCTGTAGTTTTCCTTTTTTGTTCTGTCCCTATCAGCTTTTGGTATCAGGGTGATGTTGGCTTCATCAAAGGTGGAAGGGAGTATTCCTGTTTATTCAATCTTATGGAATAGCTTAAGAAGTATGGGTATTAACTGTTTCCTGAAAGTTTTGTAGAATTGTTTGTGAAGCCATCTAGTCCAGGACTTTTGTTGTTGGGGAGATTCTTAATAACGGTTTCAATTTCTTTGTCTGTGATTGGTGCATTTAGATTTTGTAGTTCTTCTTGGTTCAGTTTTGGAAGTGCATAGGTTTCTAGGAATTGTTCCATTTCTTCCAGATTCTCTAGCTTGATGGCATATAGTTCTTTATAGAAGTTTCGCAGAATTCTCTGGATTTCTGTGGTGTCAGTTGTGATATCTCCTGCATCGTTTACAATTCTATTAATTTGAGTCTTCTCTCTTTTTTGTTTGGTGAGTCTGGCTAGGGGTTTGTCAATTTTGTTTAATCTTTCAAAGAACCAACATTTGGCTTCATTGATCTTTTGTTTGGTTCTTTTATTTTCAATGTTGTTTATTTCTGCTCTAACTTTAGTGATTTCTGTCCTTCTGGTTGCTTTAGGGTTCCTTTGTTCCTCTTCCTCTAAGTCCTTGAGGTGTGTAGTAAGGTCGTTCATTTGGGCTTCTTCTTGGTGTTTAATATGTGATTGTATGGCTATAAGTTTCCCTCTCAGTACTGCTTTCGTTGTGTCCCAAATATTTTGATAGGTTGTGTCTTCATTTTCATTAGTTTCCAGGAACATTTGAATTTCCTGTTTGAGTGAGTCTCTGACCCAGTGGTTCTTAAGGAGCATGTTGTTTAGTTTCCAAATTCTATGTCTTTTAATAATTTTCCGTTTGTTGTTAAAAGTTAGTTTTACTCCACTGTGGTCTGAGAAGATACTTGGGATGATTTCAATGCTCTTGAATTTATTGATGCTGTCTTTGTGGCCTTACATGTGGTCTATCCTTGAGTATGTGTTATGTGGATTTGAAAAGAAGGTGTATTCCAGTTTTTTGGGGTGGAGGAGTCTGAAAATGTCCAAGAGGTCTAGTCTGTCAATCTCTTCATTCAATTCTCTTGTATCTTTATTGGTTCTCTGCTTTGTTGATCTGTCTAAGTGTGAGAGTGGGGTATTGAAGTCTCCCACTATTATTGTATTACTATTGATGTATTTTTGAAATTCTTTCAGTAGATGCTTAATGTATTTAGATGGTCCCTCGTTGGTTGCATAGATGTTAATAATTGTTAAGTCTTCTTGGCTGATTGATCCTCTAATCATTATGTAATGTCCTTGCCTATCTTTTATTACTTTATTTAATTTAAAATCTATCATGTCTGAGATGAGAATGGCTGTTCCTGCCCTTTTTTGTGGACTGTTAGCCTGTATGATAGTTTTCCATCCTTTCACTCTAAGTCTGTGTTTATCTTGTTGTGACAGATGGGATTCTTGCAAGCAGCATATGGTTGGGTTATGTTTTCTGATCCATCCCCCCACCCTGTGCCTTTTGATGGGTGAGTTTAAGCCATTGACATTTATTGATATTATGGATTTAATGTATTGTAGTGCCATTGTTCTAAAAAACAATTTGTTTACTCTGATATATTGCAAGTATTATAGTGATGTTCTTGTTTATAAGAGGTCTTTTAGTACCTCTTTCAGGGCTGGCTTGGTGATAGTTGCCTCCTTTAACTGTTGTTTGTCTAAGAAGGTTTTGATCCCTCCATCTAGCTTGAATGAAAGTCTAGCAGGATATATTATCCTTGGTTGAAACCCTTTTTCATTCAGGGCTCGATAGATATCTTGCCACT
The DNA here is from genome assembly GCF_950295315.1 of Erinaceus europaeus. Taxonomy (NCBI): domain Eukaryota; kingdom Metazoa; phylum Chordata; class Mammalia; order Eulipotyphla; family Erinaceidae; genus Erinaceus; species Erinaceus europaeus. The sequence continues at coordinate 122,897,172 of NC_080163.1, read as the reverse complement.
CCCTTCTGGCTTTTAGAGTTTGAGTTGAGAAATCTGCAGATAGTCTTATGGGTTTTCCCCTGTATGTGACTTTTTGTTTCTCTCTTGCAGCCTTTAGGATCCTTTCTTTATCCTTACTTCTTCTCATTGTGACTATGATGTGTCTTGGTGTCTTCAGGTCTGGGTTGATTCTGTTTGGTACTCTCTGGGGCTCTTGAACCTTGATATCCTTTCTGTTATTCAGGTCTGGGAAGTTTTCTTGTATTATTTCCTCTAGAATGTTTGCTTCCCCTTCCTCTCTTTCTTCCTCTGGCAGGCCAATTATACGAATGTTACTTCTTTTGAGATCATCCCATATGTCTCTGTTGTTGCTTTCAGTGTCTCTCAATCTCTTTTTAAGCTCTTTCACCTCTTTCTTAGTTTTCTCTAACTCATCCTCTGTCTGACTAATTCTGTTTTCTGCTTCTGTTAGTCTGCTTTCCCTTGCCTCAGCTTCTTTCTTCATTACAGCTATTTCAGCTTTCAGTTCTCTAATTGTCTCAAGATAATCAGTATTTTCCTTGGGGGTCTCAACTGTTGTTTCCCTAATACTGCCATTCCTTTCCTCCAATGTTGTTTTCATTTCTGGGATTAATAAGTTTATTATTGCTTGCATACTTTTCTTATCTATGGTTACTTCTGACTGATTTGTGGTTTCTTCTGGGCTCTTGTCTTCATTCATTGGGGTAGCAGTTTTATTTGTTTTTAATCTACCCATTTTTTTATTTATGTATTTCTCTCTTTTTTTATACTCTGTTGTTCCTCAGTTGTTGTGTTTTGAGCACAAGTAACACTGTACTAAATACCTTTATGACAATTGCACTCACCAACCTCCGGAATTACAGTAGCAACTGAAGTAAGTATTGAAGGAGTTTAATCGTTACCAGTTAGCCAAACAATTTCTCCAGTCTGTGAAAAAATAGTAACCAAATCCCAGTGAAGAAAGAGAAAAGAAAGAGAGGATAGCAAGAATAGACAGTTATGCAAATCTACTATCCAGTGTATATTCTAGGGGTAACAAGAGTGTAAAGGGAACTAGAGCAGAGATACACACATAGAGAGTCCACTCTGGGTCAGATTTCTTTCCCAAAGTAATTCACAAATTCAGAAAGGCAAAGAAGAAAGAAGTGTATGACAAGATTAAAAAAAAAAGAGAGATAGAGAGAGATAAGAGAGAGAATAGGGAGAAGATAAGAAGAAGAGTTGTAATTAAAGAGCATTGCGAGGAACTTCCCAAATGTGTATCAGTGAATTAAAAAAAAAAAAAAAAAAAACACCCTGTTTGGTGGTATGGGGTATCCTGCTAGTAGTTGGTCCCAGGCACTGCTTATGGGGGGGGGGGGCGGTGGGAAGGATGTATGCTTGAAAATTAAAAGGAAGAAAAAAGAATTTTTTTCCCCTACTCTAATTCTTAACCCAAATTAAGTTATAAACACCTCCTTGTGTCACCACTATGGCCCCTTATTGGCTGGCCTGCTAAAGGCAGAAAATCCTATTGTTTATACGAGATGTGTCCGGAGCTCAAAGGCTAGCCGCTTCTCAGTCCGCCATCTTCCGGGAAACCCCCCCCTCCACACTTTTTTAAAGGATTTCTCAAAAATGAAAACTAGCTCCAAGTCCTTTGATCCAATGAGAGCTATACTCAAGAAGTCTTTGGATCCGCCCTCAGGGTCGAGGTGGACCCTGGAGACTCCCAAGAGGAAGCCCCCGAGCTAAAGTGATCTCTCCGGGTCCTCTGCCCGCCGTGCTATGCAACCGGCGGAGGAGCCGCCTTCCTGGGCGGGCGGAGGACAATGCCCGGCGCACTCACCTTGCCCGGCGCACTCACCTTGCCCGGCGCTGCCTGGGAATTCTGGAGCCCCGCTAGTCCGTGTCACCTTTACTCTAATTCTTAACCCAAATTAAATTGTAATCACTTCTTTGGTGTTCCCCCTTATTGACTGGCCTGCTAAAGGCAGAAAATCCTACCGTTGCCGACGATGCGATCAGAGCACTCGCTGTAAGCGACTTCTCAGTCCGCCATCTTCCTCCACCATATTTCTTAAAGACATTGTTTTAGAGGGCAGGTGGTGGAGCATTTGGCTGAGTGCACATGTTAACAGTGTGAAAGGACTCAAGTCCAAGTCCCTGGTCCCCATCTGCAGGAGGGAAACTTCACAAATGGTTAAGCAGTGCTGTATCTCGCTATCTTTCTCTCTTTCTGCCTCCCCATTCCCTCTCAGCTTCTCTCTGTCTCTATCCAACAAATGAATAAATAAAATAAAATTTAAAAAATTAGCAACAAAAGACATTATTTCATGTGTTAGCTGTATTCAAGTTTGTGTCTATTTCTCTACTGCCTTTCTAAGGATTTAATTTTGTTGCCTAATGGGGGAAGTCTGTTTTCTTTCCCAGTTATGGCCCAAATAATAAATGTTGATGTTACTGTGCAATAAAAATATGTCCTCCATAAATTGCTTTGCTTGTCATTAAGATGTTTCCTAAACAAGTTGAACATGCACTATGTTTTTGTCAGACACTTGCAGCAGTCTTAAATTACCTGCTGTGTCTATACATATTCAGAAGGCCATAATGGAAATGTGCCAAGTGGCTCAGGAGAAAATCATTTATAAAGATTAGGAGGGGACATAGGAAGCTTTAACTCTTGTTGCTTGGGTAGTGCACAAATGCATTAGTTTCTGGATAATGTTAGTTTATTTCTCCCCAGATTTATTTCAGTTTGCACAGTTTCCCAGGCGTTAGTCATCAGAGTTGCCCAAAGCACTTATACTCTACCCGTCTCCACAGACAATCAATCAGAATCTTGAGATTAAAATGACCTGTTAAGACAGACCAACAATCTGTTGATCTAATGAGGGAAAAAAAATGCAATCTCAAATGAAAGAACTTTTATGGGATTTCACTCAGGCAGTTGAGAACAAATTTACACTTAAATTATAGATGAAACTTGAGATAATATTTTAAAGAAGAAATGAAATTGTTATTTAATACTGTTTTTATCTGGGTTACAGAAATGTGGTAAATCTATGAAAGGAAATTATTATATAGATTGGTGATCTGGTATCACCATAGTACTATCCTGTGATTAATTTTTTATTTTTACTAGTGATTAGGATACAGGTACAGAAAGGAATAATTATCATATCAGCAACGAGACAATGTTGGAAGAATTACTTGTCCACTTAGAATATATAATCTGTCTCCAAAAACATACTTGGCCGGAATTATCTTTATACAATTATTTCCCAGCTGAGTACCTATAAGTGTAACTGCAGCTTGATGTGTATATGCAATTTTGTAAAGACCCAAATTATACTATATGGCTAATATGTTATACATATAGTAATATTTGATATTAGATGATAGCTAATTATCCATCACAGACATACCAACTCATATGTCTACTAACAGGGTACAGCAGAGCCAATATAAACTGTTCTCTCTACTGAACAATTTTCAGAACCTTTACTATATCAAAGTGCATTATAGGGTGGGGGAGATAGTATGATTATGCAAAGAGACTCTCATGCCTGAGGCTCCAAGGTCTCAGGTTCAGTCATCCCACACCATAATAAGCCAGAGCTGAGAAGTGCTTTGGTAAAATAGACAAACAAACAAATCATATTGTAAACCTTCAATGGAAATATCTGGTATATAAAGTATTTCCCAAACCTTGTTTTTCAAGAATCCTACTGATACTTTGAGAATCTAGTATCCTTAAAATTCAGCTTGAGAAATGATGGTTTAGATGAAAGTGAAGGATTTGGAACTCAAAGAGGAAGAACTAAAGAGCTGGCCAAGGTGATAGCTCAGAACTTCCCATGCCTGAGGCCCCAGGATCCTTCCCAGGTACTGATATGCCAGAATTCTGTCCTCTCTCTTTTTCTCTCTCTAAAACTCTCCCTCTCCCTCTCCCTCTCCCTCTCCCTCTCTTTCTCTCTTTCTCTCTCTCTAAAACTCTCCCTCTCCCTTTCCCTCTGTCTCTCTCCTCTCTCTCTTTCTCTTTCTCTGAAAATAAATATATATATTTTAAAATTAATAATTAAAAGAGAAACATTCAAAGGAGAGAGCACAAATGGAAACCTAAGAACCACTTTTTTCAATTAGTTATTTAATATTGATTTACAAAATTATGAGAAAACAGGGGTACAATTCCATACCATTTTCACCAAGTTCCAAGTCCCCATTCCCTCCATTGGTAACTGCAGTAGCTCTCCCAAAGTCAAGATGTGGGTCCACTGTTAAATAGATTGATTTGCCCATTTTTTCCACAGTCCTGCCCTCTACTCCCCTCCAAGTCAAACCTACACCCACTGTCACTTCCAAACGTCCTTTTTAATCTCTTCTTTCTCTGGGTCTTGATGGAATTGGAGTTTAGAGTCTTCTGGTCATCTTCCCCTAACATTTCCCCTCCTCTGCAAGTATGGATGAAAATTCTTTATAGGGTTCAAGATATGGCTTCTGTAATTACTTCTCTGCTGGACATTCACATCAACAGATCAATCCATGCCACTAGCCTGTTTCTATCTTTCCCTAATGCATTAGGGCTCTTAGTAGTTGGGATTCCAGGGCTCAGTGGTGAAGTGGTCTGCCCAGGGAAGATCAGATTGCATCATGGTAGCATCAACAACTTGGTAGCTGAAAGGCAATAAGATATAAAGTAGAACAAAGTACAGAAACCAAAAAGTAGCAATAGAGCAGATCAGATTAGGGACCTTGAGATGGAAAGAAGCTAGGGAGTCCATTTTAGGTATGTTCCAAGTGTTTTTTTTTTTTTTTTTACCTTGATAGCTAATATGCAGGTGGACTAAAAATATTGTCTGGGAATACTAAAATAATAATCATAGTTCTATAATATTCGGTATCTCATAGGTTATCAAAAACAAAGAAGCAAACACAGACACACACACACACACACACACACACACACACACATACAAACATTCTCTCAGGTTCCTGAATGCCAGGACACAACATTTCATTCACATCTCAGGGTTGAGAAATAAACTTCATCACACTATTAGTAGTGAGAGAGTGTCTCCCACACAGGCACCATGAAGTTCTGGATAAATGTCTCCTGCATGTGTCTCCTAATCTTCTTCCTGTGTCTGACTCATAAATCTCTAATGTCTCACAAATCTCTAATGTCTCTAATGTCTTGTGCAGGCTCACTATCTCTCCATATATCTAGTATGTATGCATCTAGCAGTGTCAAGTATAAAAGCATTTTCTAGGTTATACATAAGCATAAACATAAAAATCTTAAAGGCATGCTTAGACTTGTTATCTCCAGTTCTAGTGATTATATCAGATTCCATGTTTACTCTGCAAAACCTGACCTTACCCCAAAGACGTAGGTATGATTCAGGGATATCCAGTGAGAGACAGGTTTCATATTAGCCTGAAGGCCTGTTGACCACTATTCATGTTTAACCTGATATGGCCATAGCATTCCTTGGAGGCCACAGACAGAACTACAGAGAAAGCAAAGAATTGCTGACATGTCTCATATATACATAGCTGTTAGTAATTAAGAAAAATAGTTCAGCAGAGAAATAGCAGACATATTTATAAACAGGAGGTCTCCAACAAAAGGTAGAGTAGGGTCTTTCACTGTGGGAATGTAGAAACTAAAATGAATGCAGACCCAAGAGGCAGAGATTTTCTCATTCATCTTTGCCTTTCTCATTTATTTTTGCTTTCCATTCCCTAGCACAGTGTGTGGGCATTCATTATGCCTCAGGTATTATTAGTATCAGCGTTGACTCTTATAGACTGTAGACAAGCATGGCATTGCCTGGGGGCTTGTTAGAAGTGCAGAGTCCAGACTACACCCTACCCCTACTGAATCAAAATGTGCATTTCCCCAAGATCCCTGAATGATGCCATTCCTGAAGTACTATGTATACTGATACTGGAGATACAATGTCCTAGACAAACCACTGTGACTCTGCTTATATATTACATTTATCCTATCAGGATTCTTATCAAAATCCTAAAGTAACTGTCTATTTTTTTATTAAGGCTGCAAGGTGATTCTAACAACAAGCCAGGTAGAGCACCACTGTTGTCTCAGTAATTCTCACACTTGGGAGCATCCTAAATAGAGTTTCTTAGCACAGATGCTGGCTCTCTGTATGTACCAGTGTTTCATTCAGTAGATCTGGGTGGAAACCAAGAACTTTTGTATTTCTGCCAAGTTTCCAAATGCATACATTTCCTATGGCTAACAAGCAAGTACCAAAACTAGGTACCTTAAAAAAGCAGAAATCTGGGGGTTGGGCAGTAGCACACTGGGTTAAGTACACATGGCACGAAGCACAAGGACCAGAGTAAGGATCCTGGTTCAAACCCCTGGCTCCTCACCTGGCTTCACAAGTGGTGAAACAGGTGTCTTTCTCTCCCCCTCTCTGTCTTTCCCTCCTCTCTCCATCTGTCATATCCAACAACAACAATAATAACCACAACAATGATAAAACAAGGGCAACAAAGGGAAAAAATGGCCTCCAGGAGCAGCAGATTCATAGTGCAGGCACTGAACCCCAGCTTTTCTGTAGCTTATAACTACATCTCCTAGTCATCTGTCTGCATGAAGCATTTTCTCTGTGTTCTTACAAAGTTTTCCTTCAATGAATATCTATTTCTGTGTCCTAGTTTCCCCTTTATATAAAGACACTAATCATAGTACATCAATACCTACTGTAATTACTTCATTTTATCATATTTTCCTCTATAGAAATCCTATTTCCAAATAGGGTCACATTTTAAAGTACTAAGTTTATAATATCAACATGCTATTTTAGAGAGACACAATTAATCCATAACAGCAGGTAATATTTGTGAGACTTTTCCAAGAGTCTTGCTTTGAGAACTACAGCTTCAATAAGCTACAGGAGTGCAGAACCAATAATCATTTCTTTCAGCTTATTCTACCCTTAGTCTAGCTTGTGATTTGACACATAGTAGGTCTTTAATGACTGTAGGTTGAATTAATTAGTAATGTTTCCATGAGGCAATTTGGCATGCAGAAAAAACTTCAATCTTTATCTAATAGTGTCAGGGGTTTAATGCATGACATTTCATATGGCACGCACTCAATGAATGTTGGGTGAATGAACATAGCTATCATTCCTCATTAAAATTTTTAAAAAGAACCTTGCTTGATCTTTATGCTTGCCTTCCACCTTATGGAGTTAAGTGACAGAATGCTTATCAAATGACATGGCTCCTTTAGTGGGAAATTAACAATCTACAAAACATTGTGGTTTGGTAGCAGGAGTTTGATGAGCTAACTGGCTAAGGTAATTTGTTGATTGCCCTGCCTAGGTTCCCTAGTGAGAATTCATCTCTATTTGGAAAGTGCTATGAACTATTAAAGCAAGGGGACTGTATTCCTAGCTTGGTCTTCAGCTTTCTAAATCACTATTAATTTTCACCTAAGTCAGTGGTTCTTAGCTGAGGGCCCAGAAAATATCTGGCAATGTCTGGAGGCTGCTTTGTCCCAACTAGGGAAATACTACTGGCATCTAGTAGGTAGAGGCCAGGGATGCTGTTCAGCACATGACAATCTGTAAGATAACCCCAACACTAACTTCAAATGTCAAAGGTGCAAAGGTAGAAAAAAAACCCTTATCAAAGCAGAGACAAACTAGACATAAATTTGTCTCAGTGCGTGAGAACATAATTTCTGAAATACCCCCATCTGTGATGTTTGATGAGGCCATTAGCAACAGTACCAGATAGAGGAGAGGTTATTTTCCTTTAATGCCCAATTGTTTGGAACAATAGCTCCCCTGGATTAAGAAGTGATCATTCAATGACTACTGCAATGTGGAAAATGAACTGCAATAAGTTATTTCTATGTGGCAGACTCTGTGCAAAGTCCTCTGTACATCCTCCCTTTAAATGCGAGGTGATGTCTCACAATGCCCCTGAGGTAGAAACTGTTAATGGTCCCACATTCCAGACGAGGAAGACAGGTATGTGAGGCAGAATAGTTCATCTGATGTCATGTAGTGGTAAGCAGCAAAGTCCAGTAGCCCAGCCCTAATTCTTTTTTAATTCATACTGTAGTCATTGTTTGAGCCTGGATTCAGTACTAGTGAACCTACTTCACTACTAGGTAACTAAATTATCTTGGATAATGAATACAGCCTTCTTTGTTTTCCTCCACTAAAAAATGAGAATAAATAAATAGTTAAGATTTTCACAAGGATTACAGGACACCTTTGAAAATACCTGACCACAGTGTGAGCTCAATGTTGGTTACTCCTCCCTTTATCAGCTGTACATTCACAGATATTAAGATAAAATGTCTAAGTATGACATGTAATTCTCTTGGTTGATGGGACTTTCTTTAACTAGCTAGGAGACTCCACTTACTGGAAACATACTTAATGATGAGGCTTTTTATTCTGCTTACCTCCCTTAGGGAGTACTTAAAAATAACTCAAACTCACTGTTAGAAACCCATGTTCTTTATCCAATCGGGACTTAATTAGTCCTTCAGCATCTTAGCTCTTCTTCTAAGCTGTTCAATGTGAAGTCCCAAATGACCCTGGTTGGGAATATGTGAACTTTCCACACACAGTTCAATATGCTCAGTGCTGGAGAAGACTTTACTGTAAAAATTAGGAGATTTTTAAGGATCTCTGATGCCAATGAGGGAGGAAAAAATAATTATTGTAGATGTGCTAAATTATATGCTTACAAATTAGGTTCCTGTCTCCTGGGAAACATTCATTAATTTTCACTGTAACCAGCTTCATTCTTTTTGAGCTACCAGCGGAGGTAATTGAGCAGAGATCTGGCCCCATCTTTCTTATGTTTAAGGAAATCTTGTTATCTGCAAATATCCATAAAGGAGGAAGTCTGCTCTCTGAGAGTGACTTTCATGCCTATTGGTAACCTCTTAGTTTCATGGTTATTGTATCTCTCCTGCCATCCACTAGATGCTATCATCCCTCTTCCTGTCCTCTTTATGTTTACAAATACTGAGTCTTGTGTCCCCACCTTTATCTCTCCACCCTTTCCATGACAGGATAATTTCTACTTCAAGACTTAGTTCAAATATTGTTCCCTTCTTCAGCTTTCTTCAACCTCCCCAAAGAGACTGACTATGCCTTTAGTATGAGCATATTCATTCATCCAGTTCCAAACTCCTGCCACTTGCTATTCTAGCCACTAGAGTACAGAAGTAAGTGAGAAAGTATAGAGATCACATCCTAGCTGAGGAATTAATATAAAACTAATTCTTAAGATCATAAAATTCTAAGTGCTATGAGAAATGCAAATGAATGTTTAAAAGGTATATAGTTAGTACAGAAGGGCATAATATTTGATTAAAAAAAGAGCAGAAGAAACCCCTTAAATTTATGGTTTTGGTTGAAGCCTAAATACTGAGAAGGAAGCAACTGTACCCACCCCCAACCCCCAGAATAGTGTTTGGTATATCCTTGCAAATATTTATAAGTCTCCTTAATTTGGAAGTGGATTTGAAATTCTTGAGGTTAAGCTTTTCCTTCTCTTACCTTAGGACCCTCAGAATCTTGACATTCTCTACACCTAGCACAGAATCTGCACAGAGAAAGTAGCCACAGACCATTATTCATCTGACTTGATTTAATTTAACTTAAAACTTTATTTCCAACTGTACCAGTTGTACCTACTTGCCATGCCACTTATTTTTTAATCAAATAAGAAAAAAAATCTACTTTTCTTTATTTGTTTGGGTTCAAGACATTCAAGAAACAATTTTTTTGAAAATCTACTTAGAGAATGCAATATAAATGATAAATAACATCTTGGGATCAGTGTTTATAGCACAGTTGTTGGTACATGGATACAATGTCTCATCTCACCAAGACAGGTATCTGCAAAACATTCTCACCCCAAAATTAGGTCCCTGAAAATAATAACCCCCCTACTCCAACCCACTTCCTGTCCTCTTTCCCCAGAGTCATTGATTGGGTGCAATAAACCAAAGTGTTGAGACTTTTAGAGGTCACAGCTGGTAGGGGGGTAGAAGAAAGGGGATAGGGAAGGGGCCTGGGGGGAATGTGCTTCTGGCATCTAACAGGTAGAAACCAAGAATGCTTCAAAATACCCCATAGTCCACCAGACAGCCCTCTCCTTTCAACAAGGAAGATTTGCCTGTTCAACATGGCAATTTTGAGGCAGAGGAACCCTGCTTTGACTGTAGACAAACCAGGGACATGGTGTCAGGTCTGATCCTCAGGTTTTGTTTTGCTAGCAGAATAAAATATTATGTTGTTTTCTGATTGCTGGAGACTCTAGAAGTACCCAGTTTTGTACAGGTGAATGTGGGGGTTAGAGAGAACCATGACATGAGTTTTGAAGCATTTGGTAGATATCCAAGTGGGAAGAAAACTGATTTTCTTTCTAAAATTCTACCATTCCCAGG